>NC_058415.1:84302005-84424505 GCF_002201575.2 Neomonachus schauinslandi | reverse complement strand
ATGACCCTGGACACTTCCTGAATTGACCCTGTTGAGGTGTTTGCTTACTGACTGTCTCCTCTACCAGGAGAAAAGCTCTGTGAAAGAAGAGATCTGTCCAGTCTAGTTCACTGCATTCATCCTCCAATAGGAGCAGTGCCTGGCACGTAGTAGGTGCTCCACAAATGAGTGAACGAATGACTATAAACTCTGCACGTAGACATACGCACAAATCTTCAGCGTCTTTTTAGAGAATGCATGGACAAAGCCTGGCACCCTGTAGGTGCTCAATCACTATTTGTTGGAAGAATGAATGACTACTTTGGGGCATTTTCCTTGACTCTGCCAAATGGGTCAAGTACATGCCAAAAACAAGTAAAATGATGATGCCACATACACCAGGCCCCGCATAGGCCAGCGCCTCTACCACCCACATAACCTAACCTCCTGTATCCGACTGAACCACAGCCAATTCAGCCAATCAGCGCCCAGTGCCACCCAGATCCCCACAGACCACTGTCAGAGGTGCCCGTGCCCCCCCTCCATCAGCATCAAGGGGGCGCTGTAGAGGGAGGGGAGAGCACCCTTCCTAAGGAGCTGGGATCAATGGGAAGAGTGAATTAGCCATGGTGAGTGGCGAATCAGGAAATAATCAGGTTATACACATCACCAAAATATCTGCACATCAGAGAGAGAATGGGGTTTACCAGGAAGACAGAAGAGAAGCTTTGGGGGAGGTTTGCATAGTGGTGAGATCGGGGGCTCTGGGGTAAGATTGCCCAGCCCCTTGGCAACTGTGTCTGGGGATAATCATAGGAGTGACCTCATGGTGCTACTGGAGGATACAATGAGACCATGCATGGAAAATCCTCAACACTCCATAAACGTCAGCCCTTAATGTAGTCATGAAAACATCGTGCCCCAAGGACTTGCTCCTGGGGTCCCCGGTGGCTGTGGTGACCCTTCTGCTAAAGCACCCTGCCCCACAGCACCTTCTCTGGTGCCAGGTGTGATCCAGATGGGTACTATCATTCCCATTTAACAGATGAGGGAACTGAGGCCCCGTAACCAGCCAAGTCCCACCAGGTGGAGGCCCAGGAATCCTGAGCCATCAGTGAAACAAGGGGAAGGGCCCGGGGACTGCGCCAACAAAGTCCAGTTCAGAACCTTCTCAGTCACGGTCAGTCTGAGCAGAGGTCAGCCCAAGGGAGAGAGGGTCCAAGTGCAAGGTTGGACCAGGTGGTGGTAAGACCCGAAGTTCCAGACTTCTAGGAGGCCAGCCCACTTGGTGGTTTGGTGGGACCAAGGCAGGGTCTGGACAGCACCAGGAAAAGTGGTGAAAACAGCCATCCTGTATCGAGACCTTATTATGTGCTGTGTGAGGGGCTTAGACACCGACAGGCCGAATCTTGCTGGACTTTCACCCCAACCCAGAGAGGGATTTGCTATCATCGTGCCCATTTTTATGGATGCAGACACAAAGAAATGATATCACTTGTCCTATCATTAATTGGATGCCCAGGAAGGAGCGGAGTGGTTTTGAACTCAGGTCTGACGGACCCTAGGGCTTTTGCCTTTGACATTACCTGATGCGGGTAATGCAGAAGGCACCATCAGGCAGGACTGACTCAAAGCCCAGCCCAGGAAATGAATTTCCATGTGGCCTTGGGTATGCTGGTTCCTGGTCTGAAGGTCCAGGCGGACTCCGTGAGGCCAGCAGTCCTCACACGGCGGGGCTAATGACCCAGTAGACACGTAGGAAATGTCCTTTGTTATTACCATTCTCTTTTTTCTTTCCTTGACCTCTAATTAGTATAAGCCGGTTCCAGGTTCCAATTCCAGTGGAAGGAGGCCAGGGAGGGAAACTGAGGCAAGCAGCAGTAATCGCGTGTGGCAAAGTCAACCCAGCTAGATTAAGTGGTGGGGTACCTCCACTCCTGACCCTGCAGGCTGGCTTGGATGCTGGTATGGGTGGGGAGGCCCAGTTTGCCTGCTGCCCCCCCCCACCCAGACATCCCTGCTCAGATTCTTCCTCCTGCCACCTCAGTACCTGGCCCCAGGGGCTGAGGGACATAGGAGAGTCAGACCCAGACTGTTTGGAGAGGCAGAGGAGAATCGGGGTATCTGCCCAGGCACTGCCCGTGGCCTCATGGGGCATGGTAGGCAGGCAGGAGGCTCAAATCTTAGCTCCACAACTCACAAGCTGTGTGACCTCAGGTATGTTCCTGCACCTTTTTGTCCCTCATCAACGAAGATAACGTTTGCATCTCCTCATGGGGATATCAAGAGCATTTAGCCAGCTGACACCAGGTCAACGCCAGGCTTGATCCTGTTCCCCAAGGGCAGGAATTGCCATGATTTGGGTTGTTCAGACCCATTGCCCAGAGGGGTAACCAAAGGCTCCAGGAGCATGGTGACTTGCCCAAGCCCACCCAGCTCTCAAGTGTCCCAGCTGGCTCAGAGGGCCCTGGCTGTGAGCTCTGTAAGGAGAGGGACCCATCTGTCTTCTTTCTTGTTGAAGCCCCGTACTCAGCCCAGGGACTGGGGAGGGAAAGGATGGGAAGGGAATTGAGATGGGTCAACAAGGATTTCACTAGGGAAATGGGGAGGACATTCTAGAGGCAGCAGTGTGGGCAAAGGCAGGGAAATGTGAAAGATGCCACTGTGTTCAGAAATTGGAGCGCGGCCCCCGCCACACCGCTGCTCCTGGGTGGGAATGAGAGGCAGGCAACAGAAGGAGAGGGCCAGTGGTGTGCTGGTAAATGCTTAATAACTGGCGATCCTTAACAACTGGGATGGGGAGGGAAAGAGGACTAGACTTGTAGCATTTGCCAATTTAACAGTATAAATTCTCCCACCGTAGCTGATTTCCAGGTACCAACACATCGACCAGCTCACAGAATTCCTGAGAATTTAACAATCAGTGCAAGCAGGGAAGCCCAAGGGGAGGTCAGGGCCCTCCTGCTGCTGCCTGACGAGCCAGAACACACCTCTACTCACACATGGGAGATTGTTTCCTGGCAACAGTGCCTCTGTGGGTCCCAAGTTCCCATCTGAGCAATGGGCCAATGGTTCCTGGGCAGAGGCAGCCTGCCCAAGTGGATCCAAGTCCAAGGGTGGTGACTTCTCTATCTCCTCTCCCCACCTCGTTCCCCTCTGGGGCAGAAGGAGGGTGATGGGCTATCAGGGGAAGGCCAGAGCCCACCCAGGTCCTCTTCCCACCCCCTATTGCCCACCCCAGCTGGGGAGACAAGGCCCTGCCAAGCAGGTGGTGGTGGGGTCACCTTGGCAAGAGTTATTGGGGCTTGGACCGAGGCAGGAAGATATTATGCACTGAAGGCCACAGCCGAGGATACTAATCTGAACAGACAAGGAATCAATGGGAATTTCTATTTAGGGAGGAAATCAATAGGAATTTCAAGGTAGGAAAAAGGGGAATTACCTTTAATTGGAGTTCTCGTCCACTAGGGTCTCTGGTGAGGCCAGGGCTCACCGGCCCTTCGAGGGACAGCCAGAGCAGACCCCCACTCTGCCTAGGCCCTGTCGGGTATACCTCCTGCCAGGTAAGACACTCCTCCTCTCAAGGAGCCCTTTGGCCTCGGGGTAGGGGACCACAGTTGAGTAAGCACACAGAAGCCTCAACATCCAGCACTCGGAAAACCATTTCCTTATCTCTTAGGCAGGGACAGTAGAGATACTGGCCTCCTCAGTAAGGGGCCAATTCCGGATATGTGAGGCCCAGAGAGGTTAAACAACTTGCACTGGGATTTGAACCCAGGCCAACGGAACACCAGAACCCGGGCTCTAACCACTGTGCTCTGCCGCCCTGTAAGAGGTTCAGCCCTGCTAGATGTGCCCCAGACTGTCCATGCACCATCTGGCAGAAACCTGGTTGCTGGAGGTGACAGGGGCACAGGGGGCCTGCCAGAGAGAAGCAGGGTAGGTTCAAGCCATGTGGGGAGGACCCTAAGACTGGCTGCCTCCATTGCCATCCCCCCACACGTGCACACACAGGCATCCCTCGGGGCCACATCCCCACAAGAAAAAGGATGCTCTCGGAAGGAGGCCCTGGACCACCCAGATTCCTAAGCAGACCCCACCAGCAGGCAGATCGGGCTGCTGACTAAGTGCCTGGTGGAGAAACTGCAGTGTGGAGTCATATACCCACCCTTGCCCCGAGGATGGCGACTGCACATGCAGCTAGGGGCCCTCTAAGAGCCTGACTACAGACCCAGGTCACAGCAAGGGAGCTCCTCTGGGCGGAGGGCCTACTGTGTGCCAGGCCCTGTGCTAGGAGCCTTTCTGGGGTGTCTCACAGATCCCGCGGGAAATGAGGGACCATGCCCCTGGAAGCAGAGCTGGGGGGCACAGGGGAAGTGGAGGGCCAGCCTCTCAAAAGTGGGATTCCTCCTACAGTTCTTCAGGCAATGCCTCAGTCTGGGGAGTGCACAGACTTTGTTATAAAAGACTTGGAAGAAGTTGGGGAGGCACAGCTGAAACCACAAGGGGAGGGGATATAAGTCTGGGGCAGATGTCCCTTTTATGTGTTTGCCCCACTCCAGGCCCCACATGCTTCCCCCCCGGGGACCCTCACTTGGCCTCTCTGTTAGCTTTATTCTCCAGATGAGAAAACTAAGGCCAGAGGGGCAAGGGGACATGCCCAAGATCAGGTGGTAGAAGGAGGCACAGGATTTGAACCCAGCCTGATGTCCCACAGCACACATGGCCCTCCTGGGCCAGAGGGTACAGCCAGCCCATGGCTTCCAGGGGTGACAAGGGGTTGGGAGGGGAAAGGCTGTTCAGAGCCGAATCTGGGGGCAGGAGAGGAAGGAGGCAGGTGGGGAGGGTTGCTCACCAGGCCTCAGTTGACCAATTTGGGACTCAGGTCTCTGGCCCCGATGGAGGCCTGGAGTTGTTGAGGATAGAGCCCCAAGGCAGATATCTAGTGCTGGGGGCGTCCCTCCACCCCCACTTCCCTTAGTAATTTCAGCCCGAAACTGCAGGGGGCGCCAAGGACACAGGGGCCGTGAAAGGGCTTTGGCGCCAGGCCGAGCTTCTGCAGGCCACTTACTCCCAGTATGACCTTGGACAAGGGGCTTGACGTCTCAAATCTCAGTTTCCTGGTTTGGGAACAAGAGGGATCAACTCTACCATACAGGTTATCGTACAGAATGGAAGAACCATGGATTGTGAAGCACGGTCCCTGAGGAAGGGTCTAAGGGACATTTGCCGAAGGGGCGAACATGTCGCAGAGCAGAGGGATGATGGCCGAGCATGGCTGAGCTGATGAAAAACTGGCTGCACCCTGCCCTCACCAACCAGCCGCGCAGAGGGGTCCACCTCTGGTGAAACCAAGAGGGGTTCCCAGAGGGGTGCCCCCAGTTGCCCAGGGAAGCCTCCACCCAGGCGTGGGGCAAGTGGTCTGAATGTGGACACTCACGTCACCGGCGGCCCAGAGCGTGGATCTGGGCAGGGCGCGGATCTGGGCCACTGGCCATCACCCCACTGTTCTTTACATTCCTTGCTTTTCTTTTCAACACCAACACTGCAGCCTCAGCTCTCTTAAAACAAATGAAACCCCATAAATGGCAGAGAATGGTTTTTCTGGGCCACGCACAAGCCCTAGTGGCCAATTCAAGGGAGAATGAAGGCCGGGCATCCAAGGCCACCTGTCCCCTCGCTCAGGCACACCCGGGCCGGCCTGTTTTGGGGAATAGAGGCCCAAACCCAGAAAGGAATCTAGGCTGAGCCACCCAGCAGGGGACACCCTGGGGATGCTGAGCCATCAAGGCTCCCCTGCGGCACTTGCTCTGGGCACCAGGCTCTTCTCATCCTTCCTCTTGCACCTCAGGACAACCTGCAGGTGTGGCTTATGAGCCCTGCTCGGGAGACGAGGACACTGAGGCCCCGGGCGGGAAGAAGCTCGTCCAAGACCCCATGCACCCTGGGCTGTCTGACTGCGCCACGCTACCTGGACATGGAGGGCTTGGGGTCTCCTGCAGGCAGGCAAGTAGGGAGCTCGCTTCTTTGCTCCCTCCTCCACACCCTTCACCCAGGCCTGCGAGCGTCTCAGGAAGAGGCCTGTCCCCGTCCCCTCCCGCGTGAGCCAGGCTCAGCTGGAGCTCCAGGTTATTGGAAGCTGCCGGGGCCCCCCGAACAACTCGTTAAGGACAGGCGTGGGGTCAGCAGCTTTTACGGGCCCCATAAAGCATCCCTTGTTGCTGCTGTAGCACTCAGCTCGCCCTGACAACCTGTCCCTCCCGGGCCAGCGAGGATGAGTTTCTTCTTTAAGGAACCAATCTCCCAGACTCATAAAATCACCAGAAATGCCACGGGGGGGTCTGTGCCCTGAAAGATAATTACAGGGTGACACATCCGCCCCTGGAGGTTGGTACAAGGGGAGCAGATTCCCCTCGACCGAGGCCCCGAGGTTATTTGTCCTCACAGGGCTGGGCCCTGCGATCATGAGCACTTGGAGCCCTATTATCTCATCAAGGCCACAGAACAGTCCTATAGGGTAGATGGTGTTATTAGCCCCATTTTACAGATGTAGAAACAGAGGCTGGGAGTGGTGAGCCATGCTAAGCCAAGGTAGGGAAGACAGGGCTGGGAGTGGGACCCAGAGCCAAGCTCCCAAGGGCTCTGTGTTGGCCACAACACCACTGCAGTGAGCACTGCTTGCTGGCTTTAGCAAGGCACCCCCAATGCCCCAGTGCCGCCCACTTGTGAGCATAAATGAGGCCATAGGAGCAACAGCACAAGACTTGTGGGGGCTGCTGTGAGTAGCAGGGGAGAGAACCCAAGTCACACCCTGCGCAGGGCCCGGCACACAGCACCCCTCAGCAAAGGTAGTGCGGCTCCTGAGACAGAGTCCTTGCTCTTCACCCCCCTGTACTACCTCCCTCCCTCCCGGTCAGCCCCTCATGCCCAAAATCCCTGCAGTTAGAGGGGGTCCCCAGCCCTGCACGCCCCTTGGACACTGCTCCACAGGAGACTCCTCGGGCCCCACAGCTGGCCCCCCTTCTCCCCTCCCCACCACCCAACATTCTTATCCCCCACCGCAGCCCCCCACACCGGTCCCTGAGGAGGAAGAGGAGACCAGAGCCTGAGAGTTATGCCTGAGGACTTAAGGTCTTTTTTTTTTTTTTTGAAGATTTTATTTATTTATTTGACAGAGAGAGAGACAGCAAGAGAGAGAACACAAGCAGGGGGAGTGGGAGAGGGAGAAGCAGGCTTCCCGCTGAGCAGGGAGCCCGACGCGGGGCTCGATTCCAGGACCCTGGGATCATGCCCTGAGCCGAAGGCAGACGCTTAATGACTGAGCCACCCAGGCGCCCCCTGAGGACTTAAGGTCTTGAAAACAAGGGTATTCCAGAGGTAGGGGGCAGGCAGGGATGAGGGGGTGTCACCCCAGTTCCTCAGTGAGGAAACCTTACTGGAAATACGCGTTGGCTAATGCTACCATAGGTGGGGAGCAGGGGACAGAGGGCGGGGAAGAGAGCAATTCAAAAGCTCGGTTACAATAGGGTGGGACACAAACCCCGTCCTCACCGCACGAGTGCACACACACACACACACACACACACACACACACCCCAGGGAAAGAGCCCAGAATCCACCGCAGACCATACTTTACCCCCTCACTAGTCAGCAAACTCAGATACACCCGTTACCAGGAAAAATCCAACCCGGAACATCCTAAAGCTCAGACTCACACATGTGCCTCTGACGCAGGTGTGACACACCTGTACATGGGCAGACAGCCACATGCAGGGCCACAAACGGGTGTGCATCGGTGTGGGCACAGGCGGAAACACGCAGCCTCTCATACGCACCGACACAAACGTGGGCACACGGGGAGGCGTGCGCAGATTGCGAGGCCCACGGACGCCTGAACCAGCACGTACAAGTGTGCACTCCAGTGTGGACCGTGGAGCGAGGCATATGCCCCAGCCCAGCCTGCCCTGCCTGCACCCCCGGTGACTTATCTGGACGCTGCTGCTTCTGCCCCCACCCCATCCCCACATGAGCCCTTTGGTGTGGGTCTCCTTTGAGCCTTTGAAACCCCACAGCGGCTGTGTGCAGCAGGGAAAGTGGGGGGGCACAGACCACCCAAGCCCAGCACGCCCTCAGCGTCATACCCACATGACCGGCCAAGCGGCCAACCTTGCGCCCTCCCTGGTCACCTGGAAAATGGGCATCCCAGAGGGCACCAGGTGACTTCCTAGGGAGATGAGAGGAGGAGGGGTGATGGGGAAAGAGGGTCAGGAGAAGGGGAAGGAGAAAGGAGGGAGGAGAAGGGGAAGGACAGAAGGTGGAGGAGGTCCACCAGGGAGTGATTGGTTGCCATCTTTAGGGACAGGGCATTCCTACCATCCCTAAGGTGCTCTGTAACTCACTTATCTGTGGGGTCTATTGTTCATTGTCTGGCTGTCAGCCACTTCTGTTTAGAACTTAGATGGGGGTAGCACATAGTAGATGCTTAATAAATGTTTGTTTTTATGCATGAATGTCTAGTTCTGAGCCCTTTCCCCCCACCCCTCCATTGACCACCTCTGGTTGCTGGTTAGGCTCCTCCTTCATCTCAGTAAATAGATCTTGCCCATGCCCTGACCCCCCGCACCAGGAGCCGCACGGGGTTGCCTTCCTAGAGGATAAGAGATACTCTAACTTGAAGAGAGGAGTCATGGGTGCAGTGACGGGGGGCTGTGCAGGTTACACAGTCCCCCCAGGCAGTCCCTCCCCAGGGAGCTCCCAAGGAACCTACCCTCCTGGGCAATAGACCCTCTCCCGGGGTACAATTATCACCCAGGAGCTGACTCACTAACCAACTGCCTCATGGCCTTCTCTGGCCAGCCTCCAGGCCCTCTTTCCCTTCCTCCTAAACCTGCTCCCCTCATAGGCTCCCCAGTGGCCACCCAGCACCCCCTTTCCCCATCCCCCTGAAATCAGGAACAAGATAAGAATGTTTTCTGTCCCCACTTCTACTCAACATTGTACTGGACATTCTAGCCAGGGCAATTAGGTAAGAAAAAGAAACAAGAAGCATCTACTTTGGAAAATAAGAAGTAAAATTATGTCTATTTGCAAGTGACATGATCTTGTATATAGAAAATTTTTTTTTTAAAGATTTTATTTATTTTTTGACAGAGAGAGAGACAGCGAGAGAGGGAACACAAGCAGGGGGAGCGGGAGAGGGAGAAGCAGGCTTCCCGCTGAGCAAGGAGCCCGATGTGGGGCTCGATCCCAGGACTCTGGGATCATGACCTGAGCCGAAGGCAGACGCTTAATGACTGAGCCACCCAGGTGCCCCTGTATATAGAAAATTTTAAGGAATCCACAACAAAGCTATTGAAGCTAATAAGAGAATTCAGCAAGATTGCAAGATATATGTTCAATATACAAAAATCAGCCCTATTTCTATATGGTAGTGATGAACAAACCAAAAACGAAATTAAGAAGCAATTCCATTTACAATGGCATCAAAAAGAACAAAATACTGGGGCGCCTGTGTGGTTCAGTCATTAAGCGTCTGCCTTCGGCTCAGGTCATGATCCCAGGGTCCTGGGATCGAGCCCTGCATCGGGCTCTCTGCTCCGCAGGAAGCCTGCTTCTCCCTCTCCCTCTCCCACTCCCCCTGCTTGTGTTCCCTCTCTTGCTGTGTCTCTCTCTGTCAAATAAATAAATAAAAACAAACAAACAAATAAATAAACAAAATACTTAGGAATAAATTTAACAAAAGAAGTGTAAGACTTATCTTCTGAAAACTATAAAATATTGTCTCAAGGACTTAAAGATCCAAATAAATGGAAAGACAGCCTATGTTTGTGGATTAGAAGACAATTTTGTTAAAGTGACAATAATCCCCAAATGGATCTACATATTCAGTGTAATCCTTAACAAAATCCCAGCTGCCATTCTTGTGGAAATGGACAAGTTGATCCTAAAATGCATATGGAAGTGCAAAGGAACAAGAATAAATCCAATCTTGAAAAAGAACGAAGTTGGAGGGCTCACACTTCCTGATTTCAACACTTTTTATCAACTTACAGAAATCAGCACTACATGGTGCTATCGCAAGGACAGATGTGCAAATCAATGGGATGGAATTGACAGACAAGAACTGGACATGTAATTGATATTGGACAGCGTTACCAACACAACTCAGCGGAGAGAGTATTCTTTTCAACACATGGTGCTGAGATAAGTGGATATCCACATGCAAAAGGATGAAGTTGGACCCCTACCTCATACTATAGACAAAATTAATTCAAAATGGATCTACATGTAAGATCTATGACTGTAAAACTCTTAGAAGAAAAACAGATGTAATGTTGGATTAGGCAACAATTTCATAGATGATTCCTTAGATACCTAAAGCACAGCAACCAAAGAAAGCATTTGCCCTCACCCCACTCTGTCCAGACTTGTTCCTGCCTGTGTCTCATCCGAAGCCCCAGCGTGCCCACTCCTGTTGTCTCCATCCCAGCACATTTCCCTGATCCTGACTTTCTTCCCTCTGATCTAGCCTTCAATCCCCAGGGGTTTACCTTCTCATCACAAGCCCTAAGCTCTCTCTGCCTGGTCCCCAAACCCCTTCCACAGGGTCTCCTGAGCCACTCTCCTACTGAGCTGGACTGGGGCCTGCATCTCAGCCCCAAGACTTAGCAGTGTGGGGCCCCAAGCAAATCGTGACCTCTCCCTGAGCCTTAGTTTCCTCCTCTGTGAAATGGGGACCACTGGGTCACACTGAAAGAAAATTCAACTTGAATGAGCTTAAGCTAAGATGAGATTTTATTGGAAGGATGCTAGAATCAGAGATATCCTAGGACTGGAGGAGGAGTAGAAAATCCAGGCCACAGGAGAGGAAGGATGGGGCCAGGCCCAGGAGCAGCTGGAACCAGAGATGAGGAAGGTAGCAGGGCTCTTTATTCATCTCTCCTACAACGTGGATTCCCTCTCCCCTTTCGCTGAGGTCTGGCTTTTGTCCAGAGTAGAAAATATGGCTGACAACGGCCTTATAGATCTGCATTTAAATCTTTACCTTTCGACTTCATTAAAATTAACCACTCCTAGTCATCAAAAGCCACCATTAAGACAGTGAAAAAGCAAGCCTCAGAATATATAAAGATCTACTGGAAAGCAATAAGAAAAAAGGAGACAACCCAGTTTTTATAAAAAGTGGTCAAAAGACTTGAGCAGGCTCTCCACAAATAAAGGATATCCAAATGATGAGTAAGCCTAGGAAAGTTGCTCAAAGTCATGAACACCTTCAGTCATGGGGAAAATGCGAAGTGATACTCTATGTCCCACCCAATGACTGAGCTTAGAAGAACAGCCACACCAAGTGTTAGAGAGAATGTGGGGAAACCAGAACTGTGCAAGATTGCTTGGAGGAATATAAATTGGTATGGCCACCTTGGCAACCTCTACTAAAGCTAGGGAGACAGACAGACAGACAGAACCAAGAAATTCCACTCCTGGCACGTACCCAAGAGAAATGAGTATTTATCCCCACCCAACACGGGCCCAAGAACGTGTGTGAGCAGCCGAGTTCATCAGAGCCCCCAAGGCTGGAGACAACACAAATGTCTAGCAACAAGAGGACGGGTCAGTAAATCCCAGCAAGCTCGGGCCACGGCATCCTGGGTGGCAACGAAGAGAACCATGCTACCATGGCATGTAACAGCTCGGGCACTTTTCTAAACACAGGATTTGAATGAAAAGCCAGACATAGAATACATACTATTTGATTCCTACACAAAGTCCCAAAAAGGCAAAACTAGTCGATGGTGGTCAAGATCACAGATGTTTATTTGGGGAGGTATTGGTGGGGAAGAGGCATGAGGGAGCCTGTGGGGTGCTCATTGCTGGTGACATTACATGGGTATGAACAGATGTAAAAGTTTGCCCAGCTGCCTACTTCAGATTTGTGTCCCTTACCAAATGTAAGTTCAGTTAGATAAGAAAGAAAAACAAATTACCTCCAGCCATCAAAAGGTCTTTGTCGGACTCATGCTCAAGTTCAAAAATCCCACCTGATGGTGCTGGGGGTCAGGACCAGGGAACAAGATGGTGGCCCCATAGGATGGAGTTGGGGGAGGAGGAGCTGGGTATTTGAGGGTGTGGCTCCCAGAACAGGGAAGGGGAGGGGAAGAGAGGCAGAGCAAAACACAACAGTCCCCTCCTTCGTCCTCTGAGTCTTCCTTTCCCAGTCTGTATAATGGAAACCCTGGTCCTTCCTGCCGCTAAGGTTGAAAGGAGGAGTCAAGAGGTTACCGGCCTCAGGGGCTTGCCTGGGACCTGGGTTCCGGCCACTGCTTGACACAGGGTCCCCTTCCCTTCATCCCTCTCCCCCACCCACTCCTCCTCCCAGGCCACCCCTGCCCCTGTTCCCCTCTCAGCTCCCCTACTTTGCCCTGTGTGATCCCCAAAGTGAGGACCCATCACCGTATAATTTCAAATTACTTGTAGCTTTACTTAATTAAATGTAAAATCATTGGAATAAAATTATACCTTCATTAGAAATTAACTCCCATTTCAGGCCTGGAATAATGACGGAGCTCTCTCTCTCCCCCCTTCTTCCAAACCACATACAAAATGGTCAGTTAAACTGAATGTGAAAAAGAGTTTAACGACTGCATGGCAATCAAGCTTATTATTATTTAAGCACAAGCTATTACCATGTGCAATGAGGTATCAGCCAATAAATTATCTTTGAAAGAGTCAGTCCTTATCTGAGCACAGACAGGCTGTGGCAGGGGAGGTGGTGTGGGTGCTTCCCTGACCAGGTGAGCTGCCCAGACCCGGAGCGGCGACAGTGGGTCCTCAGGACCTCAGGTCAGCACCTCAGGGTTGCTTTGATGGGAGCACGGGTGTCCTGCCTGACTCTCCAGTCCACAGTGAGGGGCAGATGCTCTGGCACAGGGCAGAGATTGGGATCCCAAAGGGGTCCCTGAAAACAGGCAGGAGCTAGAGGAAGGAGAAAGAGGGGTCTAGGGAAGACAGGGGGCTGGGATGAGGCAGACAGAAACAGAGATAGGAAGAGGAAGAGGAGGAAAGAATCTTCTGGCGACTTGGGGAGGAGTTTGAGACTGAGACTAGGAAAGAAGGGGACACTCAGAGCAAACATGGCAGAAACGAGGGAACAGAGGGGCCAAGAACCAAGGCCCTGTGCTGTGGGTTTGGAGCCCTCGACCCACTACAGTCGGAGGGAGGGATTTCCCAGGACAGGGACTTTCAGTGCTAAAATCCACAGAGTCCAGGCAGACCAGGACAAGTGGGTCACCCTGCTCCTGGATCCTCGAGGCAATCAGTGCCGCAGTCCTCACTGTACAGGTAAGAAGCCTGAGCCTCAGCAGGGCAAAGCCACTCATCCAGGACCAGAGACAGAGGAGAGAGGAAGAGACACAGAGGCACAAAACCAAGTAAAGTGTCCCCTGATCTCATCTAACTCCCCACCTTCCCCCACCTCTGCCTCATCCCAGCCCCTTCCCTGCCCTCCATCCCTCATTTTTCCTTTCTCTCTCTTTTTTTAAAGATTTTATTTATTTATTTGAGAGAGAGAATGTGAGAGAAAGCACACATGAGAGGGGATAGGGTCAGAGGACGAAGCAGACTCCCTGCCGAGCAGGGAGCCCGATGCGGGACTCGATCCAGGGACTCCAGGATCATGACCTGAGCCGAAGGCAGTCGCTTAACCAACTGAGCCACCCAGGCGCCCTCTCTGCCCTCTTCTTAAGGGCCCCTTTTTGTCCCCAGTCCCTGTCCTGAGCCAGAGATTGACCCCTTACTGTGGGCTGGCTGGAGGGTCAGATGAGACACACATACCCAAGTCTCCATGGCAGGTAGATGGGACACTTAAGGACAGGAAGCTCTCAGGGTCCTCAGACCCCGACCATCCCCCCCATCACCCTGTCCCAGACTGCAGGCAGAGGCCAGAACCCTCCTCCCAGGGGCTTTAGGGGCCGGCAGACCTGGGTTGGAGCTCACGTTCTAGCTTTGACTCACCTGTTGACCTTGGACAGCTCCTTAACCTTGCTATACTCTTGTCTCCTCACCTGGAAAATGGAGGGTAAAGGAACCCCAGTCGTGGGGTTCTGGTAAAAGTTTGATGAGACTGGGTGGGTAAGTGCCCCATGCAGAGCCTGGCACGAAGCAGCTGTCTTGGGGAAGAGATGCCCTCCACAGGGCAGCTGCCTCTCTCCTGGGTACAATCACTTCTCCCACAACCCTCTCTGAGCTTCTTGGCCCCAGACAGAGCAAGAGGGTGAGCCAGCAGGAAGACCCTGCGGGAGCCACGTGCCAAGGGACCACAAAGAGGGGGCAACAGTAGCCTGACTCTGGGGTCCCTGTGCCCCCCTAGAACAAAGACCCTCATTTTGCACTTAAAAGAAATCCAAAAGGTACATGCTCTTCACAGGTGCCACCTGATGATAAATTTTGGTGAGATGGAAGTATAAACGGATGGGTAAGTTAATTACCCAGAAGGTCAGTGTTTTGCCGGCGGCCACGGGGAAGAGGCACCGCCCCAGCCGGGGGGCAAAGGCGGCCGGGCCTGCCATAAACCTCCCGTTCCAGCTGCCCTGCCGACGGACTCCTGTGAAAGTCACCTCCGTCTCTCTCACAGGTCAGGCCAAGATTTAGAGATCGGGGCCGCGCGTGTGCCTAGATCTGCTGTCTGCCTGTGAGTGATGGGAAACACATTGCTGGGACATGTTTACTGTCACCTGGCGCCCCTGGCCTGCGCTCCCTGCCGCACCATCCCCTGATAATTCACGGCCCGGCTCCCCTTGGCAAATGACTGATATGGCCTTCGTGGTGGGGCCTGCTGGTCACTTGTCTCAAGGAGACTGGGAAGGGAACTCGGGCACAATATAAATGGGGCCTGTGGCAGCCTCAAACACCTTGGAAAATTCCCCAGCCCGGACGCCACACCTTTTTTTTTTTTTTTTTAAGATTTTTATTTATTTATTTGACAGAGAGAAACACAGCGAGAGAGGGAACACAAGCAGGGGGAGCAGGAGAGGGGGAAGCAGGCTTCCAGCTGAGCAGGGAGCCCGATGCGGGGCTCGATCCCAGGACCCTGGGATCATGACCCGAGCCGAAGGCAGACGCTTAACGACTGAGCTACCCAGGTGCCCCCACCACACCGTTTTTAAGTAATAAAACCACAGAGAGATTACATGGCCGCCCGACAGCCGGCGACGGATGGCCGCCCGCGTGAACTTTTTACCTTCAGGATGGGGACTAAGAGTAGAGGAAGGAAAAAAGAGGAAAGGACCTCCCGGCTCGTTCCTTACTCTGTGTCAAAAGCCACTGCTGAGGCAGGGGGGGGAGCTGCGCTGGCTATGTCCCCAACTCAGGTACCACGGGGGGACCATGGGCTCAGTTTCCCCATCTGGAGAATGGGGATATTTGTGGCTGGTTTGGTAGATTTCCAAAATCCAGAAGCAGCTCTAAAATAAACCTTTCCAGGGTTAGAAGTGTAAGAATCCTTGCTTTCATTCATTCATTTATTCTTTGATTCAAGGAGAATTTTCCCCCTGCCTTTGTAGCAGCGGGCGTGGGGACAAGGGGGTGACAATGTGAGGCAATCTCTAGGAGACAACGGAATGACCTCGGTGAACCCCTCATTAGCCCTGAGACCATGGGCATGTCACTGCTGCGCTCAGAGCCTCATTCTCTCCATCTGTACGATGGGGATCCTGATGGTGCCTCCTTCAAAGGACAGGGGAGTTCCACGGGAGACGCCCTCCGCCCCGCGCGTGGCATGCAGTAGGTGTGCACCGGGCATGGGCATCAGTCCCCAAGTCCTTCTCTCTCGAAGGATGAGAGTCTGTATGCAAATCGGGGAGCCCACCCTAAAGACCCAGAACTCCCCAGCTGGGTAGGAAACCACGAATCTGCCTGGACTGGAGGGCGTAGGCTCATACTTCATGGTCCAGCAAGATGTTCAGTTCTTCCCAGGACAGCACTTCCCCAGGCCAGGACGTTATGCTCTTAGTAAATGGATTTGGATTCTTGCTCTGTATGGGAACAGGGGCCACCATTTACGGAGAAGCTGCTGTGTACCATACACAGCACTGGATGTTCCGAACCCATCTTCCTTCGTCAGGTCCTCGTTCACCCCGGACAACGGGCATTCACTGGCATGTCTGGACGAGTGCTGTAGTCAGGCTACTCATCAGGGAAAGGAAGACAATTTAACAGTAGGCCAAAGGGCTGATGGTGCTCTTACGCACAGCGACTTTATAATCTTACCCTCTTAGGCATTCTGTGTGTGCAGGAGGGAGGGTGCCCGAGTGGCGGGAAACCTCAGAGCCTGGAGCCAGTGGAGAGATGCTCCCTAAGGAGATGCCCTCTGGGTTGGTGCCTCTCAGCCCTGGGATCTGGACAGCCTCCGTGGCCCATCCAGAGCCACTCTTCCCTCTCTGGCTTGTCCTGTGGGCCTTTGTGGAAGGCATCACTCCCGATCTCCAGCCCTCCCTTGGGCTGGCCATCGAGTTCAGCCAATGGACGCGGTGGCAGGAGGTGAGACAGGCTTAGGAGGAGAGGGGCGGCTCTGGTGATGGCTCTTCCCTCTGCTCTCAGCCTGGGGAGGAGAGTCACTCTCACTGGCAGCAACCCTGCACGCTTCACCGTCCTCCTTGGCTCCCTTTGGCCCTGCCCCCACATTTCTAAGTACAGCGCTGCTCCAGGAGAGCTCTTCGATGGCCCATTTTCAGTGTGCCGTGTGTTTCCTGCCAGGGCGCTGGCTGATCCACCTGGGGAGGTGCAAAGCTGAGAACAGAGGGAGGCTGTGGGCTCTGATGACAAGACCTGCCTGGTTCCTCAACTCTCGGGGCCTGGAAGTCCCCAAAGGCCCTCCTGCCAGAGGCTGGCCTCAGACGTGGTCAGCAAGGGCACCAGGCCGCGACAGTAGTGAGGACCCAGGCCCCACCCACCCTGCTGTCACCCTCGAGCCCTCAGTCATCCGAGGACCTGGAGAGGAGCAAGGGGTGGTTGGGAAGGCCATACTGCTCAGTAAGAGGGAACTGGATTTGAGTCTTAGACTATAAGGAAGACATAGATACAAACTAAAGTGAGGAAAAATACAGGACAGAGGCGACTGTCCTCGAACCTAAAGAGAGGATGCCCAGCCAGGCCTGCAGAGGGATTGGAACCAGGGCTGAGAGTGTGGGAGCCACGAGTCTCCTCTCTCCCAGCCCCCACCCCCACATGCCCTCCCATCTCCACTGTACCAGCCTCTCTCCTCCCCTGCACATGGGCACCGAGCAGTCCCTCAACTCAGGCGGCCTCAGACACTGCCCACAGGTTCTCCGAAGCCCAGCTCCAACCCCCCAGGAGACAGACACTCAGTGGCCCACCCTGTGTCACAGGCCTGCCTCCGGTCCCATCTGCCGTGGTCAGGAGCCTGCTCAAGAAGACTGGTGGTGGCATGTCCTTCCTTCTCAGCGTGGCCACCCACGCCTGCCCCAACGGGCTCACGGGGAGGTGCAGGAGGAGCCCCTGGCTAGTAGGCACGGCCGCCCTCCATCTCCCAGAAGCCCCCAGCCCCGGAAGGAAGGGCAGGGCGTAGTGAGAAGAGCGAACCCAACCCTGGGCAGCCTGGCCGGGCCAGCACCTAGGGGAGGCAGGGAGAGGCAGACAAACCGTGAGTGCAAAAGGGGGTTTTAAAATACACGAGACTGAGTCTTAGCCATGAGGACCAGCCAATCTTAATAAGCCAACGTGGAAAGTTATAGAATTGAACCGAGATGTCATTTATGGACTTGCCACCCAGCAGGCAGGGGGAGGCGGTTGAGAGCGAGCAGGGTGGTAGCAGTTATTGGAAAAATAAAACTGTTTCATGTTTATACCCCTAATGAGTGGAGATGCCTCTAAACCGGTTATACTTGATTTTTTTTCTTTATGCTTTTCTGTATTTTCTAATTTTCCCGCAATGAACATGTATTACTTGGGTGATAGAGAATAATAAAAGCTTAGAAAAGAGTCAGGTGGTGAGAGTCCGAGGGTCCCTGAGGACCGCACAGCTTCAGCTCCCGGCACGGGCTGCGCCGGCCCAGGGAGGGAACAGGGCGCCGCGGGCAGAGCGGGCCATGTGAGCCGAGGCCCCCAGAGGCGGTGGGGCAGGAGGAAAGCCTGGCAGTGCATGCCCCCCAGGTACTGGCAGCAGGGTAGGCCAGCGGGAAAGCAGGTTGGGGGAGCCCTGGGAGCCTGCCACTGGCGGACAGCTGAGCTAAGAGTGAGTCTCTGCGCTCAGTTTGGGGTCACGGTCCCAGACAGGCTCTGAGTCAGGAGCCTGGTTTGAATCCTGACTCCACCCTCACCAGCTGTGGAAGCCAGGATTTCCTCTCATGTGGTAGAGTACAAATTAGGCAAGGGGGTGTCCGGCCCCGAGGAGTTAACCTGCGCCTTTCCCAGGGCCCACTCCTGGTCTGGAGAGAATTATGGTGTGGGAAGGGGGGCAGCAGGGGCACCGGGAACCTCAGTCTGGGGTCAGAACAGGCTGGATCCTGACGAACTGTCCTGGCCAGGGGAGGCTCAGGTGCTGAAGTAACGAGAGAGGGGTCGCTGAGACCTCGGACCCGGGCTTAGCTCTGAATCCCAGCTCCACTGTGGCTGTGTGATCCCGGGGAAGCAGCTGCCCCTCTCTGGGCCTCATTCTCCTCGTCAGTAAACTGGAGACAATAACTGGAGCATCTGTGGCAGATGGCATTAACCGCCCCAACTCTTCACCTCTCCTTAGAGCCACAACTGGAGGAGGAAGAAGGAGGGGAGCTGTTGGGGGGGGGGTGCTCCCATTTGCTCTCTGTGCCTCTGCTGTGCAAGAGATCATGCCCGGGCTAGGAGCTTGTCCCGGGAAGGGGATGGAGTACTCGGGGCAGAGCGTAGCTGCCCCAGCTGCACCCAGACAAGAGCAGCTAACTCCCAGGTACCCCTCCGATCTGTGAGAATAAGTGATTGCTGTTTTAAGCAACTGAGTTGTGGGGGTGTTTGTTATGCAATACATCCCCTCCTACAGGTAATAGGAGGATTCAGTGAGGCAATGCCCACAAAGTGCCTGGTGCATAGTAATTGCTCACGAAACATCCAGTGGCTCTTATTAATACTGTTATCATTGTCATTAGCATTCCCGGCTGTTGGAGGGGAGAGCCCGAGGCCAGAGGTCAGGAGATGAGAGTGCTGCAGAAACCCCACATTCATCAAGCCTGCCCCGAGACGGCTCCAAGCAACACGCTTCCTCATCTACGTGGTTGCTTTTATTGCACTTTTGAAATCCATTCCAATTAGAGGGTGAGATTGTGGCTTCTGCGCCCCAGACACGGGTAAGACAAGCAGGGCTCAGGCCCCGCGGGCAGAGGCTTAAGCATTTTATAATAATCATATTTCTTATGAGGCTTTAGTTTCACTTCCTTCAAATTAAGTCTCAGCAATAAAGCAATCGATTCCCTCTCGCTGGGAAACAGGGCTGAATTCCACCTGATACCCCTCTCCGCAGGACCCCCCTCTCCAAGCCTGGACAGTGGCAGTTTGGGTGGTCTGCATGGCAGGAGGGAAACTCCATCCCGGAGCAGCCTCCCGGCCAGCTTCAAGCACATCCAGACAGGCCTGCCAGGTACCAAGTACAAAGAGAGGCAGAATGCCATGGGAGAAGGGGCCGGAGCCCACACTCCCTGCTTCTTGCTGACTGCCCCCATCAGGGAGGGCCCTACATGGCTTTAGGAACCTGAAAAACCAAGATGCCACAGTCCTGCCTTTGGTATCAAAACTTGATGCAGGGATTCAGCAGGGGAGAGGAAAGGCACGGGAGCGAAGGAGGGAGCATTCCTCCTCGCTCCACTCGCCCGGTCTCCAGGGAAAGAAGGGCTGGTTGGTTTCCACACTCTGCCTCCCCAGCCCATCCATCTCCAAGAAGGTCTCGAGGCAGAGTGGAGAAAAGTGGCTGAAGACCCCTGCAAGATGGGTGTGGGGGTCTCAGAGCAGAGAAGCCCTGCCCCTCCCAGGTCCCGCCCGGGATGCCAGCTCCCAGCAGCCTCTCCTGCGAGCAGGAGACCAGAGGGGGTCACGAGGGCATCAGGGCAGAGTGGAGGCCCGAGAGTGGGGCTGGTGTGGCCCAGAGGAGCCCAGATTGGAGGCAGGGCCTGGATTCCTACGAGGCTCTTGCCTCAGGTGCAAAATTCAAGGGGGCACCAAAAACTCAATGATCAACAGAAATAATATTTTTTAAAAATCAAAATGGATACAAAAAAAATCCCTGATGAACAAAATATCAAGATTGAAGTACAAGCTGGCTGTGATTTGTTTGTTTAAGACCCTGCATTGTCGTGCACCTGAAGAGGTCACTTCCAATCAGCCCGAGTCCCTGTGGCGGGTGCATGGGGTTTAACAACGCTGTACAAACAGGTTGGGTGACGTGGGTTTTGTATATAGTCAAGTTCTTGATTGTGGAGCCTTTTTGTTTTGTTTTGTTTTTAAATAGGCTCCACGCCCAGCATGGAGCCCAACGTGGGGCTTGAACTCCCGACCCCACGGTCAAAACCTGTGCGGAGATGCCAGAGTCAGACGCTTAACCAACGGAGCCCCCCAGGTGCCCCTTGATGGTGTTTTTATGGACCTTTCTCACTTGGTTCAAAATAGTGAGGGGGTGGTATTTTGATAAATGTATAACGGGGCACAGGTTTCCCTCTTGGCCTCAGGCTCCTCCAATATGACTCAGACCGGGGTGGGGCGGGGGGTGCATGGTTAACTGGAAGAAGGGAAGAGACAGAGACACAAGGAGAATCCAGGGGCAGCCAGCGGGCAGTCAGGGAGGAGCCTGGCCAGCCTGCAAGGCTTTTGTGTACGTGCTGGAGCCTCTCGCCAACTCCAGGAAGAGGGTGGGGACAGGAAAAGCATTAATGTGACCAACTCTTCAACTGGAAGTGACTGAGAAATCCTGAATCTGGCCAACTCTGCCTGGATTATATTTGGGTCTTGCAGTTCGAAAGGAAAGTATTAGGGAGGGTGAAGAAGCCAACATTCAGGAAACACTGCCCCCTCCGGGCCCAGTCCATGTGGTCTCCAGCTCCATTGCCCAAGGGAAATCCTGAGGCCCAGAGAGGTTAAGACACCTGCTTAAGGTCACACAGCCTGGGAGTGGTGAAGCCAGGGTTCCCTACCAAGATCCCACCCTTAACCTCGTCACACAATGATGTCATGTGACCTCACTATTCATCTGCTACTTCACAATCCCTGGGCAGGGGACCCTGCCGATGATTTTAGTAATAATATGGTAGAGGTTGGGACCACAGGGAGAAGGAGGGGAGAGGGGGACACACTTCAGCAGCAAAGGCCCTCATCCCACAAACCCTGTCATTCATGAGCGCTTCATTCATTCCGCAAACAGCTCGTGAGCCCCTGCTGTGCGCCAGGGAGTTAGAGAGATGCCCGCGCCTCCCACGGAGCCGCTTGTCAGGGAGGGAGGAATGGAGCAAATCTAGGCACAATCATGTCATTGCAGACTGCATCAAGGGCTAAACACAAAGGACAAGGTGTTGGGAGAGCACGTTAGGGAGGCCACAGGCCGAGGACGACGGGGCAGGTGGTAGGAGCTGAGGTGTTTGGGGCCCGGGGTGGGGCCCCACGAGGAGCTTGTCTACTTGCCAAGTCTGCGGTCACAGCAAATCAGTGGCCAAGCTGCAAAGTGCAAGCAGTCCTGATCTAACCCAGAGGGGGCCAGGTGCTCTGTGTGCCTTCGGGGACACGAGGTCTCCTGGATCTTACTGGGCAGCATGTCCTTCTGTCTGTGGTCCTCACAGCCACCTGAGCTGTTCCTGTGGGACAGACCTGCTTGCTCTCTCTCTGGGGGGCCTCTGTCCAACCACAGTCTCCTCCAGGCTGGGAGGCTAGCCTAGAAGTCACCAGGAAGCTCCTGGGGACCCAGCCCAGCCTGCCCAGATCTGCTCATCACCCCCCTTCCAGCTCTTTGAACCGCAGACAGGAGGGGAGAACAGGGTCCCGGTGCAGGGGGTGTCCGAGGACGGCGAGTGGTCGAACCGACTCAGAGCGGCACAGCTTCTGTGGCCCCCACTCAAGAGGACCACCCGACTCCAGGCCCCAGGCAGGGCTTCTCCTCCCTGCTGGAACTGAACCAACCTCCTGGCCACAGCAGAGGGGCTCTCCAAGCCAAGGATGTGAGTGCGTTAATTAATGAATTAGCCATTTAATTAACATAATTAGGCCTCATTATTTTCCTTGCATCTATCGTCAATTTTCGGGCAATTAAAGTGAATGCTGGTAGAAAATGGAGGATCTGGGTTGTCACTGCTGGCCTAGGATGCAATGCAGGCCTGGCATGACCCTCAGAGCCCGAGCCCAGCATGGAGGGAGGGGGCAAGGGAAAAGGAGACCAGGTGCACACAACACACACCCCAAGATGGAGTGTCCCTGAGTCTAAGTCTGCAGATAGCTCCTACTTCACGTATGGAGCTCCTACTATGTGCCAGGCTCCAGGCCAGGACACCACTGGGACCAGGACTGGCAGGGAAATTGAGGGAAGCTGTTGGGGAGGGCCAGGGTCAACCCCCAAGTCGGCCTTTGGAGTAAACTCTCTTTCCCCAGCTGTGTGACCTAAGGCAAGTTCCTTAGCCTCTCTGAGCTATTTCATTACCTGTGATATCATCATAAAGATAACACCTAGCCCCTGGCACACAATCGGCTCTCAGTCAGGGTTGTCCAGTCTCCTTCCCTCTCTTGGACCCAGCAGGTTGCAGACACATGGCTCATTCTTTCCACGCTGGTTTATTCCGTGTCCAGCTGCCCTGCTGGTGAGCCTCTCCCCCACTGCACGATCTCTCCGTCTGGAGTCCATCGCCATAGCTCTCCACCTGCAGGTGCTACCATCACTGCCATTTTGCAGATGAGGAAGCTAAGGTTGAGGAAAAACCCAGGCTGGCTGGGTCCCCAGGAGCTTCACACGGCCCAGGGCACAGCTGGTGAGTGACAGAACAGGACTCAGCTCCAGCTCAGTCTGCTGCCCCAATGGGACAGGACTTACTACACCCAGCCCTGTTTTAGAACAAGACTGGCAAAGCCCTGTGCTTATATTCTACTGACGGAGACACATAATAAACCCAAAACAAATATAAAATAGGAGGTCATAATGTACCTAGGGCTTTGAAGACAAAGCAAACAATCATAATAGTGAGAAAAGGAGATAAAGGGTGGAGGAGTCTTCAAGACCAGTGGTCAGGGAAGACCCTAAGGAGATGGTTCTGAAGGAGGAAGCAGGGATCAGCTGGTGCAAAGGTCCTGAGGCAGCCCTCAGGCTTCATGATGGAGGAGACGGGGTGGAGAGACAGGCAGGCTCCATCATGAGAGGCTACTAGGATGTGGCAGGGATTTGGATTGTGTTGAGATTGGAAAGTTTGTGCTGAGAAGTTCCATGACCTCATGAAAGTTTGGAAAGAGCCTTGGCTGCCAAGTGGACACCAGACTGTAAGGGAGGTGAGGATGGAAGCAGAGCCTGGCTACGAGACTGTTGCACTGGTCCAAGCAGAGGACAGGACGGTGGTAGAGGTCAGGAGATGAGCATGGATTCTGGACATAATGTGAAGGCAATATCGGCAGGACTTGCCGGCTGGGCAGCTAAGGCACAGGATCCAGGATGACACGAGGAGGTTGCGAGGAGCCCCAGGAAGGATGGAGATGCCACTGCCTGAGAGGAGAAGGTGGCAGGAGGACGGGGTGTAGTGAGAGACACCAGGACAGCCAACGGAACTGTCACCTAGGCGGTGGTATCGGGAGCTGGAGTGGAGGGAGCGATTCTGGGGGGACTTAGCCCTGAGCCTGCACGATGATCATCGGGAACCTGAGAGGAGAAGGATCCCCTTGGATGTGGCCCTGGGGTTCACCAACACAGAAGGAGCCACCAAGAATCCCGGGAAAAGGCAGCGAGTAAGATGGAGGGGGACTAGGGGAGGGTGTCCTGGAAGCCAGGGAAGGAGAGGGTTTCGGGGAGGAAGGAGTGGCTGAGCATGTCGAACGCCAGTGACCGTGGGGCTGGCCATGTGGGCCCAGTTTCAGGAGAGGGGTGGCCAGCTGGTGTGGAGAGGGTGTAGGCAGCAGCGAGTAAAGACAACTCTCCCGGGGCACTGCCTCAAGGACACAGGGAGGCTGTGTTTTCGGTCGGCATGAGGATACACCTTGGGCAGGAGAACAGGGCCCCAGAGAGGGTTGTGTTTACAAGACCAGACCTGAGCTGTCACAACATCTTCGGAGTTGATGGAAACGATCCAACCCAAGTAAATAAGACCCATGATGTGGATAATGCAAATCATTCCATTTTTCTAATTTATATGTTCATAACGTCTCCTTGTATACCATAAACACACACACACACAAACCTGCATTTTACCCAGTAATAATTCCAACTTTGTGCTTTAGCTCGCTAGGAACACTTGCAAACCTTAACCCATAGGGCACCAGCTTGTTCTGACCTTGTTCCTCAAAGTCATTTTACCAGGACAAAGGGCAAAACAGAGATCCAAACCGTTGCAAGCTCATGATGCTGTTTCGTCTCTTGCCCTGGTAACATTTTACAGCACAAGTGTTGATATCTTTCATGAACGGGCCAACTTAAGGGTAAGAAACTTACGATCGGGCATTTGAGGCTCAGATGAAGATCCCAGATTGTAAAAATGGTCCATCGGTCCCCATGCCCCCGTCTCGAGTCAGACATCAGGCATCAGCCATGAGGGCAAAGAACCAACGCTAAGGACAAGAACAGAGTGCTGGAAACGGCCTCAGAGATTGCGCACAACAGGCCAGTGTAATCCAGGAATTCGTGAATTCGTTCGTGTTCAGCGAGCCGAACCCGCCTTTCTTACCATGTCCAACTTCCACACACGAGACTTTCCTTTGTTTTCAGGGAGGTGTCATTATTTTTTAAGTATACTTTTTTGTTTTGGGGGGTTTTTGTTGTTGTTGTTATTTTGGGAGGACTCGTCCGGGCTTTAAGTATACTTCTTATTGAGGCGTAACTCATATGCAGAAAAATGCATATATCTTAAGTGTTCAGCCCAGAAAGTTCTAACAGGGTCCACATAGCCATGGAACCAGTGCTTAGACTGACACCGGTAAAGAAGCACATTACAGGGCGCCTGGGTGGCTCAGCTGGTTAAGCGACTGCCTTCGGCTCAGGTCATGATCCTGGAGTCCCTGGATCGAGTCCCGCATCGGGCTCCCTGCTCGGCAGGGAGTCTGCTTCTCCCTCTGATCCTCCTCCCTCTCATGCTCTCTGTCTCTCATTCTCTCTGTCTCAAATAAATAAATAAAATCTTAAAAAAAAAAAAAAAAAAGAAGCACATTACAAGCCCCTCAAGGGGTGGCGATGGCCAAAGGTAGCCACCAACAGACTCTAGCGCCCACCATCGAACTTTCCATATTTGGGGGCATGCCAGGTGCACACCTTGGCATCCGGCCGCTTTCCTTGCTCATGAGATGCACTCCCATTGCTGTGCGTACAGCAGATTTGCTCCTGCTCATTGTCACGCAGGGTCCCGAGGGAACACCCACATTTTCTTCCCCCCTTCTACTGCAGGCGGCATTCAGTCGGCATGAGGATACACCTTGGGCATTCTCGTATGTGTCTCTTGGCAGGTGTGTGCTTTTAGGAACATATTTGTACAAAAGTCAAGAACCTCTGTGTTGGAGAAGCCCTGGGTGTTCATAGTCTCCAAACTCACACCCCAAAGGAGCATCCCGCCTGTGGGTCCGTGGGATTCTCACTTCTCATTTGCTTTACTTTGGTTTCTTCGTATTTCTTTTTGAAAGCGATAGTTTTCAAGCTGGAATGATTTTGCACCCCTCACCACCCCAGGAGATATTTGGCAACGTCTGGAGATACTTCAATTGTCACAAATCGGGTAGCTTGTGGCGTCTAGTGAGCAGAGGCCAGGGATGGGCTGACCATCCTACAATACACAGGACAGCCATCTACCACAAAGAATGATCCAGCTCCAAACGTCACCAGTGTCAAGCTTGAAAACCTTGCCCTAAAGGAGTGAATGGTTCATAATGCCTACATAAGGATTAAACCGTATGATGGAGTTGGTAATTTCAACTCCCAAATTTATTCCAAAAGTAGCTCTAAGGACAAATGGATGGTTTCTAAAGAGTCACACAAAGTACTGTAGAGGCTCCAAAGCAGCAGCTACCAGAACCAAGACATATGGAGAGAGAGAGAGAGATAAGGGTCACTCTGGGTGTTTAAGGCTAAGTAGGAGCTCACCTGGTTTCAAGGAGGGAAGGACATTCCAGCCGAGAGAACAGCATGAGCAAAGTTACAAGGATGGTGGGATCGCCATGGAAGGAGGTTGTAACCTGGACCATGTTGCACATTTCTTCCCTTCCTCACCTGCTCCATGCTCCCCAGCCCAGGAGCAGAACCTCCTGGCAAGAGAGGAATTGCCCTTGACCTCTCTCCCTCACTCTACCACATCTAATCCATCAGCAAGCTCTGTAGCTTCCCACCCGAGAGCCCTCTGCACCTTCACTGCCACCACCTAGCCTAAGCCACCATTCGCATGCACCTGGACCACGGCTGCAGCCTCCTCAGTGGGGCCCCGGCCTCCACTTAGGCACCTTCCAAATTCTCTTCCACTGGGAAGCCACTAGAGATCTTAGTAAAACTTAAAATGACCATGTCACTCCCGTGCTCGAAACCCAGCTGATCAATCCCTCCCAGAGTTTAAGGAGTGCCACTCCCTGGGAGGCTCAGCTCAAGTCTGTGCCCCTTTCCAGGGGCCTCTGGGGCAGCAAGAGACTTGCTCTCTGGTGGGGGAGAGGATTGCACCTGGGCCCCTCGCAGTTCCAGCTTCCCCTGAAGTCTGGGGCCTCCTTGCTCCCAGGCTGAGGGTGGAACTCGTGTGTCCTCCCAGCCAGCCCGCAGCCTTGGCCCGTCAAAGCTTGCCCAGGCAGGCCCAGGGCACCCAGCAGGGCTGGGTCCCTCGGGCCTCCGCCTGGCACAGTTCTCCGCTGAGCGAGCCCAGGGCTCCCCCGGGCAGGGCCAGGCCCCCTGGGCGTCCAGAGAGCTCGTTATCCCGTCAGCCACGAAGCCGCACCTGCTCTCCTGGTCTCCTGTGATCTCAATTAATCCGTCCTGCCCTGATTAATTAGCAGGGTTAATTATGACGGCTGCTGCTGCTGAAGCTTGGGGAGGAGAACCCAGCCAAGTGGCGGAGCAGAGACCCAGCCTGGGGTGGGGCGGGGCAGGGCACCTCTCTCTGCTTACTCCCCGAGGCTGGCCCTGCTGGATGCCTGGTGCCCACCCTTCCCTGGGCCAATGTCAGGGACCTCGGGAAGCCACTGGTGCTGTGCCTCTGGGGGCCAGGCCAATTGGGGCCAGGCCAACGCCCTCAGGCATCTGCTGAGACTAGGGAGCAAAGCCTATGACTCTGGTTCAGCTCCTCTGACCTGACCTGTCATGTCACCCCTAAGTCCTTGCCTCTGCCCGTCATCATGACCCCACGCTGAAGGACCCGGGACTCCATCTTGGCAGGACCCCTTGGCCTACACTCGCCTAGCTCTCTTTGAGGGTTAACCCAACACCCACTTCCTCATTTGCCTTTCCTCTCTAGACCCAAAGACCTCTGTGCTGAGAGATGAGGCCTAGAGAAGGAGGTCAAGGTCAAGATTGGGGTTGCCGTGGTCCGGCCCACAGCTAGGGCTGTTGTAGACCCTGTCCTGCTGTCTGGACCCCATTAATTGCCTTGTGTGCTCCGGAGCTCCCCTTCCTCCACACCGCTCCCCAAACCCAAACCCTTGGCTAAACACCAGAGCAGCAGAAACCGTTCAGGGTGACGCAGTCACCAGCAGACTCTCCCTGCAGCCAAGACTGCAGACCCCCCCCACCCCAGCTCACCACCCCCACCCCCACCTCGCTCCACCACTCCTCTGAGCTCCAGCCCTTTCTGAGGCCCAAGGCCTGGAGCCCCGACAGTCACCAAGGAGTGGGAGCTTGACTCAGCACAGGGCCCCCACCCAAGCTGGACCACCACCACCAAACTCCTGCACACACCTCTCCTAGTACCCATCTATTATTCTCCTTGCCAAAACGTGATCCATTATCACCGCCTGCGCCTGGCAAAATGTATCATTACCTGCACCCTCGGCACTTCCCAGATCAATCCACTTCTTAAATGTAGTAATAGAGAAGAGGATTAGGTACTAGAAAACTCATTATGAAAATGGCGTACTCAAATTCTTTAAAGGTGATATTTCATAAAATATACCCGGCCTGCCGCGTGCCTCAATCATTCTTTTTAATAGCTCCATAGCAGCCAGAAAATAAAGTATTCATGAAGATTGAAGAAGATGATCCCATGAACTTCAATTTAATTGGTGCAAATTAAAACAATCCATCTTTCCGTGCTGTCCGTCCATCTCCAATCATCCCCACGCCGCTCGGCCGGCACCCTGATTACAATTATCTTTTAATAGGAAAACTTGTCAGTTTTTGTGTGATTTACATAAGCTTGCGCAAACTTATGGGGATCAGATAGGGCCTTGGTGTGTGATTTCCTGTCCCCGGCTCCCTGGCTCCCCGGGAAGGCCGGAGGAGGGGGTTCTGGGAGGCAGGGGCCGGGCAGAGTGGGGGAGGGGCCGGGGTGGGTTTGTGGCATCCCTGAGTTTGCGAGACCTGTCAGAGATGGGGCTGCAGGAGACATCTGTGTGCGGCACATCTGGCCCCAGCCCCTGGCCACGTGCTTCCTCTGAGACCGTGGCAGCTGGACATGGAACCAGAGGGGCCTCTTCCTGGCGGTCACAGTTACTCTCAAGGCCATGAATACACCTTGACCTCCCATTTGAGGAGGCCCATGCTCTGGTGAGCTCTCTCCACTCTCTTTTCCCCACCATTCTCTCCACCCCCCCAAATGACATACGTTCCATATTGCCTCCAGGTGCCACCTTGAAGAGCCTGTGCGGACAGACAAGAGCTTTTCTGGAGTTGAAAAGCCAGGAGAGAAAGCCAGCAATGGACTTGAGAGAGACTTGAACAGGGAGGAAAGACAGGTACCTGGGTATGTGACGGGGAAGATGTGGATTTTAACTAAACAGAAACCAGCCTTCAGAGACCCAAGCAAGGTGCTGCCACAAGTAAGCTAGTGCCACCTCAAACTGTATCAATAGAGATATGATGGCTAGAAAGAGGGAGGTGATCATTCCACTCACATCTGTGCTGTTTGAACCACCTTTGACATGTTCATGACTCAACCATTCATTCGCTCAATAAACACTTATTGAGTTCCTGCTAAGTGTCAGGTGCTGGAGATCAAGCAGCAAACAAGGCCGACCAGCTCCTACCTCACAGGCTTTATAATCCAGCGATGAAGACAGACAAGCAAACAAGCGGGGCTTATGGGGACTGAGAAAAGCTACAGTGGGGGAAATTCAGGAGCGTAGAGGAGGGAATCCCAATCAAAACTGAGGGTCAGGGAAAGGATCCCAGAGCTGTTGATGTCTAGCTCGAGACCTTAAGGCCAAAAAGGAGTCAGGTGATAACGGAGGGGGAGAGGAGGAGGGCATGTTCCAGACAGAGGGACCGTCATGGGCAAAAGTCTCAGGCAAGAAAACATGCAACGTTAACACATAGATCATCTGACAGAGCGCAGAGGATGAGCCTGAGTGGACATGGCAGAAAGGCAGTCCTTAAACTGTGACACTCTACAAGGGTTGTCTACTTATTCTTACCCTTTTTAAATCTGCAAATGAATTCTTAATTACACAGGCAATACATGAACACATTCTTTTATTTTTTTTAATATGAACACATTTTCACTGCAAAAAAAAAGAAAAGGTAAACATAGGGCTCCTGCGAGGCTTAGTCTGTCCGACTTGATCTCAGCCCAGGTCTCGATCTCAGGGTCTTGAGTTCAAGCCCCACATTGGGCTCCACACTGGGCGTGGAGCCTACTTTAAAAAAAATATTTTTAGGGGTGCCTAGGTGGCTCAGCCAGTTAAGCGTCTGCCTTTGGCTCAGGCCATGATCTCGGGGTCCTAGGATCCAGCCCCACATCGGGCTCCCTGCATGGGGTGGGGGTCTGCTTCTCCCTCTCCCCCTCCCCCTCCACACTTGTGCATGCACGTGCTCTCTCTCGTGTGCACTCTCAAATGAATAAAATCTTTAAAACAAAAAAAATTTAATCTAAACATCAGAGTTAAAGTCCCCCTAGACCACCTCCACCCTCTACCTTGTCACTCCCTGGAGTTGACATTTAACCAGTCTGGTGTGTCTCCTTCCTGCTTCTTCTCTGTTCCTTCACACACATATGGATCTGAGGAAATATACCGGGGCTCCTGGTTTCGTTTCTTATAAAGATGGTCTTGCACTATCCACGCTTTTCTGAAATTTGCTTCTTCAACTCGGCCCTGCCCGTTACTGTGCTCATCACCCTCTTGAGGGGACTATCCCACGGATTCGGCAGGTGGGGCGTGCCCATCCTGGGCAGCAGCAGCACAACCCGTGGTGGACGGAAGCGGGACCTCTGTGGTCGGCTCTGGCTCTGTTACCTCAAGCAAGCCCCTTCCTGTCCCGAGCCTCGTCCTTGTCCTTAACATGGAGAATGAAGAAGCCTGCCCCTGGGGACCCCGGGACCGCTAAGCTACAGCTCATAAAGGTGTTGGCTGGGGCCTTGGCTCATAGAAGGGTCTCAGGACGTGCGCAGACAGGGACAGGGACACCTATGGCATCCAAGACCAGGCCCATCCGAGCATCCCCAACAGAACCCCAGCCCGTAGGCGCTGCACTCTGGGAGACAGACCCTTCCCTCTCTGGCACTGCCTGGGGTCGGGAGCAAGGGTGGGAGCAGCTGTTACGCGTTCAATCCTGCAGGGCCCTTCCCCCGTGGCCCCCATCAGGCTCCACTGGCCGCTCCCCCCAGCAGGCCTCGGCCACCAGGACCACACAGTTGGCTCAGTAAACATTGTTTGCTCGAGTAGCTAAAGTCACCCTTCCAAGTGAGGTCTGGAAATTAAACTCACCAGAAATTCTGTCTCATTAAGAAATGATAAGAACAATAATTATTTCTGGAGGCCTTTGTGAGCACCCGCTAGGTATCACTCACACCCCAGCTCATGGAATCTTCACGAAGCCCCAACAAGCAGGCTGCATTATCATCCTCATGAATGAATTAACTTGTAAAGTCCTCATGACCAGTTCACACTTAGCATGAGACAAGGATGATTATGATTATTAGTCAGGATCGGACAAGAAAACAAACCAGCCTCCCAATCTCAGTGGTCATCACAGTAAATGTATTTTTCTTACTTGCATAAAGCCCAATAAGGGCCACTGGCCTTCTTCTGTCTCATGACTGTGCCATGTGGGACTGGTGGCCTCAAGGTCACCAAGGCAGGAAAGGGAAATGATGAATATACACAAGGTCTTAATCGCCTCCAACCCATGAAGTGACAAGTGCCACCCTGTTCCCCGTCATAGGTCAGGACTAGTCACATGGCTGCAAGGGAGCCCGGGAAGTGCAGAAGAGCGCATGGATATTGCTGAGCCCTGCATACCCTGCTGCCCTGCATTTGTAAACTGGGGGCATCCCGCCACAGAAAAGGTTAAGTAATGTGCCCAAAGTCACCCAGCCAGTGAGGGTTAGAGGCGCTCGGTCACATGTGTGGACATGTGTGAAGGCACACAAGTTCACTTACACTTACTGACGTGCATGACAATGCCCACGTACGTGCACACCCAGGTTCGCTCCCATGGGCTGCCCTCTCCCCTGCTGGGGGAAGGGGTCATAGGGCATGCCAGAACTCCAACTGCAGGCAAGAAAAAAGTGATCAGAGGTCAGGAGGCAGGCTCCCTCCTGTATGCATCCCCCAGAACTGGGGCCTCACCTGCCATTTCAGGGGTCCCTGTGCCCCCATTTTGAGCAGAGTCCCAGGCATCACCCACCATGGCACCAACCCCAGCTCATTCCAGAAACCCCTGCCTGCCCCTTCTCTTGAACTTGTTTCAGAGTCTGTGGCTGCCAGCAGGGCAGGATTCTGGCGCAGTTTTTTCCAAAGTATAAAAATTATAACAAATATACACAATCAACATTCTCATGATATGCGCCCCCCCCCACACACACACCCCATACACTTAAAGGACATAATATGTGAGGCATGTTTATATCTATAAACCCAAATTCATTCATGGAAGTGATGGTGTGCTCAGGTTGTTTCTATGACCAAAGTTGGAGGTGATGTAATACAAATAGTGAAATCCTCAAAAGGTCAAAACCATAAAAGGTAAGAAAAGACTGAGATTCTCACAGATTGGAAGAAACTAAGGAGACATAATGACTAAAGGCAATGAGGCATCTCAGACTGGATCCTGACACAGGAACAGGACATTCAGGAAGAATTGCAGAAATCCCTCATCTGCAGTTTCGTTGATGGTACCATACACTGTCAATCTCTTAGTTTTGTAATGTACTGTGGTCATGTAAGGTGTTCACTTTAGGATGGGATGAGAGAACTTTCTGTAATATCTCTGGAATACTTCTAGAAAGTTTTTACAATAGTGATAAAACAAAATGCCCCAAACTGGGAGTCAGGATGCCCTAGATTTCAGGACAGCTCTGCTGATAACCTGATATACAACCCTGGACAAGTTGCTCATCCCTTCTGAAACTCAGCCCGCAAACAATAGCCAGAGCTCAGTTAGATCATCCTCAAAGCCCCATTCAGCTCCCTCATTCTGCAATTCACTCTTGATTCAGAAACACATCGCTATTCAGAACAGACATGTGCACAATCACACCCACCTGTCATACATCCCAACTCACATGGAGACACACAGGGAATCAGTATAGTATGGTTTACTAACTCAGGTTGCAAAACACAGTCAAATCTTTCCTATTCATCCCGTTAATAACTTGAGTCTCCACAGCCCTATTAGTACTACATTCAGCCTCTTCCTCTTGAAGGATTTTCACACACACACACACACACACACACACACCCACCCACCCAAGAACCCTTCCATATATAGTCCAATCTGCCCAAAAGAACACCAAGCTGACAGGGCCAACTGCTATTGCGCCTCTTGGCCACACAGTGTCGCTGTTGGAGACGGGACCTGTGCAGCTTAGGAACCCTGCTTGCCCTTCCTCCTTCTTGCTCTTGAGGCCGCTTCCCGGCTCTGCCAGGCCAAGTAGGCATCCAGGTTAGAGACTTTTTTCCTTCTAACTCCCAGGCTCATCTGCCATCCCGCAAAGCATAACAGCATGTCGTGTTGGCTGGGACCAGAGAAGCTCCTAGCACAGCCACAAACTGTGCCTGGACCGGCTCTCCCCCACAACCTTGGTCCCCACGACCTGGGTGAGGCCCTTGTGCTGAGCTGGAGTTAGAGGCTAGGCCCTCCCTTTCCTCGGAGCAACTGTATTTTAGGGGCCTGGTTGCCCTGCTCTGCCTCTGAGCCTCGGTCAGATCCCTCTGAGATGTCTCCCCACCTGAGACTCCTGGGGAACAGGATCTTGGTCCCTTCTTGGTCCCTTCTTACCCGTATCTTGGTCCCTTCTTACCCGTAAGGTCTTGGGTCCTACCTGTTGGTGGGGCAGGGTGAAGACCTTGGACCCAGAATGGAAATGGCTGATATACTGAGCACTGAAGATGTTGCAGGCAACTTTCTAAGCACTTTAAAGCCATGAATGAGTCTAATTCTCGCTACAACACTGGGAGGCAGGCATCATCTTCTTTGTCCCGTTTCACCTTGAGGAAACTCTGAGAGGGGAAGTGACTTACCCAAGGTCACATGTCTTGGGTAAGTGGCCCAGTCAGGACTTGAACTCTGGGAGTCCCAGAGTTGGGCTTCTTTTCCAATCTGTTGTGCTGCATCCAGAAGCTCACACTGTCTCCCCGAACCTGTCCTACATTCGAAAGGAATCCCTCTCAGGCCTTTCCCAGGGTGAAGTAGATGACTGGCAGTTTCCACCTCTAGACCAAGGGGCAGGAGATGTAACTTTTACGTAGTGTCTTCAAGAGGCCCCCAGATGGTTGCTACCTTAACATAAACCCACAGACACCTCCCAGTCCACATGCTCACCAACCAGGAAGCATATTCACACACCTAGGGTTTCAAGGTCCAGACCATCTTTTTCTCAGTTGAGAGGGAAAAGGAGGGAAAAGAGCAGGGAGAGAGGACCCCTCGCCCTGGGCCCTGGAAGGGGGTGGGGGAATGCAGTAATCCTGCCCGCATCCCCTTCACTGGGCAGGATGCCTATTGTCCTCCTGCCACGAACATATTAGCTGCTGCTAACAGCTCACGGCTGCCCCTTTCTCTGGAGAACTCTCCTCACCCCAGGGAGTGACCACATGCCACTGGAATTCAAAAGACCAGGCCCCCTTGCCTCAAGGGGGGACACCTCTATGGAACAGTTCACACTCAGAACCTGCTACGGAAGCAGGAGGAGGCCAGACTCCAGCCGAGACCACGTCCCCGCTCTGCCCCTCACCTGTCCATCCTGCTTACCCCTCCCTTCCTCCTGAGAGCTCCCCCTCCAGGAACCCTGTTACCCTGAATCCCTGGCTCAGTTTTGGCTTCTATGGAACCCAATCTAAGACATAGCTGAGAAGTGCTAGGAGCATGGGACTCATGAGTCGTGTCCCTCACCAGCTGCCTGGTGACAAGGACGCCATCGCTGTCAGTAAACGGAGAACTGACAGTCCCCGGCATGCTATACTGTGTGGTCTTCATGGTCTCCAGTCCTGAGCTAGGACGGGATACAGGGGAAGGTGGATGTCCTGGCTTGCCCAACAACTCTGCTCTTTGTGACCTTGGGGGGAAATTGTAATCATAAGGAAGATACAACTGGGTGGTTATTGTTAAATGCCCAAGTGCTCTAAAGACAGAGACAAGCTCTAAGCAATTGGCCACCAATTCAAAGTGAATATGAAAGCTAGAACATCTTCTTGGCAGTGTTCAAAGAAACTCTCGTCTCCTGCAGCTGAGGGCAGACAGAGCTGAAGACAACACTCAGGACCTAGTCAAGAGCGGTTGAACTTCAAGGTCCAATCATCCTATGCCAAAGGCAGGTCCTCATAGGGAAGGAGTGGGACCCAGTGACTTGGAATGGGGGTATCTGGGTAAATGCCTTTGAGAATCTTGAACCTCTGATTCCCTTGAACTCTGTAGGTCTGCAGAAGAGGGCCACATCCTTTGCTAGGGGATAGCGCACCCCCACCCCCCCTTGAAAACTCTGCAGAAGCCTCAAATGCGGCTGATGTCCTAGAAGACATCTGAGGGAGGGGAGGGACTGGACACCAAAGGAGCTTCAGGTCCTAGCTAATGTGCTCAGGCAGGAACCAGGGACACATTCCGGTGCTGGATCAAAGCATGTGGAGTAGAAAGCTGTCTAAGGGAAAGTTTGTCTACATGAGAGACTCTCCCATGACTCAGGGTTTGCAAGGGCCCCAAGACCTGTGGGGATGGTTCTTGGGAGCTTGAACAAAGTGATGGCTGTCATTAAACAAAGATGCCAGAACTTCCATGGCTGACTTGAGGAGAGGGTCAAAGGTCAAACCCAGGGTGGTTGGTTGGAGGTGAGGTCACAGAACTGGGCTCCTTGGCGGGGATTCTTTAATAGGAGGCAGGCGGCAGGCCTTGACTGCCAGAGGCCAAGTGGACTCAGTTACCCTAGTGGGCAGCAAGGTCACTGGGGCAGCCAGCTGGTCCCCGTGTCCCTAGGGTTGGGATAGATGAATAGCCAACAAGGTGTTCCTTACCCTAAATACTCAAAAAAGATTAGGAAAGAATGGGAAATCATAATCCTTTGACTGGTTTCCAGATTCAGAACCTGAAGGAGACGCTGGTCCCCAGGAAGAAGGATCCTGCAAAACCACAGCCAGGGTTTGGGGCATTGATGCTCCACTGCTTGCCCCCAAGACCTACAGCCATTTCTTCAGGTGGCTGTAAAGTAACCGTGGAAAAGGGGGTGCTCAGGGCTGGTGGACACAGAACCCACAGTGACACTTGTACCCAGAACCCTAAAGAGCCAGCACGGTCTCCCTCCTAAAAGTAGGGACACGTTGCGGGTAGGTCAGAAACAGGATCCTGGCCCAGGCCTCCTCAAGGTGGGCCCCCTGGGCTCACAGGCCACTCCAGGGTCACTGTACCAGTCCTCCGATGTGTCGTTGGAAAGGCCGGATCTAGTCGCTGGCAGAAGCCTCACCTTGGCTCCTTGAGCTGCACCGTAAGAGCTAGTAGAGTAGAAAAGACCAAGTAGAAACCCCTGCAGCCCCACACCCCCTCCCCCAGCCAAGACAAAGAATCAAAAATAATCCTATCCTGGGGAAAAGGCAAAAAGATCAGTGCCCCTTCAAAGACCTAAAAGGTGAAAGGCCATGGTCACTGTCAAATTCCTATTTAATTCACTGGTCTGGGGAAGAGGCACATGGATGCACCTACGGGAACGGGCCCCAAGTGTGGGAATCTCTGCACCCCATGTGCAGGCCACCAGAGGACACTCACTTCAGGAGAGACGCTGGACAAGGATGTGGACAGGATGACCCGGCCGGCAGATGTCAGGCAGTCTCCAGCCTCAGTCCCCCTGCCCCGAACCTGTACAATGGACTCATGAATGGAGTCGCCACAGTGGCAGGGAGGGGGACTCTGCATGGACCCCAAAGCATGGGCTGTTGCTGCCGAAAGTCAGGCCTGCCAGCGACAGAGACGGACCCAGAGCGCCCGACACAGCACCAACCCTCGATGTGGCCAGCAGATTGCGTCAGACCATCCTGATGAGGTCAACAAACCCTGACTGGGCTGACCCGGGTCTCAGGAGTGACTTTCACATTTCTGCCCACAAGACCACAGCCAGCACCACCATCTGAAGCCTCACAGAGCATCTCCATCCATTGTCATGGGATTCTCAATACCATAGCCTCAGACCAAGGGGCCTGCTTTATGGCAAAGGAGGTACACTGTGGACCCTTGACCGTGGGACCCACGGGTCCTGCCAGACACCACGCCTTCCAGAAGCTGTGAGGGTAACAGAGCGGAGAGATAGAGGGGCAGCCAACAAGGTGTTCCAAGGAATGGGACAGAACCTGGTGCCCCTAGCTGAGCTGCCATCTTGGACAAGCCACCTGAGAGGATGGAGCACGGTCCTTCAGGATGCTCCGTACACCTTCAACCAACAGCTATTATCTGGCGCAGCGTCTCCAACAGGCAGGATACCTGGGTCTGGGAACCGAAGGGTGGAGGTGACCAACTCGCCATCACGGCCAGCCATCCCCCGTGGCCTTCTGTCCCCACCACTTTGGGTTCCATGGCTCTAGAGGCCGGGGTGAGTTCATTCACTGCCTTGAGTCTCTTTCTCCACCTGCTAAATGGGAGATACTGAAATGTCTTGCTGTGGGGATTGAGACGATGTGTGTCAAGCTCGCACCCAACGGCAACTGCTCTCGGCATCATCACGGAGTCATTCCTGGAAGAGGCTCGGGGTCAAGACAGGGAGTGGGGAGGTCTTCCAGGTGTCAGCCCCATTTCTGGCATCTTCCTCACGGCATCATCGGGAAGTACATTTACTTGTCCACCTTAACCACATGAAGCCTACTTTTATTCTCAGGGAAAAGAAGATCAAATTCTCCTCCCCCAAAGTCCTCATTTATCCAGAAAGATGGTTTAGGTCCCAATCCCCAAATTCCCCTCACCTCAGAGCTGGGCTCTGAGAAGCCAGGGGACCCCGAAGCTATATCCCCTTTCCCAACTGGGAAAAGCTTTTCCTTCCTGTGCCTCCATTTTATTATCAGCAAAAGATTTCACTAGCACTGCCAAGAACTGATATTCAGAAATAAGTATGTAAATCCTTTGTAAATGTATGCTAATTACTTATTTTTAATTATAATGTAAATAAGTAATTACTGAATAATTTTAAAGTATTTACATGGGGGTGTGTGATTTAGACACTAACTTGTTATAAGATATAAAAACTATAAATTATACAGTAATTATGGCCCAATTTACATGCTAAGGCCAAACACAATTACGTAGCAAGAAAAATATAAACAATCAGGTAATTCCACAGTAGTTACTGTGTAATAACCAAGCTGTTTTCTTCCCCCACTTGACAAAGTGGGTCTGTGCATTCACTCTAGGCTCAGGGAGGCGAGGGGGAGAGTGCTTTTGGGAAGTTGAAATCACCTTGAAGAAAAGAAATCAATCACAAAATAAGAAAAAAGATACAAGCCAACAAGCTATTGGAGTCTCCGTCATGGGGGTTCAGAGAAAGGCCAAGGCACAGAAGGGGGCTCCAGCTGAAGTGGGCCCCGTGGTCCCCTCCTGCCTCATCTGCAGCAGCCCTCATTCACACACTACACCCAAGGGAGGGAGAGTTCCCCAAACCCTCACCTCTAGGCCTTCACACCCCTGTGCCCTCAGCCTTAATCTTCTCAAACTTTCTTGCCTGGCTAAGCCCATCTCACCCTTCAAGTCTTAACCTGTGATGCCTCTTCCTCCAGGAAGCCTTCCCTGACCATTCCTACCCCTCCCCCAAGATTTAGCCAGGGGGCCCTCCTGGGCTCCCACAGCCTCCCAGCCTCCCCCATCACAGCTGACCACTATTTTGAGATGGCCTGTTTGATGGCAAAGTCTGCCTCCCCCACCAGACTGGGAGCCCCAAGAGGTCAGAGCCCAGGCCTGCCTTGTCCACTGCTGGGTCACAAGTTAGAGGCACTTGGACTTGAGAACAAGGAGTCTGGTATCAGCAAGATCTGAGTTCAAGCCCAGTGCAGACACTCTCCAGGATCCTTCCAGAATTATCTCAAAACCTGGGCTTCACCTTCGAGAGGGAAGTGATAGGCTTGACAAGAGCCCTGGGTTCTGGGTCCTCATGCTGCCCTCAGCTGGAATAGCCCTTTGAAGGAGGTATCATTCTCCCCACTTTGCAGACAAGGCAACTGAGGCTGAGAGGCCAAGTAACTAATGGAGACACAGAGGGGGGCTGTGAAATCAGGCCTCCTCCAGTCCCAACCTGGAGCTCCTACGCCCTCTCCTCCCCCAGTTTGGGGCTTGTCAGGGCATCATCAGGCCCCTGAAGAGGGCAGAGGCATCCGAAGGCATCTGTGTGAGGAGAGAGGCATCAGTCCCAGGGCCAGAGCAGCCCCAGGAGATGGGGTGCCTCCAGCCACTCCCTACACCTTCTGAAAAGAGTGGGGCATGGAATGATTGACCTGGGAGCCCCTAAGATAGTGGTTCTTTAAGCTCTTGTCTGAATCCCCTGGGTCAGAATCTCCTGAAGAACTTATCAAAATGAAAATTCCTGGAATGGACAGCCACCGGGAGGCAGGGCCCAGAACGTTCCTTTTAGCCCACACCCACTGATGCCCTCTGAAGTCTGAGAGCCACTGCCACAGAGGAAGTCATGACCTGAACCTGAACCCCTCTCTGAACTTGTCCCCTTACCCTTGAAAGGGGCCTCTGTAATTTGCCAACGGATTGTGTCAAAGAAATGAGGTGAGAGGGTGTGAAGTGCCCCACGGAGCTGGGCCAGCAACAGGAGGTTACCCGTGGGACCAGTGATCCCTCCATTCGATGTCCCCCATGCACCAGGACGGGCCCTCTCACCCCTCCCCCCACCAAGGCCAGCAAGAGGGGCAGGGCCTCTGCCTGGTCCCCAAGGGGACGCTGCCCCCCCCCCCAGGCTCTGGGGTGCTAGGCCAGCTGGTGACACTCTTCCTGCTGTGTGGAGCCCAGCATCTTTGCCCCCCCAGGAGGTCCCCATGGCCACCCCCACCCCCCCAGCAGCTGTCACACATTTTAGAGCCAGGGAGATGCAGGAATCCATATATAGATTCGGATGCGTCTTTTCCTACTGCTCCTGAGGCGTTGCTGTTCATTAAGCACGGTCATTAGTGAGGATTTAGGGGAGCACGAGTGGGGCCGGGGGACAGAGGGCCCTGCGGGCCAGGCGCGGGTCATCAGTTCCACAGGAGACAGGTCATCTCGGCCATCCCCCTGCCTCCAAGCCAGGTGGCTGACCACTCAGAAAGTCACACAGGAAGGCCTTCCTTCTCTAATCACGAGCATAACAATCCCAGCTACTGTTTACAAGCAACCGGGACTTGAAGCTAGGGAAGGGCCTGCTCTCATCCATCCTCAAAAGGAGGCAGGCACAGAGAGGGTCAGAGAGGTTGGAAGGTCACACAGCCCGAGCGCATGGACTTTAGTCCAGTCTGACTCCAGGGGTCTGCTTCTAAGCGCCCCGTTCATGTCTCCCACACCCCGGCTGGAAAGGAGCTCAGCCAGCGGTGGCCAACTCAGTCCGACATGGCCAAAGCCAGCACCCAGGGGGCTCGGCCCCGGCCCAATCTGGGGAGATCGAAATTGCCATTCCTCCAGCACTGCGACCCCTTCATGTAGCTACTTCACAGCCCAAGAAATTCCCCAGTCCCCTGGGTAATATTTTTTTATGGCCATTGCCGGGTGCTATTCATTTTATTACACTTTTGCCTGTTATTTTTGTTGTTGGCGCATAAGCAATGTGGTCAATTCCATTTTACGTGCCCCGACGTTCTCAGATTCATCGCCAGCCAGCATGGCGCTGAGTGGTTACACGGTAAAGTGTTTGGCTAATAAAGTGCATAAAGCAGAGATAGGAAAATCGATGCCTTTGTTAATAACACTGCATCATCTTTCACGCGGTCCGTCAGGCGAGGCTGCCCACTGGAGCTGGTGCCGGGGGCACCTCGCAGAGCGTCGCCGCCCGGGCAGGTGCCCTCTGCCCCTCGCCCTCCTGCTGCAGGAGCCAGTTCGAAAACCCTGGCAGATGCCCTCCGCAAGCCTGAGCTGGAGGCAGAGGGTGGGAAAGGAGGGGTCATTCTGGGTTCTTGGGCAAGGTGTCTGCACCGCACTGACCCTCAGCTTTCTCATCTATAGAATGGGGACAATAATAGTCCCTCCCTCCGAGGGTTTCTGTGAGGATGCCGGGAGAGAGCCCGTGTGACCGGCCAGGCACAGCACACAGATTGTCAGGGCGGGGTACAAGGACACTGCTGTCCCCTGCCCCAGGCTACAGCCACCCTGGCCCTCAGGGGTGCCCCTTCATCCCCAGCCCCCAGGATGAGAAAGGTCTCTCCCGGGACGGGGCCATTAAATGAGACAGTTCTAAGATGCCGACACCACCCTTACTCAGACCCAAGAATGCAGCTGCCCGCCTGGTCCCCTTATTCTCCACCAAATATTTACCTTGATTCTCACCATTACTCAGCTTCATGCCTGGGCACGCCCAGGGTCCACCCCAAGCCCCGACTCAAAGGCAAGACTGGCCAGAGTGAGGGGCAGAGCCCAGTCCTATTGCAGGGCATACCCCCCACCCCCGGGCACTGAGCCACAGTGGCTGGAGAATTTCATGTCCTTCTCAGCCTGCCCCCCCCCCACAGTCTCTGGGCCCCAGTTTCCACATCTCCAAAATGCCAAAATGCTAAACTTTCTCCTAGGGTGTTGAGGATTGAATGAGAAAACGTGTGTAAAGCCAGAGCCTCCCCTATGGCTCCTGGGGGTCCTGGGAGACCCTGAGGTGTGTGCACAGCCCCGGGAAGAGGGAGCGTCCAGAGGGCAGGAAAGGACAGTCCAGGCTGAGGGCTTGGCTCGGGTAACCATGGCACAGAGAAGAAGAACCAGCCCATTTCTGCTCAATAACTGGGTGCTCGTTGGAGGTAATGGGAGGCCCTTCCCCTCCCAAGCCTCAGTTTCCCTCTCTATAAAATGGGCACCACATTCCTCAATCCCCCTAGGCGGCTACTGGGACAGGTTAAATAAAATACTTCATGAATATCTCAGCAGGGCCCCTCACACAGAAGACTTTGAAGGCCTTGAATGCTGGAATAAGGAGCTGAGCCACCATCTGGGCGGTGAAGAGGGCTGTGGAAGGAGCCCAAATTCTGTGGGGGGCAACTTCCTCAGCCCTGGGCCATCCCTCTCTCCCCAGCAACCCCCAAGGCAGTGGGGGAGGTAGAGATCCCACCATGGGGATAAACGGGATGCTCCCCATCAGGAGGCCCCCACAGCTAGCCTATCCCTCCAGCCAGCTCCAGTGCCCCTCCTCCCTCACCTCCCTCCTCTACCCCCGGGGAGGGAGCACAAACACAGAGCTTAATCGTAGGGCCTCCCAGCACACCCAGGCCTGACACGAGGCTCGGCAAATATTGGACTTTATTAATTTAATTTAATTAAACTTTATTAACCTTTATTAAAAATAAACCCTCATTAAAATTCTCATTCCCATCTCTGGCAAAGGCAGGGGCTGGGCACTGCCTAATCTCCAGGCTCGTTAAATGTCACCTGAGGAGAGGCAGAGGCCTCCGGGGCCAGAGTCTGGGACATGGAGCAGGGACTGGGGAGGGAGAGGTCTGGGGAGGGGTGTGTGCGTGTGCACACGCATGTACACACACGAGGGGGTGTTGGCAGCTAAAAGTCCAAGGTGGTTCTGGGGGGCCAATGTGGGAGATCAGCCCCGACCCGGGAGGTCCTGAGAAGAACCTGAGAGCCTTGTGGCGGGAGCGGGGGTGGCCCTCGGGATCCAGCCTCCCCAACGGGGGCAGATTTGGGAAGACTTGGGGTGCCGGGCTTCACACTACATAGTAGCTATGTCCCTAAGCAGATCTGGGAGGAAGGAGATGTTTGTTTCTATCACACTGTTATTTTTCTTAATAGCCGCGCTTGCTACTTTTAGAAAATTTAGAAAACCCAGAAAAGCACCAGAGAACATAAAATTCTCTATGAAGCCTGATGGATGCTTGTCCTCAGAGCTGGGGTGGCCATATTTATCACCCAGGCCGGGACATTTTAAACAGTGAGAGAACCCCCCCCCCAGCTCCGCCTACAGTGCGCTCACAAACAGGCCCCATCCCTCCCCAGCGAGCGGGGAAGCTGAAACCCATTTCAACACACAAGGGAGCTAGTCCCCTGTTAGGGACCTGCTGGGGCTCCCACTCCCCAACGCCCAGCCAGAGCCTGGCGCCTGGGCTCATGGAGAGCTGGGAATCCGTGGAGACCTACACGTGCTGGGCCCTGTCCTGAGCTGCACACAGACTGTTTCCCCTACTCCCCCGCAGCCTGGGGGAGGTGAGTGATACTGTGCCCATTGTACGGAGGAGAAAACTGAGGCTTGAGAGGAGAATAGGCCTTCACAGCCTGGGGCAGGGCATATTCTGGTCCGTCAGCACCTCCCTGGTAGGGGTCTGGTTCAGAGCCTGGCACCCCGCTCGTGGTTTGGTGACTTTGGACAAATTCATTCACTCATCGGGGGGGGGACGCCTTGCAGGTGTGACGTTGTGATAGGATGGCAACCCTCACGGCCGGGCCCTTGAGGGCTCGCAGTCTAGTGAGGGGGACAAAAACACTACTAATAATAGACACGATACTGCAAATCGTGCTCAATGCCATGAGGGGAAAGAAGCGACCAGCACAGGAGACCTCATTGGGAGTCAGGAGGTGACACTGGTGGGGAGACCTGAGCCTGTGCAAGGGTGAAGCAGGGACAGAGGGCACAGGGACAAGTCAGCCTGTGGGAGGAGCCGAGGGCAGGCTGCAGGGAGACACTGGGGAGGCCACTGCGGTGAAGGGTTCGGGTTTGACCTTGTGCATCGTGCAAATCCAGGGGTCCTGGGAGGAGGGCCAGGAAGGAGGGAGACAAAGCCCTTGGGGTGGGGGGGGTGGCAAATGCCAGGGCTTTTGCCAGGGATGGGGGGCAGAAGGGATCACAGTCAACAACCTTGGAGATGCTTTAGAAGACTGATCAGATGACCTGTTCATTCATTCATTCCTCCATTCCTCCCTTCACTCGTTCACCCAGCAAGTTTACCACCAGGCATGCACCAGGACAGAGCACGGCACAGGACCACCATGGTCTCAGAGAATAGTGAAGGGAGATGGGGCCTCCCACAAGCAGAGGGGAGGTCATGGCTTCTCTGAGGGAGAGACAGAAGCTCTAGAAAAATCCTGCTGGCACAAAGGCCCAAGGTGGATACTGTGGGGGCACCACCCAGATCCCCTCAGGACCCCAGCACCCCCAGACCACAGCCGTGCCCCGTTAAAGACGTGCTGATGCCCCCGTCCTCCCTGCTACCCTGCTTTGGAAGCCAGGCCCCCAAACCTCAGCTAGAGGCTCATAGTTAAAAACAAAAATGTTTAAAGATTTTGTCAACAGAGAGAAAACGCAGGTCTGAGTGGCCGACAGCACTCTGTAGAGCCCAGCGTGATGGACGGCTCATGTGGGGTCGGGGTCAGATCCCACAAGCCCCTGACAGAGAGGAGAGAGCCCAGGGGTGGAGGAGACTGCCCTCCAGGCTCCCCGACACACACTCATTCGAGGCGGGCCGCTTCGCCTGCCCTCCCCTGACAGCCTTTGATTGGCCCTCAGCACGGCGCACCTCATGGCATCTCCAGCCCTGGGAGCCTCCATCTTCCAGACGAGAGACCCCAAGGGCACCCCCAGAGCCATCTGCAGGGCTCCAGGCAGGGCAGAGGCAGGCTCCTCTTCCCCATCCCAGACAGGCTGCTCTGGGGACACATACCCAAGCCCCTGACACTGGTTCCCAGAGAAGGCAGGACGCCCTGGCGGTGCCCAGCAAGGCCAGGATGGTGGCAGCAACCCCCCTCCCCCTGTCTTTCTCTCTGACTCCGGGCCTCGAGGGCTCTCCCTCTGCTGCTCTCTCCCCAGGTCCAAGCAGAACTCTGCTTCTCCAAGCTCGCCCGCTGTACATGGCTCCTCACCCTTGCAAAGCGTTCACATCCCCAGTGCACCAACCAGCAGAGACGGCCCCGGCAGCAGGCCCCGGGCCCAAGCCCCCAGGAGAGAACCAGGCTGGCCCAGGCGGGATTAGCGGCCCAGCCATGGTCCAGTCCGCTAAGGCAAGGGGCAGGGTCAAGAAGACAAACCTGGTGGGCAGGGTCCACTCTGAGGGAGACCAGGGTGGTTTTCTGAGGGGCTCGTGGAAGCTCATGAGCCAGGATCCCCTATTTCCACAATTCCTTGTGTTCCTCAGGTTTAACAAGGAATGAGCACCCTGTCCCTGAAGGGGTGAGAGCCAGGCGGAATGACCCTCTCTGAATGGAATTTTATTAGAGTGTCTCTGGTTCTGAGACAACTTCCCCCTTCTTCTCATTGGGTCCCCTCCTGGGAGGGGGAGGGGGGCACAAGGAAGGAGGGAAGTGGCAGGTGGGGGAGCAGTTTTCACTGTTGACCGGAAGGCCTGGTAAGCACCTGGGCCAGAAGGCGAGATCCCTTAGGGGCAGCGCGCAGAGGCCCGGCCAGGCACATGCGTGTGGACAGATGCAGACATCCGGGCCACGTGTGGACCTGAGCATCTCGGCACGGGCCAGCCCAGGAGACCAGCCATGCACGCGAGTGCACAGCGCCCCGGGGAGAGCTCTAGCTCCCCGCTGCCTTTCGCTCTGGGAGGACTTGTCCTGCTCTCAAGGCAGACCACCTTCTCCAGCTCCTGCAGGAGCAGATGGGGGGTATGGGCTGTGCCGTCTAGCCCTCTCAGGCCTGTTTCCTCATTTGCCCCTGACAACACCGGCTCTCAGAGCTGGGGCCAGGATGGGGGCCATGAGGCAGCCCCCTCTCTGTGTGCCCCTTTCCCTGCGGAGAAGCAGACCTGGCCATGTTTGCGGAGGCCTCTGGGCCAGGAGGAGAGCAGGAGGTCAGAGTGGCTTTCTGCCAGGAGCCCCCTTAAGGACATGGCTCTCAGAGGGCCAGGCTCCACTATCTCCCCACAACCCTGGCTGCGATATAAAATAGGTCATCGGCGTAATCCTGGCCAAATTGGCCTCTGGAAGATCAGCTAGGCCGAGCTACCCAGGCCTAATTATCCCATATTTGGTCAATAAGCCATTAACACAGCGCCTCGGATGTTAATAACCGTTTCATGAAAAAGTCGGCGTAATTTATGAGATCAACACTGGTTAGCAAAATTAATAAATATTTCATTCAGTGAGATTTATCCCGGCAAGCTCCCGACAGGTGGACCGAGGGCCCTCGGGCAGCCCCGGGGATCAGGCAGTCCAGGGAGAGGAATGCCCAGCTCTCACTTGGGCCAATAAACATTTACCTCAAATCCTATCACCATAAATCCGAAGGCTGGATGAGGGAGTCCAGTAAAACCTGACTTAACATTATGTTCCAGCCATTAACAATATTTATATAGATGTCACTTCAGGGAGGGTTAGAGACGCTGGGCAGGACCCAGCGGCGGTGACAGGAGCCAGCTCGGGATCCTCTGGGAAGGTTTGTGCCCAGGGAGGCCTAGGGCAGTGGGGAGAGCCCCACGTTGGCCCTCAGACCCCTCTGGGGTTGGCAACTGCCATCTGGTGACCGAGGGTAGGGCAGGTTTCCCTACCTTTCAAAGCCTCGGTTTCCTTATCTGTAAAATGGGGGAGTGTTTAGGCATGTTTAGGCTGCTGGGAGGATTAAGTCACAGAGCAGAAAGTAAGCCCCAGGCACAGAGTAAACACTCACTAATAATAGCACTGCTCGAATGATTATTAGTAGAAGAGGCTGCCAGAGGACTCGGCCCTCTGCTCTGATAGAGTGAAGCTCCGTTGGGTGCACTCAGTCTTGTTAATCGAGGATCGAACCCCTACCAGATGCTGCACACACATTATCTCTAATCCCACAATGATCCTGCAGGGTGAGCACTGTTGATAGCCCTATCTTCCAGAAGGGGAAACTGAGGCTCCGGAGAGCAAGTGACTTACCCAGCGGCAGCCAGCAGGAAGCGTTGGAGCGGGTCTCGGACCAGGTCTGTGACTCCAAGCCTCCCTCTCGCACCACTCTGTCCTCCAGCCTGGCAGGGCCCCCCGCAGGCATGGGTCCCTCACTGGGCCCTGTGTGAGCCGCCTGGGAGATGCACTCCCACCCCCAGCCCATGCTCGTCTCTGCCCTCCCTCAGCCAGCCTGGAGCCCTGGGCAAACACACCGAGCCCCAGGCGGACGCCAGAGCCTGTTGTGGTTAAAGAACCTTCCAGGAGAACCAATTAGTTTTCCGTGGGGAACTTTCCACCAGGCATTGATTTTCACTCTCCCCACCTGGGGTGGATTTGATTTGTGAGGAGAAGCTCTTTCAGGAGGCAGGAGCAATTGTGTGAAATAAAAGCGCTGAATGTGACAGGCTCATCTGCTGCCGAGGCCAGGGCTGGGACTGAGGGGGGCGGAGGGGCCTGGCGGGGGATGGGAGCGTGCAGGGGGAGGCCCCTCTGCCACCTGGCACAGAATAGCCCTTCCACACGCTTGGCCTGGACGCAGCGGCACTAATATAAAGCCTGAACTTCTCAGGCTTCCCCAGAGGCGGGCGGCAGGTGGATTCCGCACACCCCACCCCCACCCCCGCCCCCACCTACCTGCACGGCTGAGGCGCCCAAGGCAGGGCTGGACCCTCCAGCTGGTCTTTCAGCATCCTCATTCCCATTCGGTTGTCTTCACAAGCTCTGGCCTGACCTCACATTATTCTTTTAGCAAACCTGGGGAGCTGGGGGCACAGAGCTGGGCTGATAAAGAATGTTCGACAAACATTGGTGAAGGTCTCATTGCCCCCATTTTACAGAAAAAGAAACTGAGGCTCACAAGGGTCAGGCAGCCGTCCTAAATAGAGGCAGGGCCAGAACTCAACCCCAGAACTGTCTGACTCCAAGTGCCCCTGCTCTTTGCTCACCTGTCCAGAACGTGAGTGGGAGCCAGGACAGGTGAGGGGCTTGAAGGGGGAAGAGCAGCTAACAAGGTCTCCATACTCACCTGCCCCGAACTCAGAAGACCCTGCCTCCCTGCTTTTTCAGAACTGTTCACTCATTCATTTATTCACACTATAATTTCATTCATTAAACAAATATTTATTGAGCTCCTGCTACGTACCAGGCACTCTTCCAGGCACGGAGGGTACGGCAGTGAGCCAAGCCAAGACTCTAGCGGGGGAGACAGTCAGCAGAACAAATAAAAGATGCATAATATCCCAGATGGTGACAGGGTGGAAAGTAGGGGAGGGAGCTGTGGGCTTGGGGGGGGTGCAGGGTTCCCTCGGGAGTCCAGGTGGGCCTCCTGGGGAGTGGGAGAGAGACCTCAAGGAGGGAAGGAAGGAGTTCTGGGCAGAGGGAACAGCAAGTTCAAAGGCAAGGAGGCTAATGTGGCTGGAGGGGTGGAAAGTAGCAGAGAGGGATGGCCCTGAGGGCTGTGGCTTTGACCCCCAGTGACAGGGACGCCATTGGAGGGTGTGAGCAGAGGGGGCCAGAGCTGGCTCAGGTTTTAAAGGGAACTCTCTGGCCACTGAGTTCCCTTTAAGAGGAGCGCAACGGGGGACGCAGGGAGATGCTTTTCGGGGGGCTTTGGCACTAATCCAGGTGAGAGACCCGGGGCTCAGTCCGGGTAGAAGAGGACAGATGATGAGAAGCGCTTTATGGTGACATATTTCCATCTCCTGGTGGCTTAGATGAGGGGTGCGAGAGAAAGCAAAGTTGAGAATGAAGATCCAGGGCCTGACCAACTGCGGGCTGAACACCTACTGTGTGCCGAGCCCCGGGTGGCACTGAGAAGACCCCAGTGATACCCCCCAGGGCTGCTGCCCTCATGGCCCCTACCAGCTAGCAGGGGCCAAACTGGAAGCAAATAAACATCAGTAAAGCTAAGGGACTGAGAAGCTTGAGGAGGACAGAGGGTCAGGGTGGCTCTGTGGGGCAGGCAGGGAAGGCATCTTGAGGAGGTGATGTTGCCGCAGAAGGAAGTGTGGAGCCCACATTCAAGGAAGAGGCTTGGAGAGAGAGCCGAGGCTGCCTCTTGGGCAGTAGGGAGGTCCTAGGGGGAGTGGTCATAGGCCGGAGAAGGGGCAGACCGGACAGGGCCTCAGAGGAGGCCCACTATCCCCATTTCACTGAAGGGGAGACTGAGGCCCAGAGAGGCAAAGTGGCCTGCCCAAGATCACACCACAGGGACATAGTGGCACAGATTTGTTTCAAGGCCAAGCATCTTTCTCCCCCCGCCCCCCCCAATCCTAGAAGTTGGGCAGGTGAGGCAATGCCCCTCCCACGAAGAGATGGCAGGCTGGCTGGTGCCATCACAAGGCACAAGAGGGACACGACACAGGCAGGTGAGTCAGTGTCTGGGGGGGGCAGGGCTGGGCCTGATTCAAGCTGGGGACAGCTGTGGGGACATGGGGATCCTCAGCCCAGGCAGGACCTCCAAGGGCATCCAGAAATACTGAGATGTTTGCAGGCACCTAGTGGGGGGCAGAGGCGAAGGGAGGAGTGGGGAGCGAGACCGAGGAATGGGGTGTGGGGGAGCCTGCGGGTCTGGGAGCAGGGCAGCCCACAGAGTAGGCCCCACACGTGGGTGAGGGAGTGGATGAGGGACTGGGTCCGGGGGTCGGACAAACCCAGGACCTCACTCTCACTTCCTCCGAGACTCCTCCCCAGCTTACTATCCATGGGGTGCTCTCCCTGCATCACCTCGTTGCCTTGAACCCCCAATCCTGAGAGGTAGAGAGGAACCTCAGGTGAGGTGAGGAAATGGAGGGGAAAGGTAGAATCCCCACCTGAGGTCACACAGCCAGATGGCGGCAGAGCCTGGGTAAAAGCTGGGTTTGGGGGCTCATGGGGCCACCACGTACCCCACACGTGGCCACCCAGGAGGGGCAGGCAGGTGGGTACTGCTTTGCACCTGGGATGCACAGGCCGGAGCTGTCCTGGAATCACAGCCCCAGCGGGGGAGGCCACCTCTCTGCTCCCAGGGCTGACGGAGCAGGATCAGCACAGAAGGGCCTAGCCCCTGCCTCCACCATCAGTGCTCCCTGAGCAGGAGCCCTCCAGGTTGGATGTCCCTTGGTGTGGTGCCCATAAGGGGCTGCCTTTCAGGTAAACAAACCTCCAGGGGCGCCTTGCTCCACTTCTCACTGGCTGTGTGGCCTCAGGCTGGTGACTGTCCCTCTCTGAGCCTTGATTTTCTCTCTGTGAAATGGGATTTCAACTGTTAATTTACTAAGTGCCTGCCATTGGCCAGTTTGGGAGCTTTCAACACATCAGTGAACAGAACAGACAAAGGTTCCAGCCTTCTGTGAGCTAACATTCCAGCAAGGAAGATGGGACATAAACAAACATGAGAGATGGGTGAACTGCAGACAGTGTTAGGTACTGTGGGAACAGAAGGGAAAGGAAAACAGGGGGACAAGTCACAGGATTAAATAAGCTATCGGCCTGGGTCTCAGCAAAGAGGTCAGATTCTAGCAAAGATGTGAAGGAGAAGGACAGAGCCATGCAGACACCTGAGAAAGACTATTCTAGTGCAAAGGCCCTGGGGCAGGAATGTGCCCTGCAGGTATTCAAAGGGCAGAAGGAAGGTCCATGTGGCTGGAAGAGCTAGCTGGGAGGTGGGGGGACTGAGACAGAGAGGGGGTAGATGGAGTGAAACATGTCAGACTTTGGACCTATAGGATGTTGGGGAGCAGAAAGGAATCTGTGAATTAATGTATGTCAGGCATTCAGTGTGAGTCAGTGCGTAAGTGGTCAATTAATAGGAGTTATGATTATTGCTGCTTATAATTAGGTGATTCCTAACCCTTTTATAGTGGCAGGAGTGCCTTAGGGTCCCCCTTCGGTGGGCAGAAGCTGGATTTGAGTGACTCAGATTGTCCCCCATGGGCTGGGGGCTGCCCCCTCTCTCAGCCCCTCGAACATTTTCCAGGGCCTCACCGGGCCTTAGGAAGTTTGGGGAGCAAGAGGGCGGGGCCACAGTCACAATGGCATTAAATCAGACCCCCACTCTGGACCAAATCACACCGAGAAGTTGTTAATACCTTTATTATGGGCCAAAATGTATTCACGATATTAAAAGACATCCCATTTCTGCCCCCTGTGTCACATCTGAGATGTAGCGTAGATAAATGATATATCACCACATGAGATCTACCGAAACCATTAGTAACCATGACATTTTGACGTCAGATTTTTAAAAATTCCTAAGTAATCTTTTTGATTTATGAAATGCTGTCTGGGTTCATCGAGAGAGATCTCAGATTTATCACCGCCTGGTTAGAATTATTAATGATTTTCAATTTGTAAATCTGAAGTCGAGAAAGTCTGTGGGCTCTGGGTAAAAACTCCCGCCAACCAAAGCCCAGCCTCTCCTCCAGCCAGAGTTCAGCCCAGGGAAAATGGTCCTTCTCACCGACATTCTGTACCCTTGACATTGTGTCCCAGCAAACCCTGTCTGTCTGCAGCATGCGAGACTGAGGGCGGATCAGCCACAGGACCTGTTCTGGGCAGAAGTATCGGTCCCGCTTCACAGGACAGATGCCCACCGCCCTCCCCCAACCACACACATAGGCCTGGAAATCTGTTCCAGCCGACTCAGGCAGGGGTGGTCAGGAGGGACGTAGCGGGGGGCAGCCAACACCTCCCATCCCCCTTGGGTCTGGTTCGGGTCTCAGCTCAGCTGCAGGCCCTTTACACCACTGGGAAAACTGGATCAGGCCCTCCTTGTCCAAGGCAGTGGCCGCATAGGCCACGCCTGTGCCACTTCCGTGCCCCATCTGGGGACTTTCCTGGACTGAGAGGTCACCTCGCCTGTCTGATTCACCTTCACCCTCGCCAAAGCCTCTGTCTGCCCCCCAGTCCCAGAAACTACCCCAACCTGGGCAGGAGGCAGACAGCAGTGCTGCTGGACCCCCAGGCCCGGGGGCCTGTCTCCCTGGGTTCCCACCCAGACCCGAGTCATGCTGTCACCCCAGCTCATGCCCCAGGCCCTCCGGACACAACGCCTATGCCCATGGCTCTCGCCTGCCCTGACAGTGGGACTCGCCAGGGGCGTTTGATACATGCCCGGGGCCCAGGCTTCACCCCAGGCCAAGGGAGTCGGAAATGCCAGGGCGTTCCAACGTGCAGCCAAGGCTGAGAGCCGCGCCCCTGTGTCGCCATCCCCCAGCTCCTGTCCTCCCCACTGGCCACCATCACCTACTTCCACCCTTCCAGTTCTCTCCGGGATCAGGAGGTTCCCAGCCTCCAGCCTTCCCTGCCCTGGGCCATCCTCCCCACCACTGTCCAGGCTGTGCCGCTCCCCCTGCTTCCACCCTCGGTGCCGCCCAAGCCCCGGGAGGAAAGTGATCTTCCAGCTCAGCCCCCACCGAGGCCTGGGGAAGGCTGGGGACTGCACGAGGCCGTGCAGGGAGCCAACTGCAGTGCAGAGCCAAACCCAGACTCCCCTTCCCAGGCTGGATCCCAGGGAACCTCCACCTCCAGCTTCCCCCACCGGACTCAGAGCCCAGCCCGGAATCCTCCTATGTGGGCAAGGAGGAAGGCCCCATGGGGTGGGGGTCACTGGGGCGCGAGCAAGGTTCACGACCACTCGATGTGGCTCCAGGGCTCTGCTCTCTCACCCGCACAACCCTGGCGGTGGGCAGGTGGGTACTCCTCAGAGTCGGCTCTGAACCTCAGTGTCCTGATCCGAAAAATGACAATAGTAAGATTCCCAGTCCCTGGGGTTCTAGAGAATTTAAGCGGCTCTCGCGTGGGATGAGCTCGGGGCCAGCACACGGGGAGCCCCCGGGAGCCCCCGGGAGTCTGTAACAGCTGTCAGCACCGTGCTGATGGCCTTGTCCTGGGCTAGGGTATGTGGTATGGCCTTGTCTAAAAGTTTTGCCCTGCACTGGGTCCAAGTACTTGCCACACTATTTACCAGCCCATGACTTTGGCCTCTCTGGGCCTCAGTTTCTCCAATACTAGGGCCCATTTCTCACACAGCCCCTTCATGTCTGGCCACCCCACTCCTTCCCCCTTCTGTTAGGACACGAGTTCGATTTGAAAGTGACCTGGCAGCAAATGCCCCTCCTGAGACCCTGCCCTGGCCACAGACTCCAGGGTAAAGGACGCCCTGCCAGAGAAAAATATGCATCAGACACACTGGTTTTTTCTTGATCCATAATTCAAAGGGAAAATTGAAACCATATTTCTGTAAGGTTCAGAGACTGGAAGGTGAGTTTTTGATAAATGCAGGGAGACAGGTCACACAGCACCCCGCTTTTTTTCTCTGGGGTGGGTGAGGGTTCGGGGGCAGTGGTGAGCCAGGAAGTCCAAGCAGAGAAGGGAAAAGAGAGGGAGGCTAAATGCCAGGCTTTCTCTGTTCATAGTCTCATGTCAGCCTCCCGAAACACCTGTGAGGGAGACATCATTACTCCCATTTCACAGATGAGGAAAGTGAGGCGCAGAGGGGCCCATGTAGCCTGAGGTCACACAGCTGAGAAGCAAAGGAGCCGGGTGAGATCTCTCTTGAGGCCGTTGTGCTTGAGGTCCAGACCTCTGGCCTCACACCAGTCAAGTGCAGCCTCCTGAGGTTTCCCAGGGACCCCCCACCACCACCGCCAGCGCAATGAGGTGGGAGGTACGTGGTTGAACCACCATCACGTCTGCTTGCTCACAAAGCTCACTGCATACACACACTCCTGCCCACACCCCCCCACATCCACGGACACGGACACTGGCACGCACGTGTCCCTCATGCACAAGGACCCTGACCGGGCCGCCCTCCAGCTCTTTCAGTCCCCCTGCATCTCGCCATGGCCTGAGGCCTGGGGCCCATCTTGAACTCACTGGCACAGCCTGCTTCCCTGGGCCAGAGTTCCCTGGGCCCTCAGAACTGCAGCCCCAGCTCCTGCCCATTCTGCAGGATCCCCTGCCCTGCCCTCTCTGGTGTCCTGGGGGGGAAGGACTGACATCTCAGACCCCGCCCCACTCCAGGCCCACCAGCCACTGTCCCCTGCAAGCGTTTTGGGCCTGGTCCCACCCTGCTATGCCCAGCAGACTTCACTTCTGTCCTGGCTTTTTCCCTGCCTGTGATACGATAACCTACCCTGGCAAGAAGTCTCCGGTCATGGCCGCCTGGCCTCAGTTTCCCCAGGGGACCTCAGGTCAGTTCTCTTTGGAGCAGGTTGGCTGGAAGGACCACAGGGTCAGCCCGGCCACATGAGGCTGGGGGTGGGAGGGCGTAGCTGCTCCAAGCCGTGCAGCTGGGTGCCTCTCTCCAATGGCATCCGGTGGCAGGGGCAGCGAAGACCCACAGCCAGACGCATCCAAGCTCAGGGGTCTGCCAGGCGGGTGGGAATGCGAAAGGGGATGGTGCCGACAGCAATGGAAAACTAATATGGATTCTGGGGCCCGGAAGCGGGGTGCTGCTCTAACAAATACCTAGAAAATGGGGAAGTGTCTTTGGAAATGAGCAGTGGACAGAGGCTGGAAAACTTCTGAGAAGCACGATAGAAAAAGCCTAGATTGCCCCGAGCAGACTTTGAGTAGAAATACGGTGGATGAGGGGTGCCTGGGTGGCTCAGATGGTTGGGCGTCTGCCTTCGGCTCAGGTCATGATCCCAGGGTCCTGGGATCGAGCCCCGCATCAGGCTCCCTGCTCGGTGGGGAGCCTGCTTCTCCCTCTCCCTCTGTCTGCTTCTTCCCCTGCTTGTACACTCTCTCTCTGTCAAAAATAAATTTAAAAAATCTTAAAAAAAAAGAAAAAGAAAAAGAAATACAGTGGATGAGTCACATATCCTGGGAGATGAGGAGGCCGGGGGGTCAGGGGTCGGGGGGTCAGGCAGAGGAGGGAAGTGTAAAGGTTTCAGTGGTGGAGAAGTTTTGGGGGTGACCAGGCCACAGGTGGGGTGCAGTGGCTCAGAGACGGACGCTATCCGGAGTGGGGACAGTTGAGGACGGGGTTGAATACGGGCTCCCGTGGGCTCTGAGGCATTACACTGCCCGGGGGGACCCAGGCGAGGTGACCTTGGTAATGCTGGCAGTGGTCGGGCACTTGCTTGAAAATTTGCCCAAGTCGGTGACCCACAAAAGCGAATTGTTCCCTCTGCACGGCGGAGTCCAAAGTTTAGGCTCTTCGCAGGGGGGCCTGGACTCGCCTCCTGGGGGACTGAACACTTTCTCGGCATTTCAGGAACTACCCTGAATCCCCAGCTCCTCCCCAGGTCTGCGCTGGGACATGAGGCCAAACGGAATGAAGCTAGCACCTCCCCCAAGGGGGGAAGAGTTTGGGGCTCAGCTGAAGCCTGAGTGGAGCCAGAGCGAGAGGAGAGTTCGGGCTGCCCGAGGATCCCTGTGATGATGGGACCCTGAGTCTGAGGCTTCAGAGCTGCAGAGAGGGCCCCTGCAGTGGGCGCCAGAGTCCGGGGCGAGGCTGCCTCCCCGGGGAGGTGTGCCCAGGAGCCCGGGCTCAACGGGATGATCCGATGAGGCAGGAGCAGGCCCGAGGATGCACCATGCCACGCAACCACCCCGGCCAGAAAACCAGGATGTCCTGTGTCCACAATATCACACCACTTGGGACTCTTGGGCGGTAGGAGGGAGCCCCTGAATGAGGGGTCAAAGTCCAGGCACCAGGCCCAGACTCCATTTAATTCAGAAGTCAAGAGAAGGGATAGAAAGGCGTTGGAAAGCGCCCACATTTCCGAAGCACATGCTGAGGGTCAGCCTTGCACCATCTCTCTGGAGACCCGCGGCGCCCCTAGGAGGAAGGTGCGATGATTAGCCCATTCCACAGGTGAGGAAACCAAGGCCAGGGGCTCACTGGGATTTCGCCCATGCCCACGCCCTGCCCATTTTGCCCAAGGACTCTGAGTACCCTGGCTTCATCACTCTGGGGTCCTTAGACCCTGCTGAGGGTCAGCTGTGGCCATGACCCTTCTTCACTAGGGGCCTTAGGCCATATTCGTTCCCTCGAGCTGCTAGGAAGCCTGCAATCTTGCGGATTTAAAACAACAGAAATGTGTTCTCACACAGCTCTGGAGGCTAGAAATCTAAAATCAAGAAGTTGGCGGCATTGGTTTCTCCTGGAGGCTCTGAGGGAGAATCTGTTCCAGACCTTTTTCCAGCTTCTGTTGGTTGCAAGAAATCCTTGGTGTCCCTTGCTTTGTAGAAACATCACTCCAATCTCTGCCTCGGTCTTCATGTGGCCTTCTCCGTGTGTGTGTGTGTGTGTGTGTGTGTCTGCTCTCTTTTTAGAAAGGTAAGGACACAAGTCACATTGGATTAAGGGCTCACCCTAATCCAGGATCACCAGTTAACTTGATTTTACTTGCAAAGACCCTATTTCCTAAAAAGGTCACATTGACAGTTTTGGGGGCTTAGGACACCACCTTATCTTGGGATATCTGGATAATTCAACCCGTGACACAGGCCTCAGAGTTTCCATCAGCCCCACTAGAATGTTAACCAGACCGGGGCAGGGGTTTGGGTTTTATTTTGGAGTCCACTGCTTCTGCAGTGCCTAGACTATATGCCCGGCACACGGTAGGTACTCCGCAAATATCTTTGAGGAAGAAAATAAATCTCAAAGGTCCTTCCTGATCCTAGGATAGGAACATACCTACAACCACCCTTATACATGCCCTATAATAGACACGTGAGCCATGCAACACAGAGCCACACCCAGACACACACGCCGTCAAACACGGGCCACCCCCTTGTCTTCACACCAGGGCAATGCAGTGCCCAAGTGATGCCCACCCAGAGCCATGCACCAGCCACGGTGCAGCTCAAGAGGCTCACCCCTTACAGTGGCAAGACACCATGGATTGTTAGAGCATCAGACACCTATTCTGCTTTTGTCACCCACCAAGGGCAGGGAGACACTATTCCGGAAGTCCTTATTTTATCCTGTATTCATCACTGAATGCTTCGAAACTCTGATTTTGTTATAATGTGCAAATTAAGCAACTGTTTCCAGTGAGCTGGTGCCAATGGGTCAGGCAGGCGGAGCTGGGGTGAGGAGAAGACTGCGAGAGCCCCGGACATTCAGAAGGGGCATGGAGGGGGCAGCCCAAAGACTGAACAGCAGCTCATTTGGACAAGACACAGGAGCAAAAGTGCTCCTGTGGTTACAAATGTCTCCCCGAAGGAGGTGGATCGGGTGCTCTGGCTACTCCGAATCAGGAGTGCTGATTAATGAACAGCTACTGTATGCAAGACCCTCAGCTCAGCAATGTGTAAGGAAGACATCATCGCGTCCTCACCTGGTCCTGTGAGGGACCACTTCCATTTTACACATGCCCAGGTTACTGTGTGGGTGCTGGACTCCAAAGGCCAAGCTCCTCCCATTCATCCCACTGTTGCTTGCCTGGCTCCAAAATTGGAGAGGCAGACAGGCAAATACAGAGAATCACAACTTACCAGAGCAGAAACCTCCACAGTTTTTTAGATACAACACCAAAGTATGATCCATGAAAGCAATAATTGATATGCTGGACCTCATTAAAATGAAAAACTTTTGTTCTGCAAAAGGCACTATGAAGAGAATGGAAAGACAAGGCATAGACTCGGAGAAAATATCTGCAAAAGACACATCTGATAAGACTATTATTCAAAATGTACAAAGAACTCTTGGGGCACCTGGCTGGATGAGTCGGTGGAGCATGTGACTCTGGATCTCAGGGTTGTGAGTTTGAGCCCCATGTTGGGTGTAGAAATTACTTAAAGATAAAATCTTTATATATGTAAAAAAAACCTCTTAAAACTCAACAGTAAGAAAACTAAAAACCTGATTTAAAACTGAGCAAAAGACCTGAACAGGCACCCTGCCAAAGAAGATATATGGATGGCAAATAAGCCAAGGAAAAGATGTTTAACACCATACATCATTAGAGAATTGCAAATTCAAACAGTGAGACACCACCACACGCCTACTAGAATGGTCAAAATCCAGAACACTGACAACACCAAATGCTGATGAGGATGTGGAGCAGTCCCTTTGGAAGACAATCTGACAATTTCTTATGAAAATAAACACACTCTTACCATATGACCCAGCAATCACATTCCTTCGTATTTACCCAAAGGAGTTGAAAACTTGCGTCCACAGAAAAACCTGCACATAAATGTTTATAGTAGCTTTGTTCATAATTGCCAAAACCTGGAAGCAACCAAGATGTCCCTCAGTAAGGAATGGATAAATAAATGGTGGTCCATCCAGACAATGGAATGTTATTCAGTGCTAAAAAGAAATGTGCCATCAGGCCATGAAAACACATGAAAGAACCTTAATGCATATCATTGAGTGAAAGAAAGAAGCCAATCTGAAAAGGCTGCATACTGTATGATTCCAACTCTATGACATTCTGGAAAAGGCAAAACCATGGAGACAGTAAAGAATCCTTGGTTGCCAGGGATTATGGAAGAGAAAGGGATAAATAGACAGAGCACAGAGGATTTTTTAGGACAGTGAAACTATCCTGTGCCACACTACAGTGGTGAATACATGTCATTACACACTTGTCCAAATCCATGGAAGGTACAAGCCCAAGAGTGGACCCTAATGTAAACTACAGACTCTGGGTGATAATGATGCATCAATGTAGTTCGATCCATTGCAATAAAAGAACCATTATGGTGCAAAGTGTTGGTAGTGGGGGAGGTTGTGCATGCGTTGAGGAGAGAAGGGGTATATTATGGGAACTCTATGTAGTTTCCACTCAATTTTGTTATAAAAACTGTTCTAGAAATTAAATTCACTAATTAAAAAAAAAGGCCAGGCAGAGGAAGAAGGAAAGAAGGAAAGCAGGCAGGCTGGAAGGAAGGAAGGAAGGAAGGAAGGAAGGAAGGAAGGAAGGAAGGAAGGAAGAGAGGGAGGGGAGGGGAGGGGAGGAAGAGAAAGGATGGAGTTGGGGAGAAAGGAGGAGATGCCTGAATTCACAGTCCCCGAGAGAGGACCTTGCTTCTCAGAGGGTGGCACCTCACCTGGGTGGGACTCTGTTGGAAAAGTCCAGATCCCTGGACATGGTTCAGATGGAGAAAGTTTAGACAAAAAGAAATGTGGAGTTTTGATAAGGAAGACCCTGGTACAAGTGGGTGGGAGCCTGAGCATTGTGATGGAGAAAATTATAAAGATTATTGAAAGATACCATATGCTTTCACTTATATGTGAAATCTAAAAAACAAAACAAACAAACAGAAACAGACTCATAAATACAAAGAACAAACTGGTGGTTGCCAGAGGGGAGGGGGATGGGGGATGGGCAAAAGAAGCAAAGGGGATTAAGAGGTACAAACTTGCAGTTATAAAATAAATAAGTCATGAGGATCAAAAGTAAAACATAAGGAATATAGTCAATAATAGCATAATAACTTTGCATGGTGACAGATGGTAACTACACTACACTTATTGTAGTGAGCATTTTGGTATGTATATAAATGTTGAATCACTATGTTGTACACCTGAAACTAATATAATATTGTATGTCAACTATACTTCAATTTTTAAAAATAAAAAATAACTTTACCAAAAGGCATTAAAGAAAATCTAAATAAATGAAGCTAGACATCTTGTTCATGGATTAAGACTCAATATTTTAAATATATCAATTCTCCTAATGTGATCCAAATCAAAATCTCAACGAAATTTTTTTATGACACTTGACAAGCTGATTCTAAAATTTATACAGAAATATAAAGGGCCACGAATTTCCAGAAGATTCCCAAAGAACAAGACGAGAGAACTTGCCCTATCAGACAGCAAGCAAGAAATAGAACTACACACACATGGACAGTTGATGCATGAAGGAGATAATACTGCAGATCACTGGCAAAAAGATGAACTTTCCAATAAATGGATTTGGGACAATTAGACCCCTACCTCACACCATACACAAAAAGCAGTGACCAAAGAGGAAAACACTTTGTTTAAATACTAATTAAAATTAGGTATTGTACTGCTGTTCATTAAAACACTCTACAAATCAATAAGAAAAAGACAAAGAGCACACAAATGGGTGAATGGCTTCAACAGGTGCTTCACAGAAGAGAACACTCAATCAACAAACACATGAAAAGATGCTCAATCTCATTGGTAATCATTCGAATGGAAATTCAAATTAAAATCACTTTGCTATATCATCATCTAACCATCAGGTTGGAAAAGAAAATGTAAATACTAAATGTTAACAAGTATGTGGAAGTATAAATCAGTACAACCACTTTGGGAAATGACTTGGCCTTCCCTAGTATAGTTTAAGAGGAGCATCTACTCAATGCCAGGGATTTCATTCTGGAGAAACTCTTGCACCGGGGTACTAAAATGAGCTGAGCAACACTATTTCCGTTCCTGTGCCTCTACTTCCCCCAGACCAGGCTAGGTGAGTTTGTTTCCCAGGTCCCTCCTGAGTCAGTGCTCTAGGGGAGAGCTGATTCTCCACCACTAAGGGCTCTTACCTCTGTAAGAGGGCGTCCCCAAGACTCCCCCAAATCCCTGCCTCCGCATGTACCTTGGGGCAACACAACCCACTGGTCAATTTTGCAAACTTTACTTCTTTCTAACCTCTTTAGGGAAGGTGTGGCCCTCAGACCCAGACCCCAAGGCAAATCCTTTCCCACTTAGACCTCTGCTTCCTCCTCTATAACATAGAGCAGCAAGAGCTCATGTTCCAATGGGTGTCTGGGAGGCTGCAGTGAGTGGGACTCAGCAGGGGCTGGGCAGGGAGTGAGCTGGGGGGTGGGGGTTGGGAGCTCCATAGGAGGAAGTCACCCCCTGTCCTCAGGATGCACTCCTCCCTTCTGTCTTACCTGGACCTCCATTTCCTCCATCCAGGCTGTGCCTTTCTCTGAGTCTAATTCAACTCATCTTTGCAGAAGCCCTCCTCTACCTCCAGCCCATGAAGATTTCTCTCTTCCCTAAGCTTCCCATCTATCAGCAGCTCAACAGATATTTCCCAGAAGCTCATCACATAGAAGGCCACATTCCTGGTATTGGAGAAACTGTGGGGAACTTAACAGCCCCAGCTCCTGATGGGAAGGTTGCTCAGGCAGTCATGTAGAGGGAGGAGGGCAGGGAGACCACCCTGTAACCAGCTCACCCTCAGTAACCAGCACAGCATCCGGCACATAGTAAGTGCTCAATAAATAATGGTTGACCATCAAACCAAACAACTGGGATACAGTCAGACTGCACGAACTCAAGCATCTAGGCTGATGCACATGGGTTCTGACAGACACACACAATCATATGTGTGTGTGACCATGAACACTGACACGCTAAACATCCACCTGCACACACACAGTCATAGTCCCAATGCCTGGGCCCGCTCCAGCCAGCATCCTAACGCACATGAACACTGCCTCCCACACAAAGCTCATTTATTTTGATTTATGAATATTACAAAAATAAACCTGAGCGTCTTCTTGGGATTCTCTGATCCTGACACAGGTCCCCACGATATTGCTTTTCTGCTCCTGGTTACCTGAAATTAGCAGAGTAATTCGGAATCTGCATCTTTATTTAAAAGAAAAAACTGTAGATGCAGAATTATAAAAATTTAATATGCTCCCAGGAAAATGAAAAATGAGAGGTTGTGATCTCGTCTAACACTTTCAAATGTGTTTATTAATTCATGTTTTAAATCATAAGTTTCATTCGGTGAGAGCCATGCACAGCAATAAGCCTGTTTTAAAATATTAATGAATAAACAATATTTCTCTATTGAAATATAACATGCTTCTTTGAACAATGGACCACCAGTAATAAATCAAAACCAGGAGAAAATTGCATTTCATATTTAATACAAGTTGAACTCTGCCTTTTTATAAATGATATCTTTTTTGTTTAATTGGCGTCAGTTCAGATCTAGCAGATTGCTAATAAAATTCTGGATTTCCATATTTAATGATGCGTATACTTTCTGCTGAAATTTTACCAGGAAAAAGGAATCAGCCTTTTATTATCTCCTGAGATGGTGGTGAGAGGTGAGGCCAAGGCCTCCATCCAGCCTTGAGGGCGGCAGGGGGTGAGCCGGCCAGAGGGGGTGGGTTGAAGAGGCCGGGCCACTCCTAGGGACCCCACGTGGCAGCTGACACCGCCCCCCGATGACCCCTCTGCTGACCGGAAGTAATCATTCCAACAAGAAGGGCCACAGACTGGTGTCCCCTTCTGATCTGGGGCACTGTCTAACAATAACAACAAAAAGAAGAGAAGCCACTCCAACCCAAGGGCCATGTGTGCATCAGCTCATTAATCTTTATGACAGCCCTAGGAGGAAGGTAGGAACAACATCTCCCCATTCTACAGGTGAGGAAACCGAGGCCACAGAGTAGAGTGAGGAGGTGACATGCCCACAGACACACACAGCAGGTAAGTGGCAGGACTCAGCCTGACTCCAGGGCCCTAGCTCTTCATACTACAACATGCTGCCTTGAAGGAAATGAATGCACCCGGGTCTCAGAACACCTGGTTTTTATCAACAGTGAGTGAAGTGGGACACTGGCTGGAATGCGAGTGCAAATCACAGGACAGGATAAGGAAGAAGAGCTGGCCATGGTCCCAACTACACGCAGGGCACTTCACTGCACCACCTTGCTCCATCCTCCCGACAATGCTGGAAGGCAGGTGCTTGACAGCTAAGGAAACTGAGGCACAGGGAGGTTACACGACTTGCCCAAGGACACGCAGCCGGTATGAGGCAGAGCTGGACTCTACCCCAGGCCGTTTGACTCGGAGCCCACATTCATGGGTGCTAAGCCATGGTGCTTTCCTAGCCATGGGGCCATGTTGAACCCCCGGGCACCCATTTCCGTCTCTGTGTTGGGGCCAGTAGCCACTGGGCTGTGAGGTGTGGCTCCTGGCGGTGCACTAGGTGGGGCACAGCTGGAAGCAGGCTCCACGCAGATCGGCTGAGTCGGTGACAGCTGACTTCTCGGAGCTGAGAGATGGTTGGGTTGATTGTCTGTGGGGCTGGGTCGCTAGGCCCAGTGGGGATGAAGTGCGGGCCATTTGTTGTCCTGAGGTGCTTGTGGACTCAGCAGTCTTCCTGAAGGTGTCCCTGGGACCCCAGGGGGACAGGAGCCCGTGGCTCTGATGGAGGGTGGTGGTGGCAGCACCTGTCTCCATCTCTGCTCAGTTCCTGAGTCAGGCTCACCAACGGTGACTGTCCGTTGCATCAGAAAGAGATACTTTGATAAGACAGCCAGGCACAAAGGGTTAAAAACGTGACTTTTGGCTTCAGGCACACCCAGACTGGTGTTCCAGCTCTGTGTGTCTTTGGCCAAGTGGCTTCAGTTTCCTTTTCTACAAAGTGGAGGTGATAGCCAGACTTGCTCTCGAGGCTGCTGTGAGGGTTTGGAGAGCGAGCCTGGAGCAAGAGAGCAAGCCTTCTCGTCGCTTCTGACAGCTCTGCTCGCCGTGCCCCCTGGTCTCTGCACATGCTTGTCCCTTGCCTGGACCCCCTTCCCTGAAGCTGCCCCCCCAGCCCTCACGCCTGTCCTCCTAATCCTCTCTTTCTGAGGTCCCTGCCTGATCATCCAGTAGGGGATGCCGAGCCTGGAGCCTGGCTCTGTCAGAGGATGCAGCAGTCTGGGTTCAGCCTTAAAGGATGAGCATCCATCGGGGAGACAGGGTACAGCAACAACATTCCAAGAAGAGAGAACAAGGAAACTCGGACTCAAAAGGTGGCGTCCCTCGTCCGAGGTCACACAGCTGGTGGGAGGCAGACCCAGGGTGGGGTTGGAGACCTGCTCACCCTGACTGGCTCTGTGGACAGTGGGCTAAGTGACCAGGGGCTGGAGCTAAGCTGGACAGCGCCTGGGACCTGCACTCACCCACGGGGCATCAGGACGGCTGCCCTCCCGGGTCCGCTTGCCTCCATTAGTTACGGTGCCAGGCCCAGCCGAGCCCCAGTATGTGGCTCTTCCTGTCCCTCGTGCCCAACCCTGTGGTCCATAGACACAGATAGGACTACCTGGAGCCTGTGACACATCTTGTACACACCGCAGGGCACACATACTCAGGTGGCCTGGGCGACGGAGGCACAGGTGGGAGAGTTGCAAGCTCTGACGGGTGGAGGTAGATGACTCACCTTGTCCCCCAGAAGGGACCTCCCCCTGGAGGCTGGCGGCCCAGGTTCACGGGAGCCTCTCTCCGTCCCGCTGCAAGTGGCTGCTGGGAGGGGTCTCGTGGGGCTCTCACAGGGCCACCTCCAGCTCTGCGGGTGATCGTGGACAGGTGGTGGTACCTCGTGGAGCCTCAGATTGCCTGGCACGTGGGGCTCTGTGGGCATTAAATAGGATGGCATACAGAAAGCACCTGGCCAAGGGCCGGTCCACAGGAGCAGCTCGATAAACTGCAGCTGTCAGCCCAGCGAAGGCCCCGGGCTCATGGCACTGACACATCTTTCACGCCTAAAACACCTCTCCGTGTGGGAGACTCGTCCACACCGGAAGGGCCCTACTCTAGAACACTGCTCTCCCGCCCCCACTTCCAGCCAGGGAATGGCACGGGCCGCTGCTCAGTCTGGGGTTACGGGGAAGTTCTAACCTTGTTTGCAAGGCCACACAGCTCATGCGCCGCTGTGCACACAGCTGATCCCTGTCCAGCATTAGCTGCTCGGGCATTTAGGCTCCAGAAACTCTCGAACATACCTGTATTCCCACCTGAGCACACCTGTGCCTGTGTACATCTTACTGTATTATATGCGTGGACAGGCCCCTTAGCCTGTGATTGGGCGTGATTTTCTTCGATTGACCGCTGTTATTTTCTTTGTTCTTGTGAATAACCGGGTTGCGGGATCCTCATTTCTCCACTCTTGGGGTTCGGAAACCTACCAACCTTTCCAATACCCCCACGAGCGTTTGCTGTCTGAACAAGGCCCAGGCCCAGGATCTTGGCTTCTCAAGGGCTAGTGCCTGATTTCATTCATCTTTGGGTCCAACCCCTAACCCACTGCTTGACCAAGAAGAGGTTACCTGATAAAAATCCATCAGATGAATATATTTCACTCAATTTGGAGTGAAACATAAGAAACTTAGGGCCCATGCCATGCCCCAGTTTCCTTCCCTATGAAGTGAGGATGCTTCTGCCCCCCTACAAAGGCATGAGGAGCAAAGAAGGGAAACGTGTGAGTGCTCCTCACCCAGCACATAGGAAAGAGACTGGGATCTTAATTTAGGCCTCCCCAGAATAAGGCCTCAGGCTCACCTATTTCCTTCAAGGGTTGTTCGTCCGCTCGAGAATCTCCAACAAGCACTGGCATGTGCCTCTCCACCATGTCAGACTGGCCTGACGTAAAAGCTGAGATGCTTCTTAGGAAGTGTGTTTCTGGGTATCAAAGAAGATGTATTTGTGTGCGCACGTGTCAGGTTTCCACAGGATATTTTTGCAAAACCACATAGCATAGAGATTGTTTTATGTACAAAGATAAGAAAGGCTGACCCATAAGCTAATTGAATCATGCAAATAACTACTTAGCCATGGGAGAGATTCCTACAGACAGGCTGAGAGCCCACATGAGGGAGGACAGCTTTGGAGGGCAATCTATTTTATAAAGTTTACTCTCACGGTATAACCACCTCAAGATTAATGGGAATGGTGGCCCTAGACCTTGTTTTGCCTGGCTCTACCAACCGAAATAGTAAAAGTTGTATTTATCATAGACAATTTGCTGCAACTGATTAACATTAATCTGATTTCCTGAGTCAATTTCCTTGAGATATAGTAAACAGGCCAACTACCTGCTATCCACTTCTTCTATTGTAAAGATTTAGGTATTCGCGACAGAGGCGTATGTAAACATATGGGACTCCTAGCTATTTTAATAAAACAAAAACAACGTATCTCTCCCTAAGCCCTGAAACGAAGTGAAGGTGACAAGACTGGTTATTCTTTCAATAAATGACAAAAGGGTCTTTCCATCTAACAAGTGCCAGAGGCATCATCAGGTCAGGAGAGTGTGAGCTCCTGGGGCAGAGAGACCCGGGTTCAAAGTGTGGCCCCTTGTTGTCCCAGCTCTGTGACCTGGTGGCATTCGCTTAACTTTTATGAGCTTTACTTTCCTAACCTCTGCCAGCGGGGTAATACCTTCCTTGTGGCGTTCTTAGAACACAGGGATCAAGGGCGCCTGGGTGGCTCAGTCGTTAAGCGTCTGCCTTCGGCTCAGGTCATGATCCCAGGGTCCTGGGATCGAGTCCCACATCGGGCTCCCTGCTTGGCAGGAAGCCTGCTTCTCCCTCTCCCACTCCCCCTGCTTGTGTTCCTGCTCTCACTATCTCTCTGTCAAATAAATAAATAAAATCTTAAAAAAAAAAAAAAAAGAACACAGGGATCAAGGGAGGACACGGAACAACAGTCCAGGAGCTGGCCAGGATCGCGCACAGAGAGAGCAGTCCATCGGAGGGACTCTTCCTCCATCCCCTGCTTCCCCGTCATTTCCAAGTTCCTCTGTGACGGTCCCACCTTGACACGCCCCGGCCCGCTTCCGGGCAGGCTTTCCTGCGTTGCCTGCTCTGGCGGGTTCCCGTGGCGGCGGAGTTAAGACATTGCAACATTTAATCATGAAAGCAAAAAGTTTATTCATGTTTGAAACTACACAGAGCTACCACGAGGAAGACTTTTTCAATCCAGGGTGTAATCCAGTTAGAAAGGAACACGAAACATTTTTAATACATTAGAATCACCACCACAAATTATTTTCATGACTCAATCAGTTTCAGAATCGCATACAATACAAAAAGAGAGGAAGGAGAGGGGGCCCCAGCGCACAGGGTGAAATATACAGTACCGAATACTGGACTCTGAATGCATCACAATCGGCGCCGCTTTTTTTTCTTTTTTTCTTTTTTGCATGGATTAGTAACAAGATGAAGAACATTCAAAATGCTTTCTCAGTATTTACAACAGTTCTACTGATCCTGTGTTCATTGAAGACCCAATGTTTCCACTCTCGGTTTTTTAGAAGTTGCAAATGCAACCCTGATTTTTTTTTTTCTTTTAAAAGATTACAATGTACATTACATTTTATGAAGGGAAACAAAGAGTTAATTACAAGATGCAAAAAGGTAAGAAAGAGACAAACTACAGCGTGAGTATTGTTCAGAGGTAGTAAGTGAGCACTCTAAGCTACAGAACATGTTGAAATTCTATTGGTTTGTATGAGTTCGCATGAGGTAATAAAGCTGTGTTTTGATTGGTGAGATGTATAAATACTCTTTTGCTACACTATATACAACACTCCAGAGAGCAGGGCCCTTGTGGATGCCCAGAGGACGTAGCAAACCTTGACAAGCCCGTGCAGCACCCAGCGCACACTGTACAACCCCAGATGGATCTCGTGTTCACCTCTATCAGCAGCAAGTATTCTTCATCTCTCAGAACAATCTGGATCCATAATTTAATTACCGAGCAGACTCTGGACTCAGAGAGAAAAGATGCTTCCAGTCTCTGATCTAATTATAACACAAGAGATCGAAACACAAACGTGACCAGGAAGATTCTTAAACAAACCATGGTTAACAGAGATAGCCAAACAGCTCCTTTATTCCAACCCCATTAGCGATATGAAAGAAAGACAATCAAAGTCTGCGATGGAAATATGCAAGAAATTCAGTTTAGGTGAGGTGAATCTTTGCATCTGCTTTAACGATTGAGGTTTAGCATACATTGTACTTTTTACCCTTAAGGCCAAGTAATTGGCAACTGTGAGACCATTAATGTAAAATATTGATAATAAATTATGATAAAATAGCTACAGGACTGTCAACAATGTTAAATCTTGGCCTAATTGGATAAAGTGCTTTTTTAACATTGTGTGTTTTTAAGTATAAATACAAATGATTATGATTCCTTAAAAAACTGATTTACCAAGTTCTCTAATAAGACAAGGTTTTACAGTAAAGCTGTAGATGGTGGGCTACAAAAACGCTTTCCTTTTCCTCCTATTGCTCTGAATGCACTTATCAAGGCATGTCAGCTCAAGGAAAAGTGTTGCCAGAGATTAGTTAGAGGTATCAGAGTGCACGCTTCCTGGGCCTTCTGTAGGCGAAGTCACAGAAGATGGAGTTGTTGCATCCTGCCAGCCTCCATTAGCCTGAAAGGAGAAATACAGTTCAACGGGTGCACGTCTTCATATTAATTCTACTCCCCAATTTAAAATACCCAGCTGACAACATGAGAGCAAAGCTACATTAGCAAAATGTATTTTCTAAACCCACTTTGGCAGGAGTTTGAAGCATGTGTTAAAGTGGGATTAAATGCATGTAAAACAAATCCATCCCACCAAGTAAAGTCTTGGCAATAAATCAGCTCACTGAAGGAGGCCTTCAGCGAGCCTCAAGCTGGCACGCGGCTCGGCCTTTGATTTGCTGTAAAAATAAAGTGACTCAGAAAGAAATCTTTTAAGAAGGGAGCAGTGGAGAAGCTCAATGTGATGCCTCAGCCAGACCTTGGGCTCCACGAAGTATAAACTTCAGCCCGGCTTAATCCTTGTTTCCATAGAGAAGAGGCTGCCCACCCTCTATCCACACACGCCTGGCAGCCTGCTACTGTAACCCTTGGAAAATGAAGGCCAGAATTTCCCTCCAAATAGCATCTTCTGGAATGAAAATGCATGAACTGTGGAGGGGCACACTATTCAAATCTGTATTCCAATTATCTCTAACTGGAGCTCCTATTTGGGATGTTGCTACCGCTCTTCATATGCTGCTGGCCCTTCCTGCCTCAGACCTGCCTCGGCAGTAACAGTGCTCAGAAACAAATTCGCCTTATGTCTTGGCCCATACAGGCAATTGCTGAAATCAATGTCTGATCAGATTTCTGCTGTGGCAGACAGCTTGTCGCTACATATTTTTATGTCAGTCAAGAAGAGGGAGGTGCTGGGCTTGTGAGTTGGGGAACACTGAGTGGAAGTGACGGGGCGGGCCCTTCTGGAGAGGAGGCGAGGGGGAGCTGGCTGACACCCAGTGCTTGCGGCTCAGACCAGCCTCCTGCTGTGCTGTCCCCACACCAGTGTCGGGGTGGGGCGCGAGGTCCCCCTGCCTCCTTCACCTCCGTCCGCGACTTCTTTTGTGAGTCCATCTAACATTCTTCTCGGAGGCCTGTGCCCCTAGGGCCGTGGGAACTCCGCCTCGAGTCCCAGCCCGGATACGGCTATTGGGTGAGCTTTGTGCTTGGTGGGCTTGTCCCTTCCTCCCACGGCCACTGTTCTTGGAGAGTGCCGTCTTCTCTTGTGATTGACTGTTCCGTGCTGCCCTGACGGCACCTTTCCTCCCTCGAGGACCAAGAGAAAGGGAGGGGAGGGGGGGCCAAACGACCCAGCAGAGATGACCAGAGCCAAGGGAAAAGGATTTTCCAGGCTTGAGGTGTATCAGATTCCAGCTAGGAGAAAGATAATGCCATGGCGATGCATTCCCAAAGCCTCGGCTGTGCAGGCTGGATGGTGATATGCTCACGTGTGCTGGTGGGGCTCTAAGGCATCCTCTTCTCTATCTAAACGGTAAGCTGTTTTTACCCCTCAGGTATGAAAATCTACTTAGAAAAAGAAAAACTCTTACACAGATACAAGTCTAAAGATATTCCATCTGAACTAAACATCATTCCTCTTTTATCCAAATTTATAAACAACAAATGTACAATATTTTTACCCAGCGTGGCAGCTGGAAGAGAGGCTGTCAGCAAGCATTCTTTTTTTCGAAATAAATTAATCCTTCCTCTGGTGGTTTGAGATTATGCACTGTATTATACAACAGCGCCTTATCAAGCCTCATCAGTGAAGATGGAATTCATGTCTGTAAAATGCTGCAGGCAATCACAGTTTCATATTTTATCATGTTGATAAGGATATCGCACATTCTCTGAAGCATTTCAAAACACTTAAATGAAAAAGGAGAAATGCAACTAAAAGGCTTTTTATATGGTTTGTTGTGGGTTATTATGAGTTATTTATAAACCCAAAAAGAAAGATTTGACATTTCAAATGTAAAAGATTTGAGTATTTAATGGTCCTTTCTTCCCTTTACAATTGAATATCCTCAATCACTTTTTCAATCATTAATATTTACTCTCACAGCAAGCCAAGGCCCTAAAATGGGAGAATTTTGTCCACTTTCCTCCTGACTCCACCACCATGCTTTGGGCAGTTCGTTTCCTCCCTAAGTCTGGAATCCCAGATCCTGTCCACCACTGCCCTCCCCACCTCCACCCTGATGACCTGACCCCTCCCCCTCCACCCCCCGCCCAGCTCCCTTTCCAGACCTGTGCGTTCTGCCATTTTCCATCCATGTCAGTGTGGGGTAAAAGTAAAGTTTTGGTGAATTGGTTACACAAGCTAAACTGATTTCCTCCATGATTAAAAAGAAAATTGAGAGGCCACTAAAAGTGCTGAACATGTTTTGCATCCCACATAGACAATGTAGCCAGATTGCTCTTAGGAACAGAATTCTTTGTTTAGTTTGGCCTGTTGATCTGTCTGGGGCCCTCCAAGGTTGTCCCCTTCACTTGGGCTGTGTTTGGGAATGTTTCCTGCTGCTTGATTCTAAGATAAATGACCTGCTTTGCACCATCTCCCTGGAACACAGCACAACTGGTAGGAGATGGCATCTTAAACGGCTGGTGTTTGAGTCCTTGTTATTGACAGAATGCCAGCCACGCTGGGCATCTGTGAGGACTTCTAAGGGCATCTGGGTAACATTAAGTGTTTAGGTTCATAAAATGAAAGTGCAGTAAAAATGCTGCCTTCCCCACCTGGCAACAAGCTGAGAAGTCAAGTCAAATGGCCATTCATTTATTAGTCCCTGTTTACCTGATGCTGTTCCTACAGCTCTTCGAATCTGGTTCCCCAGGGTACTCACATTTAAATTATGTGGACTGTACAGTGAGTTTCCTCCAAGGCCATCACTGTAGCCTCCCGTCTGATTGATAACATGACGGAGGGTATCCACCTAGAAGTGAGACAAAACAAAATTCATCATCCCAAATCTATTGAAACATCATCATTTACAAAAGGAAACAATTTGAATTATGTGTGCCACGAGGGTTTAGCATCTTCAATGAGAGACAAATTTATCAATCAAATGTGACTGGGAGAATTTCAACAATTCTTTGCATATTTAAACTCACACATCTTTGTTTTTCATGCCAGCCCAACAATAACATCTTCATGGCAATGCAAACTTTCCATCTACATCAACAAAATGTGTGTGGCTGTGGGTGAAAACTACTTATAAATATGTATACTGGATCGATCTCTCTCTCTCTCTCACACACACACACACACACACACACACACACACACACATACACCTAAACACATAAACACAAGTAGTTGCTCTCAATTAAGAGGATGAGAAAATATAATTTAAGAACTCAGGTTTGTTTTTTTTTTATTCTGACTTTTAAAATTTCATAAATGATATAGTAATATGTTTTTAAACCATGCATACATTGGCACACACAATTTGTTGTTGTTGCTGTTGTTATAAAAGTAAGATGCACCCAACCCTCTCCATGAGCTCAAGCCAGAGCCGAATGCATTCACAAAGTTTATCAGGTTTGAATCATCAAAAGTCACTGTTCACTTGACTCCTCATTAAATTAAATGGTGGGGCAGATGGGTCACATTTGGAAGCACCCAGCACAGGTTCTGCATGGACGTGCAGACCACTTCCATGGGGTAAGAGTATGGAGTTTTGAGCCCAAACCCTACCCTGCCAGAAAGGCCCCGGTTGGGGCATTTCTCCTACCTGTGATTGCACATTGGCTCCGACTTGGGACCCTTGGTAAGAATCCCCATTCAGACTCTGCATGTTCATGAACATGTCCCCAGAATTTGGGAGGTTAAAAGAACCAGAAGAACCTGGAAAGGAAAGAGTTAAGTAGCTGAATAACAGAGAGCTACACACATAATCCTCAAAGACCTAGAGGCAGGGAGAGGAGAAAAGGTGCAGAAGGGAAAGGTCGTGTACAACATAAAGCATTTCCAGATCTAAGAAGATGGAGAGTAACGCCAAAGAGGTAGGTCCTGTGATTCATTTTGCAGCTAGGAAAGTCCTACCAATGGGGAAGCCCAAATAAGAAACAAAGAGGAGATCAAAGTAAACAGAAAAACACCCAGCAGCTGGCCTGGAGCCACCCCCTTGTTTGCATTTCTCTCTAGGACTTGGTCATTAAATGAGCTCTTCACTGTCATTAACTGCCATGGTGGACAACTATGCGGAGAATAAACATATTTCTGAAGCTCTTTCTTAGCCATACCTTCTACCTGACTTTCATCGGTTCGTGTTTCATTAAAAAGAACAGGGAATGAGGGGTCCGTGGCAAGGGAGGTGATGGGGGAGAGCTGGGGGGGGAGTGGGGGGAGAAAGACAACAAAACAAAGAAACAAAAATCCCTCACTTTCTGAACTTCTAAAGATATATGTAAAAGGTCTCCTTAGAAAAGTGCCTTGAATTGCTTCCTGAGTCCATCTGCCTGGACTAGCTGCACATCGTTCACGGTTACTCAAGTTCCCTGTCATTTTAGAGGTTTAGTTTCTAACTCCATCACAAATGTCACATAAAATGTGGCCCAAATGTACCACAATATTGCAGATAGTGCATCCATGTCTTAGGTACCACACCCCTCACGGCTAACCACCTACCAAGTCAGCACAGGTACTACAGAAATGCCAAGAAGGACAGCAGACTGGAGTCTGCAGCTGTATTAGGTAGAAAGCACTGCTGTACCCCAGCATTCTAGCTTCATTACGCACAGCAACAGGTCACCTTCCCACTTCTGCTATTTCCTTCATTCTCTGACAGACCACTATGGACCTTAAAATGATAGATGGAACAACATAGTTAAAATAATTATTAGTGATAGCGCTTGGCATAATTGCTGAATTAACAACCACTATGAAGTGTAAATAAAGGCTCCAGAATCTACCAGTAGCGAGTAGCACTCATTATGAACAGTGGGTTTACGGACTCTGGCCACTCAGGCCCTGGAATAAGCCCTCGTTTTAATGTAAATCTTCCTTTATAACTCCACTGGGTCCTCAGTCTGGCTCCTGTGTCCTGGCCTGTGGGACCGGGTTTTGTGGCACAAGGCTGCCTGCGCCAGGCGGGGGGCGAGCGGCCAGTACGCACCAGAATTTGGCGTGGTGGGCGAATTGGTCTGGTTGTTCTGCACCGCTGCGGCTACTGCGTGCGCGGCTGTCACGGCTGTCTTTGCGGCATAGAGGTTGGCTTCTTCCTGAAACTTGCCGATATTCTTCTTGTACCTGATTCGTTTGTTGCCAAACCAGTTGGATACCTACAAATCACAGGGACATGAATGAAGGGGAAGAGAGGTCAAAGGGGGAAAAAGAGTCAACCTTCCAATAATAACCGTGGGACACCAAGGGGACACCTTGGGAGACACTCAGTTCTTAGCTCGCAATCACATCCTGCGGATCACGCATCATGGTTTTCGAGGTTCGCTTTTGCTTTTTGCAAACCTTGGCACTCAGAATAACACCACTACTTGCAGTTAGTCACAGTAACACTAAAAAGGACGAGAGCACTGTTCATAAAATGTATATATTGGTTGGTATATACCAATTGGTACATAGGTGATCAGTCCCCCTAAAAGTAGCTGAAAGACTAAAGGGAACATTTGTTAAGTTAGATAAATAATAAATTTTTGTGAAGGAATGACTTCTTCTTTTTGGGTCTGGAACGATTTTGGCAGTTGGACAGTAGAATCATGTTTGGTCTGCTGAAAAGAGTAACATCAATTAATAATGGATAAACGATCCCTTTGTCCTCTGTCTTAGAAGGTTCTGTGCGTCTGCCAAGATGGCTGCTCACGCCCTGCCAGTTACCACACGAGAAGGTCACAACTTGAAATTCAAGGAATTCCAACAAGGCCAAATGCAAATATAGGGGAGCAGCTCTGATTTCATCAGGTGGAATATACTTAGGTCTTTCACACACTACTTATGATGTCAGCCTGTGCAAATGGAAGAGATTTCTAAAGAGGAACTTGGCAACAGGAAGAGTTCATCACATTACACTGACAGCAAAACTTCAGCCCAAGACTCATTGCTCACAGTTACATGACGTGTTCAGGCACCTGAAGCTGAGCTATATAAAGAAACGAAAACCCACACAGCAGGTTATAAAAAGGTACCCACCTGCTATATAAAAGGCTCTGACCTCCCTTTTGTTAAAGTAACAGTTTAAAAATTCTCTTCAATAATTTCTTAATAATCTGTCAAAGGGGCATGTTGCTGTGGTATCAGGCTGGGTGGGTCACTGTTTTATTCTGAACAGCTATTCAGAGGCCCGGAGGAACAATAAGGAGTCGCATGAGCCCTCCAACCCAATTTACACCAGTGGGCACGCTTATTGACCTTCTCTGCCAAGAGTTTAATTGCTTTGGAAATAGAACTCTCCTTCTTCAACTTATGGCACTCATCCTTCCAGAAGCCAGAGAACCCTGGCAAAGAAGCCACGTGAGGAAGACAATGTTGGCCTTGCCGCTGCCCACATGCTGTCTCATCTTGGGGAGTCACTGTATGCACACGTATACACACGCAGGCACACTCGCTAGGATCCATGCGGCAACCATGAGCATAGGTTCATCAGACAGAAACAAGCCAAAACTCATCAGGAAGTAAATATGCTAGAGATCAGGACTTCCTAGCTGTTTCTGTTCCGCTATTATTCCCCCACCCCACCCATTACGGACTGTATATATCACTTCCTTTCTTCATATCAAATAGTAGTGGTTATAATAACTGCCATTCAATGACTATCTCCTATGTGTCAAGCATTACGCAAAGCCCTTTGCGTACCTTTTCTCATCTAATCTTAATCTCAAGGGCCAGGTGGCTGACTGAGGTGGTTATACAGGCGTAACGCCTGTCCCAAATCCAATGGCCTTTTCTCTTTCCTTCTTCGATGTTTCAGCAGTGTCTGATATGCCAGGGTGTGTGTGTGTGTGTGTGTGTTCTCCAAAACTCAGCTCTTGGCCCTCTTCTCTCCTCTCCTTGAGCAATCTTATCCATATTAATGATTTCAATCATTGTCTCTGTGTGGATGGCTCCCAGATTTCCATCTCTACCCTAACTTCTATGAATTTTGGTTCTTGATTTTAAAGATATTAACATATAAATGTTTTGCCACAACCTCCAACTCAATAGGTCTAAAATGGCATTCATGTGTCCTCTACACCTGCACCTCCTTCTGTTTTCTCTTTGTGTTCATAGCATCTCCACCTTTAGAGACGTGGTACTTCCTACCTTACAAAGTCCCTGATTCCACCATTGGACGATTCCAATGGATATTCAGTTGGATCTGGTTCCCTCTCACTTCTAATCATTGGCCTTAGTTCCAACACCTAGATGGTGATAATATTAGGTTCTCAAACAGCCCTGAGGGACTGAACCCTACTAGGCCACTGGCCTTCTTTGCCTCCCCTTCTTTGAACCCCATATGCTTCGGGCAAGAGCACATGAGCATCGAGTAGGATGTGGCAGTGGGAGGAAGAGCCAGGGGAGTGTACAGGTGAGGAGGCAGTGAAGACTGGAACTAGGCAAAGCAGTAGTTATGGAGAGGGCAGCTATCACGGGGGAGGCATTGGCAGAATTTGCCACGGACCAGCTACACAGGTCGGGGGAGAGGGAGAAGCCAGAGATGATGCTGATGTGGGACCCAGGCCTCCAAGAACATGGAGACAGATGCTCTGGGAGGGATTTCTACACCAGGAGAAGTCAGCCTCAGTGACTGTTAGGATCCATTCCCATACCAAAATTACAGGACTCTAAAAACAAAAGTTCTGACTCAAGACTGAAAAAGGACCATAAAGGTATCCTTTCTGATTATGCTGGTTAAAGCAAGTTCTCTCAGACCCTACCTCATGTTTCACAAGCACATTCTGAGCTCAGGAGACAGATCCAGAGAGCTGGTTCTCAAAAAGCTCCCTCAATATACATCACTCTAGTTTGTCTGAATAAGACTGGCAGGCCTTTGAAAGAGTTAAATATTGAATATATCTACGGTGCAAAGGGAGATATTCCTGGTTGAGAGGGAATTTGGCATTTCTTAAAGTATAATTAATGAAAATTCCCCAACTCTGAATTTAGCAACAAAGGCCCATCTTCGAATTCTCCTCTTCTAAACAATTCTCTGTTGGATTCCGTACTTTGTAGTTAATATTACCTTGACGATCAGAGAAGCTATAATACATTAATGAAACCTAGCCTGGAAAATCAGATTACAGCTTTATTAACAGTTTCATAATTGAGGAATCTCTGTACCACTGAAGGGCCTCATTTCTAGACATGCAAGAATCCTGTGTTTATGCATACCCCTGGACCAATCAAACAACAGTCATCACTAATAAAGGTTTATTTAATTCTCACAGTAAAATTTTAATATCACCAGCAGCCTGGGGAAGCTTTAGCAAGTGGATTTGCTTGACATCTGATCGTTTCTGTTCTGCTAGTCCCAATACTTCTTAATCTTTAATATCAAGGCAATTAAAATTAATGGCCACTCATCCGAAGCTACTGTGGACAGTGTTTCCGTGACACCAATTGTTTGATGGGATTACCTAGAGGTTAAACTAACAAGCAAGGTTTAATTGGAAGCAATGAAAGAAGCAGTGATCATACGTTATGTTTAACCTGCATAACCACATCTAAATGAATATCTAAAAATGTTAAACTATTTCTCAAATTAAAATATGCACGTCACATTCTGAGATCACAGATTTGGGCATTGCAGCAATCAGCTATTAAGACCACGCCACTGCAGCTAAGATCAGTGTAATTAATGTATGAATCGACACCCAAGTTCAGGAATTTCTGTCACCTTTTAAAAACAGATAGGGACAATTAGTTGCAAGCGAATCTCCACCCTCACCCTGTAGGAATCACCAAAAGCTATGGATCACACGCGTCCCTCCTACACGGTTCTCACCGTGGAGCCAGGCTATAGGCATGGGACAGTAAGCAGAGCTGAGCCTGCTCCGTCTCTGAACTGGAATGGTCTGTGTTGGTCCCAGAATAGAAACACAGGCAAGAAATTGGTGGAGAGAAAGGGAATACATTGTCCTGTGCTTCTCTTTTGAGCCACATATCAAGGATTCATGACTCTGGACTGTGCAGAAGGTGAAGGGCCAGGCAAGATTTTAAGATCAGTTAAAAATGAGAAAAAAAGAGGAATAAAAATACAAGTACACTTCTCCCTCTACTCATGGTCACTGCTATCAGCTCCCAGACTGTGAGCCTTTAGCCACTGGGAAAATGAGTAGTGAACATTCTGCAGGCTGCTGATTTTCTGGGGCCCTTTTGCAAGGCCAAGAAGTGGCCAGAAAAGCTTCTGGTCTCACCCGTTTACTAGAGCCAGGCACTTTCCTAACTCAATCCAGCAGCAGACTGCCAATTGCTTTTAAAAAGTCAAATGTTTTTATATGTGGAATCTAAAAAAAGACAAACTCATCGAATTGTTGGGTATGTTAATGATTTGGCCCATGGTAATTATCTGATGACTATTACCTATTACTATCACCCATGTTATATCAACCAAGGAACAAGAGATCCAGACTATGCAAGTTGCCCAAAATCGGACAGCAAAGTGTGATAGATCCAGGTTTCAACACCAGGTTTCAACATCCAGTTTTTCCATTTTTATAACAATTGGGATGTTTACTGAGTATCTGTTATGGTCAATACTGTACTATGTGCCATGAGGAGATAAAAGAATAAATAAACATGTACCTCTACCTGCCTAGAATTTGCAATCTGATTATACAACAATGCTAGACACTCAAAACAATTCACAAAAATCGCAGGACGGTGGTGATCACACACCCAGATGCACAGTACAGATTCTACGTGTGGCAGGGATCTGGAGGAAGAGGAGTGCCAGCAGGTCTGGGAAGTCAGAGGAGACTTCTGAGGGAAGGTGGAGTCTTAATGGGACTCAGCTTCAATTCAGCTCAACAGTATTTTTATTGAGACTGCATACTTCAGAAGCACAAACCTCTAGAAGCTCTGTTGACATGAACAAGCCAAAACCGTCAGCTGCTACCTCCCTCTTCCTGCTCTGTCACTTAACTCCCTTTTCCCCTCTCAACCTCTAAACCCCTCTGTTGTAGTGAGAGAGGAAGGAGAAACCATTCTAAAGGAAAAGAGGAACGGAGATCCAAGGATGTTTCTGAAAGATGGGACTTCGGAGTGGAGGACTAACAAGAGAGGGCCATTCCCACAGGGGAGAATGAGGGCAGAGCAAGGGGCAGGGTTAGGCATGGGTACCAGGGGGTATGTGTGTGTAAAGGCACCCGAAGGAGTAGCAGGCTCTGGGCTCTGGCTACAGACCGGGACCAGGACAAGAGAGAGCGTTCTAGGAAAGGGAAAGCCTAAAGAGGCGCCCTGCAGGCCACCTCACACTGCCCTTCTGCAAGGCCTCACTAAGTGGAAGAGAAGTGGAGGGAAGATGAAGGCTGAGCCTGAGATTTCTAGAAAGTGCAGTGGGGAATGGGTTCAGGTGAGGACACCTGAGGCCAGGCGAGGCAGCCTTCCCAGCCAGGTACCTGTCCTGTGTCAGTGGGTGGCACACTTTTTGCTGGAATACTCCCTAAAGAAATTTTGAATAATCAGGTACCCACTCACACATATTTTGTCCTTTGCATATTTTTGAAGTTGGCATCAACTTTTTTTCATTATAAGTTTATACAGTTGTAAACAATGTTATTTCAGTATGTCATAAATGTTGACATTTTAAAATAAAACTGTAACACTATTCTTTAAAATGTATCCAACCAAATTTAAACAGCAAAGCAATGATACCCACTATCCATTTTAAAAAATACATAAACTTGCTTTTCCTTAACAGTCAAAAATTTGCATTCCCTTTTGTTCTTAGAAGTGTATTTCCATTACATTTCCCTTCCATATTCTCCTAATACAAAATACTTTTATGCTCTACAAAAAAAAAAAAAAAACATGGAAATTGAAAATTTAAACCGTTTTTATTTCCTGTAATTATAAGGCTCTACATGTTTAATATATCTTTCTGGATTGAGCTATCATTACAATTAGTCTAAAATTGATCAAAGCAATACAAAGACTTATTCCGATAAATAAAAGTACTTGTTTTGACCATCAAAAGTAAAGTGTTGTGTTTTTTTTTTAATCACACATGCATTTCTTTCTTTCTTTTTTTTTTAAGATTTTATTTATTTATTTGACAGAGAGAGACACAGTGAGAGAGGGAACACAAGCAGGGGGAGTGGGAGAGGGAGAAGCAGGCTTCCCGCTGAGCAGGGAGCCCGATGCGGAGCTCGATCCCAGGACCCTGGGATCATGACCTGAGCTGAAGGCAGACGCTTAACGACTGAGCCACCCAAGTGCCCCACACACATGCACTTCTTAATGAGGGGTGCAGGGTTATAAAGTGCTAATTGAAGGCGGTTTGGTTATCACCAGTATTTTATACAATTCCTTGGTGGGGACCAGAGAGGGTCTCACACTTTGGGCAATGGGCCATCATATAGGGTGGGAGATTTCCTTTCATAAAGTGGAAAAATGGCAAGTGATAAAGTGGAGGAGGGAAAAAAACCCACACAATGCTTCCACCACAACAGCTTTCTGAGGCTCATGGATTTTAAGAAAGAGTATATACATAAATAAGGAAAGCTGGCCAGTGAAAATCTTAGAACCACCATGTCCTAGTAACCTCTGGAAGATCTTCAGCTACTTTGTGGACCTAGTTCCAGACTGCTGCCTCAAGTGAAGAGGCTAACTCTGGTTTCATTTTAGCTTTTTTGTGTGAGTACAGTGCAGGAGCCCCTCTGATGGGGTGTGCCTATTAAAGACCTCTGGCTATAAAAAAGGGGCTTATTCGAAATAAGTCAATCAGAGAAAGACAAGTATCATATGATCTCACTGATATGAGGAATTTGAGAAACAAGACAGAGGATCATAGGGGAAGGGAGGGAAAAATGAAACAAGACGAAACCAGAGAGGGAGACAAACCATAAGAGACTCTTAATCTCAGGAAACAAACTGAGGGTTGCTGGAGTGGAGGGCGGCTGGGTAATGGACACTGGGGAGGGTATGTGCTATGGTGAGCGCTGTGAATTGTGTAAGACTGATGAGTCACAGACCTGTACCCCTGAAACAAATAATACATTATATGTTAATAAGAAACAAATAAAAAAAATTTTTTAAAAATGGGGCTTATTCAGGCAACCACTTCTATGTGTCACCATGACCTTTTGGAGCTAGACAAAAATGAATTTGTCAGCTTCAGGAAATCAAAAACATTCTGATTAAAGAAGGAAACCTAAGGCGATACAGTTTCCTTAATATTTAGCATAATCTTTCTGGAGAGTAAGCCAACAAATATGCACAGATCCTTTGAATCGGCATTACTAAGAAGTTACCTTGAGGAAATAGAGATATATGTGCAAAGAGATTCACTGCAGTCCTACTTATACTAGAAAAAAAAAGTAGATTTATAACACATCTGTATAATGGGATATGATCATTGATTAAAAATCATGTTGAGGAAGAATATTTATTGACATGGGGAAATATTCACAATATATTATAAAGAGGAGCAAAGGGCATTTTTTTCTTTCATACAGAATGAGATTTTGGGGGGTAAAAATATTCATATGTGCGCAAATGCACACACACACACATATACACAGGAAAGAAGTATTAGGATGCACATACCAGTCAAATGTGATTATCTTTTAGAGTGGATTTATAGGTAATTTCTATGTGTTTTTCTGTATGTTTTCAAATATTATCCAAATTGATTTCAGATAAGCAGGTATTGGGTTTTGTTTTTTTTTTTTTAATTAGAAAAATGTACTTTACAAAGAAAAAAGGAACCAATCTGCCTCTTAAAAATATCGGTTAGAAGTCATTTAACAATCTCTAAGAGTGTACCAGGCCCTGGGCTGACCCACACAACCACAGGAATCAACAGTCCCATTCCTGTATTCTATCAGGAGGATGAGCTTGGCAGGTCCGAAAATTCTTGAAATAATTAAAATCAGATGCTTTATAAGTCTCAAGCCATTAAAATTTCCCAGACTGCTTTGAAAACTCCATGTTCAAATTATAAAGCTAAACCATCTACAATGTCTCTACAGTCACTGCAAGCCAGTTTATTAATTAGTTAGCATTAACTGTATCTTATATTTCACATTCTATCTCTACATTTATCATTTTAACAGCAATGTTAAATAAAAGAGAAAAATTATTACGTAAAGACTTAATCTTCAAGAAGCAGAAGTGCAGAACTTTAGAGTCCATCCTTAGTTTTGCTTCCTTGCATAAGGTACATTAGGGAGAGGATCAGCATTTGTTTGGAAAAGAAGCAGCTACACTAAAACATCATTACTGAGATTAGGAAACTGAAAATTTATGAAGCGCAAATCTTAGAAAAATTTGCCATTGTGTTTCCCCTGTTTACTTGTGATGCATACTTTATGTACTGTGCCTAATTAAATGCAACAGATTATGAAATGTTGAAATGCCAAGTCGTGTATAATGGAACATGTAGCATACATGGTACACAATTTTACCTCTAATAAATAGTTTTTCCCTAATCAATGTTTTCATCCCCATTATGTGATTCAATTTGAAATGAGGGATGGAAGCCAGATACTGTTCAATTTTTAAAGTTAATGGTGTTAATAAGCTAAATCTCATTCCACTCCTCTCCTTCCCAAGGGTACACCTTCAGTCAAGTTTATATAAGGACAGAAAGGCTGGACTCACCGTAGAAAACCATATGTGTGCATTCCCTTGAGAACCTGGAGGGCAGCGGGAGCGAGGGCCTGACAGCCAGACAGACCTGTGTGTGAATCCCAGCTCTGTGATTTCCTAGCTATGCTACCTCCATCCTGCCATCTAAGGTTTTCCTTTCCTGGTCTGCAAGATGGGATAACCACACCTACTCCTAAGGGGGCTGTCATGAAAATTAAATGAGAAAATGTGTTAAAATGCCCAGGACTGTGCCTGGGATGTACGAGGCACCCCCCCCAGAATGTTACCTTTCCCTTTTCTTAAACAAGCCCCAACAAACCCTCTGCCGGCTTTGCTTGCTTCCTGTAGTCACTAAGGTCAGGGTGCCCTTCTCCCAGGAGTGCTGGATTCTGGGAGAGCCAGTCCATGCCTCCAGTGCTGGGGGGTTGGAGGGGAACTGGCAATAGGGAAGAGGCAGCAGTGAGAGAAGGGAGAAGGGGGTGCCCCCCTGCATAACACAGCATAATAAACTTCCTACTAGAGGTGGGTAACACCCAGACTGACAGCTACTGTCTGCCACACACCTCTGGGCCAAGGTCACGCACAAAGAGCTGACAGCACTTCCTGAGCCTCCTTGTCCCTCCTCACTCCTGTCCCAACATAACCACATGCAAGACAATGCACTGGACCTAGAATTTGTAGGAAACCTGGGTTTGGTTCCTCCTTGTACCTATATTAGTAACAGCAGCCATTATGGAGAGCTCATTGTTACATGCAATATCTCATTTAGCCCCCTCAAAGACCCAGTTTACAGACTTAAAAACTGAGGTAAGAAAGTTTATGTAACTTGCCTGAGGTCACCCAATCTTTCTTGTCCTTTTTCCACTATGCCTTATCTACTAAGACCTGTCTTTTCTTAGTACTCTGCAGAAATTGTTCATGCAATTTTATTTCTTTTCCATTGTATTAAGTGGCTAGGGCTACAAGAGTAATATTGTGCTTTGTGAGTGCAAAGTATTCTGGCTCCTTTAGGGTTAAAATGTGGGCTAGCCCACAAATCTGAACCATTATTTTTTCTTTTTAGAAAGTAATTTCCAAATTCCTAACAACTGACTTGAAAACCAACTTTTGAAACACAACCCACTTCTAATGGGAGAAGTGGACAAACAGAAATTCAGTTTCCATAGTATTTGAAATAATTTAAAACAGAGTCACTTGTCAAGTACTGTATTTTTTTTTCTTATTTGAAGCTGTGAAAAATTTTATTGCCATAATGTACTGACACCCTTACAGTTTGGCTTTGCCCTTTCTACTCTATGCATGATAGACTGATAACTGCTCATGACATTCACAAAGAGGCTCATCTGCAAAAGTATATAAAACGTCAGCCTCGCGGCCACAGTACACAGAGAACAAATAACACCGTTCATCTCCCTAAAACGTGTGCTTCGGGGTGGTTCTAAATTACTACAGATGATGTTTTCAGCTAAAGATTTTCTTCTTGGGTGCCTGGTTGGCTCAGTCGTTAAGCGTCTGCCTTCAGCTCAGGTCATGATCCCAGGGCCCTGGGATCGAGCCCTACATTGGGCTCCCTGCTCTGCGGGAAGCCTGCTTCTCCCTCTCCCACTCCCCCTGCTTGTGTTCCCTCTCTCGCTGTGTCTCTCTCTGTCAAACAAATAAATAAAATCTTAAAAAAAAAAAAAAAAAGATTTTCTTCTTTAAAATTACTTCTCTCATTAAAAAAAAAAGTGTTAGGTGTGCAGCTGAATAGATTCCATGGAAAGACTGGCAGATTTTTTCTTTTTTAAGATTTTATTTATTTATTTGACAGAGAGAGAAACAGTGAGAGAAGGAACACAAGCAGGGGGAGTGGGACAGGGAGAAGCAGGCTCCCCGTCGAGCAGGGAGCCCGATGCGGGGCTCGATCCCAGGACCCTGGGATCATGACCTGAGCCGAAGGCAGACGCTTAACGACTGAGCCACCCAGGCATCCCAGCCCGGCAGATTTTGAAACACTGACATCATAACTGTGGAGTGCCTCCCACCAGCTGCACGGAAAGGTGGAGCCATCTCCCAGGCAACACATCATTGGCATCCCCAAATTAAGACTCAAGAACACTTTTTAAACAACAGTGAACTAGATATTTTGTCCAGGTAAGTTTCATGTAACAGAAAACATCAAAATGTATTCAGTGTCCTATGTGAAGAAGCCCTATAGCCAAGCCTTTTATTTCATGGAATCCCTAATTTATTCAACCACCACTCCCGACTAAATACACACCTTAGTTCTCTTTGCTTTTTAAAAATCCAGAAGATTTCATTGAATTTATTTAAAATGGTAATACCTATCCTCAAAAACCTTTCAACATACATAATTATTTCTCACTGAAAATGAATCACATGCATTTTTAGAATAAAGAATACACCGAGGGTAGGTCTATTCAGAGGCTAAGAATTTAGACACAACCCCACTCGCCACTCACCCACAACCACGGCGCCTCTCCGGCTCTCTCCGTTACGGAGCCTGTGAAAAACTAGGGGCTGGAGGCTGCTAGCACACTAGTTTGCCAAAGGCCGGAGCCTCTTTCCCCCTTCTTCTGGAACCTTGACAAGGCTTTGTAGGCACCACATATCCAGCAGGAAAACTCTGATGAATGGGTGACAAATTAGCATTTATCGAGCACTCATGATATACCAGGCCCTATACTAGACATTCTACATATATGATCTCAGTTAGCCCTCAAACTCTGAAGAGATTATCACCATCCTAATTTTACAGGTTGAAAAAAATCACTTCAGGTTAAATAATTTGCTCAAGGTCACAGTGCAACTTAGTGGTGGAGTGGCCTGAGTGACTTCTCTCCACCTTCCTATACTGAATGTACAGTCAGCGGGAGTTAAAAGTGCCAATTTTTCAAAAAAACTGATATGAAAAGATAGTACCACTTCTCAAATAGAACGTAAGTAACAAAACTTAGTTTTGGTAAAGAATCTGATGTACCTGTAGGGCAATGGTCTAAATATCTAATTTTAGAAACTCAAGAAGAAGAAAAGGTGGGGCGCCTGGGTGGCTCAGTCATTAAGCGTCTGCCTTCGGCTCAGGTCATGACCCCAGGGTCCTGGGATTGAGCCCCGCATGGGGCTCTCTGCTCTGCAGGAAGCCTGCTTCTCCTTCTCTCACTCCCCCTGCTTGTGTTCCCTCTCTCACATTCTCTCTCTCTGTCAAATAAATAAAATAAAATCTTTAAAAAATAAAAATATAAGAAAAATTAAAAAAATAAAAAAGAAGAAGAAAAGGAAATAAATTACATTACTCCAAAACTTCTCTCCCTTGATCTTTGATCCAGTCACCTGACAAGATCCCAGTGGGGGTGACCCAATTAGGTCTTTTACCCCCTTCTACTCTTGAGCCCCATCACAGACCCTTTGAATTAGAACTTTCAGGAACAGGGCCCAGGAATCTGTATTCCAACAAACTCTCCTGATCATTCTTCTTATGTGTGCTAAAGTTTTAGAAGAAAGCACCATTCTATGTCCTTACTGATTGCATGTGTGTGTGTGTGTGTATGGGGGGGGGGAGGTGATCAATGTGCAAAAATCTACAGTGATTGTGGATTTATCTGTTTTTCTTGGAATTTTGTAAGTTTTGCTTTATGTTTTTTGAGCTGCTGCTCAAATTGGTACATACAAATACAGAGCTGCTGTGTCATTATTATTTAGTGCCTCTCTTCATCTCTAGTAAAACTTTTTGCCTTGATGTATTCTTTATCTGATATTAACAAAGAAACACCAATCTTCTTTTGGTTATTGTTTACATGTTTTATTTTTTCCCATTCTGTTATTTTCATTCTATGTCCTTATGTTTTAGATGTGTCTCTTAAAGAACCCATAATTAGGTTTCATATTTATGTCTTACCTGATAATATTTGCCTATTAGAGTAGTCAATACATTTATACTTAATGGAATTACTGGTATATTTGGGTATAAACCTACCATTTTACTAAGTGCTTCCTATTTGTCCCACTTACAATGCTTTCCCCTCCCCCTTTCTTGCCTTCTTTTAGACTGCTTAGTTTAAAAAATTATTCCTTCTTTTTAAACAATTTTTTCCTTCTTTATTAGTTTGCAAGTTATGTATTCTTTTAGCATTCCTTAGTGACTACCCTAGAGATTACACATTCATGACTATCAAAGTCTGTTACTTTTACATTAACTGGTATTTTTACTACCTTTTGCAGCAAACATAAGAGTATTAGAACACTTACCCTCCCCTCATAACGTATGAGGCATTATTGTTGTATATTTTAATTCTATACATATTATAAACCAATAGGACATTATTATTATTATTTTAAACAATCAATATTCATTTATAGTCACACACACATTTACCCTTTGCTTTCCACCCTTCCTGCATCTCCCACCCTCTACTTGGTATCTTTTTTACTTCTGCATGAAGACTATTTTTTATACGTCCTTTTGTGAGAAAATGATACAAATTCTCTCAATTTTTTACTTTATTTCAACCCCACTATCAAAGGGTGCTTTTGGCAGATACAGAATTATAGGTTGACATTTAATTTAGTTCATCTCTTAAAGATATCATTCTACTTGGTTATTTTGGTTTTATTCTCTTAAGAAATCAGTTGTTAGTCTAATTGCTGTTTCTTTGAAGGCAATCTTATTTTCCCCTCTGGCTGCTTTTGTTTCAACCTCGTTCAGTGTGGATTCCTATATACTCATTCTGTTTGGGGACTGTAGTTTTTCATGAATCTAGGGCTTGGAATCTTCCATCAGTTTTGGAAAGTTATCAGCCTTTACATTTTAAATACTGCTTCTGACCCACTCTTACATTTGCTTCTGCAGCTCCAATTACATTTATGTTAGACTTCTTACTGTATCCTCAATGTCCCTATTTTTCTGATTTTCTATTCTACTGTCTCTCCATTCTTTAGTATGGTTATTTTCTTGTGATCCATCTTCCTGTTCACTAATTTTCCCTTCAACTATGTCTAATCTGCTTTTAAATCCATACACTGAATTCTTAATTTTGGTTACTATATTTTTGGTTCTAGAATTTCCATTTGAACTTTTTTATGGTTTCCAATCCTCTGACAAAATTCACCATTTTGTCTTTTATTTCCTTATATATATTAAGCAGTTATTTTACAGTCCATATAGGATCCTTTTATTTTTTACACTTCTATGGGTCTGTTTCTATTGTCTGTTGTTTCTGTTGGTTTTAGTACATGTTGCCACGTCTTCTTGTATGTCTGTTTTTCTCTGCTTGTGTGCCCAATGTTGTATTTGCTTTGTTTATACAAACAGCTTGAAGCCTAGAATGCTGCTAACTTTTTCTACAAAAAATAACTATATTTGCTTTGTCCAGGCACCTACAAGTACTTGCAATCCAATTTCAAGGACTGAGGTATTTGAAGCAGAATTACAGTCTCTGTGAGAGTCTATGTACTTCCAATGTACCCTTGCTAGGGAGCAGCCCTAGCAGCCTAAGGCCTCACTCAAGGGAAATAAGGTAGCCTCCCCTGGTAGGTCCTAGACATCTGGACACCAATTCCCTACAAAGTTGTCAAAAGCATTGCTTAACCTCTCAGCCTCTTAGTCACTCTCTCAGAATTGACAAACGACCCAAGGAAAAGTAATTTCCCTTGGCCTTATTTTCTTCTTATCTACAAATTCCCTGGACAACATCATCCATTCCCAGGGCCTCAACTATGAACTTAAATGGATGACTCCCAAGCTACATATTTAACCTTGACTTTTCTCATAGGTTATACTTCCAAATTGAACATTTCCCAACTGAGGTGCTGATGGCAATGCAAACCTGGCATAACATAACTACCACAAACCTTTAATTTTCTCTCCATCAAACAAGCATTTCCTTATGTGTTTCCTTTATCATCACCATCTTCATTTATCTAGGCTAAAAACCTCAGCCATCTTCTAATACTCTTTCCTCCTCACATTCACATCCAACTGTTTACCCAATTTCCAAATCTAAGTTCTGCCTTCAAAATGCTTTTCAAATCCATCCTGTTTTCTACTTTCAGTGGCCTAATTTTAGTCCTCACCACCTCTTTCCTGGATTATACCAATAATCTCTTATGTAGTCACTCTCATTCTAGTGGTTTCCCCTTCAAATTGATCTTTTTTTTTTAAAGATTTTATTTATTTATTTGACAGAGAGAGACACAGCGAGAGAGTGAATACAAGCAAGGGGAGTAGGAGAGGGAGAAGCAGGCTTCCCGCAGAGCAGGGAGCCCGATGCGGGGCTTGATCCCAGGACCTGGAATCATGACCTGAGCCGAAGGCAGACGCTTAACGACTGAGCCACCCAGGCGCCCCCACCTTCAAATTGATCTTATACATTGGTGCTAGATTTATCTCTCATAAATCTGATCATACCACCCAATCCAGAAACCCTTACCTTCCTTATTTTCCTTCATAGCACTTACTAGTATGACATAATACATAATTATGTTATTATTTATAATTATATATAATATTTTATGAATATGTACCTCAATTAAGGTATATATTATTCTTCTCTCCTCACAAGACTATAAGCTCCACAAGGACAGAATCTTTGTTGTAGTCACTGTTAAATATAGCACCATGACCAAAAATCACTAGTTGAATGAATATTACTGAATAAATTAATTAATGCAAACAGACATCTAGACTGCTCAACCTCATAAATGCAGGCGTAACTGCAGACATCGAAACATCTGCACATCATAATTCCAGACCTTCTCCAATCAGGGTCAAACTTGACTTACTACTTAAATCATTTCTTCAACAGTCACTGAGTGTCAAGGTGCTAGACGCTGTGTTAGGCATTAAGAATACAGTGCTGAATAAGACTGCAGTCCTGATCAACATGGAATTCACCATCTATCAGGGGAACAGCATTAAACAATTAATTATTTAGTGCTCACTTCAGCAGCACATATACTAAAATTGGCACAATTCACTATTTGGGGCATCTGGCTGGTTCAGTTGGTGGAGCATGTGACTCTTGATCTCAAGGTGAGTCATGAGTTCGAGACCCACGTAGGGTGTAGAGTTCACTTTATTTTTTTTTTTAAGATTTTATTTATTTATTTGAGACAGAGACAGAGAGAGCACAAGCAGGGGGAGGGGCGGAGGGAGAGGAACAAGCAGACTCCCCGCTGAGCATAGAGCCCATCACAGGGCTCAATCCCAGGACCCAAAATCATAACCTGAGCCCAAAGTCAGATGCTTAACCAACTGAGCCACCCAGGTGCCCCTAGAGTTCACTTTAAAAACAAAACAAAACAATTCATTATTTAGTTATAATTGTGATAAGTGCTATCAAGGAAAATTATAAGAAGCTATGAGAACACATAATGGAGGATATGAACTGGGAGTACAAGGAAAGCTTTCTTGAAGAACTGACAGTTGAAGTGAGCTTTGAAAGAGTAGTAATTAATAAAATGTTTATACATTTTTGTGGGGGGTGGTTAGGGTTAGACCATTCCAGGCAGGAGAAACAGCATAAACAGCATAATAATAATAATTATTATATCTTCTCCTTACCCTGTGATAGGCACTCTGCTAGGTACTTTACATATATTATCTTACTGAAACTCCTATAACCTGATGAAGTACATGCTGTTTTTATCCAAATTAAACCTATGAGGAAATGAGGCACAGTGAGGTTGAATGACTTGCCCAGAGGTCACAGAACTAATACGTTGGGAACCTTCCTAATGCTCTCAGTATAAAGTAAACCCATCCTTCTACCACAGTCCAAATGGCACCCACATGGCCCTGTGTACTCCCCCAGATAACTTTTGTATCCTGTCAGTAACACATTTGTCTGTCTCCCCCAAGAAATCTAACATTTCTCAGGGAGAAGAACCTTAACTAATTCACCTTTGTTTGCCACACTGCCAAGCACAGTGCTTACAGTAGGCCTATTGAATGCATCAGGACCTGTTGAATGCATTAGGAAAATAGCCCCAACACCCAGACAAATACTTTTGGCTGCATCAAATTAATTTATTCACATTGTTTGTAGCTTCTACTCTCAAAATCCATATTCATTTTAGAAAAGTAATATGCTTTCTGCATGGCTAACAGAAAAATCAGGAAAGGAGAAGACAAGCCAAAACACAAAGACAAAGGAAGCCCAAGAGCATCTCTGGAGAATGCCAGATTTCCTGGGTAGGACTATCACAGAGTCAACATGAGTGAGGAGCCAGCAGGCTTGAACTTGGAGTCTCTTCTAATCTGTTGCCTCTGTTCTTCGGGCTACACTGTGTATCTTCTGTTCACTCCTCCCTACCTACTCTCTACACCACTCTGGGCCCCAAGAGGCTTCTAGCCAAAGGAAGTCACTGGTGGAAGATGAGGAAAGGGAAGGAAAGTAACATCAGAGTAATTGTTCCCCTGACTCCCTCAGCGTAAAACTGCTTTTACTTAAGGTTTCAGTTACTATCCTTCCAAATACAGCTTCTGTGATTTGCGTGGGTTCTGGTAATCCTTCATCTCTTCAGGGCCAGGGGTAGTAACAGAACCAAGCATACTAGTATTGCCCTTTGTGGTTTCCCTACACTCTGCCCACACTTCTGTAAATAGTCACTTTGTTAAACTCTCCTCGAACTACTCTAATTTGAGCGTGCCATCTGTTTTCTTCTGGGACCCTGACTGATATATTGGCCTACTGGTCTGACATGCCTCAGAGAAGCAAGGCAATGGAAAGGTGAGAGATGCAATGATGAGGGACAGGCATGAGGAGAGACTGCTGGGAATACTCAAAGGGAAGAAATAGGCAAAAGAAGGTGAAGGGGACAAAAACTGGAGGGACCATGATTCTGATCATGGCTTCTTCTAGGTATAGGAAAACTCAAAAACCACTACATCAAAGCTGGAAATAGTCTCTCCAGCCTTAGTTTGGGCATTATAATCAAACTAGTGTTAAGAGGTTTTTCTCAAAAAATGTCAATTTAAAAGAAATAAAATACCTGACACCACTGGAGCCAACTTGAGGTACCCTGCTAATCATGGTACTGTTTGTAGAGAAGACAGAAACAACAAATCAGAGGCTTCTGTTTTCTTTAAATCTTGCAGATATATGCCTTATCTGTACTCAATGTTACAGCAGCCTCAAAGCTCCTATCTCTTTACAACCTGCTCCTTTGTTCTTTGCACACTGTTTAATGATGTCTATCTCCACTAGGACCCACAAGCAGAGCCTTTATAGAACACAGGGTCTGTAGCCTTCTTTTAAGACAAGTGAAAGAACCACTGTAACAAAATAGCTGCCAATTTCCTTCACCTTGTCTCCAGTTCACCAACTGCATATTTACAGGAGAAATCCACTCCTGCCTTCTCTCTCCTGCCAAAGCAACTGAACAGGTCCTTTATGGATAGCTGAAAAAGATACTGTAATTTGATAGTCATCCTTTTTTTCCTGCTCTAATTATTATTTTAACGGGCTTCTTCTTATTTTAATAGATTTTTTTTAATAAGGAAATCTTACTTACAAATTTTAATTAGCTTACTGAATATTCACTGCTTTGGAATAAGTAGTTTAATGAGGAAGGAGATCTCAGGCTACTAACTACCCTGGAGTGTCTAAAGTAGCTTAGGGGGAAATGATGCAGCCCTCGTGATAGAAGCCCAGGCCTGGGCCTCACAAACCAGGACTCTGCAGCTGGGGCTCCAGGGATAGAGGAATCACACTGCCTCTTGCAGGGAAAAAAAAAAAAAAGTAAAAATCCAGTTTCTTGCTTTTTATCAAGAACCTGTGTGTAAGAAGAACCTCCAGCTCTCCCACTTGTAAAGACTTGTGACTCTTTGTCAAATCACTTAACCTCTCTGAACATCAGTCTCCTCATCTGTAAGGGTTAGATAATAATTTTTTCCACACTAGACTGTTACAAAAGTGGGTCTTGTGCACTGCTTTAAAAGCTCTAAAATACGTTAGTTGAATGAATGAATGAATGAATCTTAATGTTGCCAATTAACCTCTCTACTATTTCAGGTTCTCATCCGTTAAAAAAAAAAAATCAATCCTTTCTTTACAGTACATTTCAATTACAGTAGCAATGAAGAATAAGTGAACATTTTTCATTCTAAAAACACCTAGCAGAGAAAGTAGGGGCCAGAGTTCTTTAAACTCAAAATTGGAATCAGGAGAACAATGGAGTTTTTTGTGACTTGCTAATTTGAATAATCAATGCAAGTTAGCTCTATTTCAAAAGGTAAAAGCATATTAATATCTGCTTCACTAATTAAGAATATGTGACAATTTAAGTATGATTCTCAATGCTTATGACATTTGAAATAATTTCTTCTTTTGTTAATTTTCAGGGTGTTATGTAAAAAAAGGGGAACTCCACCTTACTCAACCAAACCAAGTCTTAAGAAATCAGAGATCTCAAATTCTAAGTTCAACCTGCAAGTCTATGTTAAGGACACTTATATTTATAATATATTAGCATAAATTAATGTAGGACTAACATAAACTGTAAATTTTTCATTTACCAGTGCCTATTTATATAATATATAGTGAATTTAAAAAACTATAATAATATAATAATATATATTAATTTCATATGTAAAACCAAACTCCTGATCTCCCTTCCCCCTGAAAAACCTGCTCCTCCCAAATCCTTCCCCATCATACTTAATGAAAACTGCATCTTTCTGCTGCTCAAGCCAAAAATGTTCAAGTCCTCCTTGACTTTCTTTCTCTTACATCCTACATTTCATCTATCAGTAAACCCTCTTGGCTGTACCTTCACAATTATCTGGAATCCAGCCACTTCTCATCATCTCTACTACAAACATCTTGGCCCAAGTCACCGGCACCTTCTGCCTGGATTATTGCAGACACCTGAACTCTTGGCTGCTTCTCCTTGCCTCCTTCACTCTATTGTCCATATACTTGTCATGGTGATCCTGCTAAACTTTAAGTGAGATCATGCCACTCCCCAGCTTCCACTTCACTCAGAGGAAACGTCCGCCATTACCATGATGTCCAAGGCCCCTGCACCATTTGGATCTCAGGATCTCTCTGACTTCATCTCCTCCTACTTCTCTCATTTGCTCAGGCAACTTTTACCTTAGGCCCTTTGCACTTATTGTTCCCTCCGCCTGGAATGTTCTTCATCTATTAGCCACATGGCTTGTTCATTCTCTCCTTCAATCTTTACCAAAAGATATTTCCTCAAGGGAGGCTTTCTTTACCACTCTATTAAAAATTGCACACTTCACTCCCTGTTCTCCTTCCCTCCTTTATTTTTCTCCATAACACCTATCACATTATTCTAATTTATCATCTCATTTACTTATTTTATCTGTTTGTACTCTCCCAGGAAAATGTAAGCTCCATGAGGGCAGGCTTGGTGTTGTGTAAGTAGTAAACTTTTTAGTCAAGTGAAATATATATATGCCAAAAAAGAGGAACACAGTAGAGAGCATGATGAATTTTCCAAAAAGTGAAGACACCCATGAAACCATCACTGAGATCAAGAAACATCAGGGGTGTCTGGGTGGCTCAGTCAGTTAAGCGTTTGACTCTTGGCTTCAGCTCAGGTGGTGATCTCACGGTGGTGAGATCAAGCCCCACAAGTTTCTTTCTCTCTCTCCCTCTGCCCACTCCCCTCCCCCAACCTCGTGTGTGTGTGTCTGTGTGTGTGTGTGTGCACGCACGCATGTGCGTTCTCTCTCCCTCTCTAAAATAAATATAAAAAAAGAAAGAAAGAAAGAAAGAAACATTTCCTTTCCAATCACTATTCTCCCAAGGGTAATCACTTTTATCCTGACTTTTAACATTAAGATCAATTTTGCCTGTTTTTGAACTTTTTCTTTAAAGTAGTCTCCGGGGTGCCTGATGGCTCAGTCATGATCCCAGGGCCCTGGGATGGAGCCCGGAGTCAGGCTCCCTGCTCAGCTGGGGGTCTGTTTCTCCCTCTCCCCCTGCCCCTTCCCCACTCCCCTGCTTGTGCTCTCTTTCTCTCTAAGATAAATTTAAAAATAAATAAATACATAAAGTAGGCTCCATGCCCAACATGGGGCTTGAACACATGACCCTGAGATCAGGAGTCTCATCCTCTGCAATTTGCATTTTTCACTCATTACTATGTTTCTGAGATTCATTCAAATTGGGTGTATGTTGGGCGCCTGGGTGGCTCAGATGGTAAAGCGACTGCCTTCGGCTCAGGTCATGATCCTGGAGTCCCGGGATCGAGTCCCGCATCGGGCTCCCTGCTCAGCAGGGGGTCTGCTTCTCCCTCTGACCCTCTTCCCTCTCGTGCTCTCTGTCTCTCATTCTTTCTCTCTCAAATAAATAAATAAAATCTTTAAAAAAACAACAACAACAAATTGGGGATATGTAGTTGTAGATCATCCCTTTTCATGGCTATATAGTAACCTGTAATGGGATTATACCACAACGGATTTATCCATTTCCCCAATCAATGGGCAACTATCTTACTTCAAGTTTTTTACCATTTCAAACAATGTTACAATGAATGCTTTTACCCATGTCTCCTGATATACATACACAAGAAGTTTTCTAGAGCAATTTCACTTAGAGGTAAAATTATGGATTTAACGGTATAGGTATATTCAAATTTATAAGATAATGCCGAAAGTTTTCCAAGTAGCTATACCCATTTACATTCCTACCAAGAATATTTAAGAGTTCCTGCTACAGTATATTCTTGCCAACAATGTGTGGGCTTGGAATGGTCAAATTTAGGATTTTCTTCCACAACCCGGGATACGTAAAATATTATTTCATTGCGGTTCTTGAATCACATTTTCCTGATTATTAATAAGGATCTTCTCATATAATTGAATATATTATTCTGTGAGGTCCTTATTTGTGTCTTTTGTTTATTTTTCAAATATGTTCTTTTTTTCTTATTAATTTATAGGAATTCCTTCTGTATTTTGGATTTTCTTCTTGCTTATACACTTACAAATCCCTTCTTGCAGTCTGTGGGCTGTCTTCACATTTTAAAAAAGGTTTTATTGGAAATGATTTCAAACTTGCAAAAATAAAAACAGTACAAAGAACATCTGTGTATGCCTTCTACTCATATTCACCTGTTATTAAACATTCTGCCCCATTTGTTTTATCATCTGTGTGTACTCATGCATGCACACTCTCCCTCTGTGTTTATACATGTTTGTGTGTATGTGTTTATATATATACATGCACACATATATAAACACACAGACATGCACACTTTTTTCCTGAACCATATGAGAGTAAATTATATACGTCATGGCCCTTTATCCCTATGTAAGTCAACGTGTATTCCCTAAGACCAGAAATATTCTCTTATAGAACTGTAGTACAATTACAAATTCTAATTGACTTAGATAAACTTAACCCAATATCCTTTACGGCATTTTTTTCCCCTTCAGTACAAGATCCAGTCTAGGGTCAGGTATTGCGTTTACCTGTCACATCTCTATCCTCTTTTAGTGTGAAACATTTCCATGGCCTTTCTCTGACATTTTTCAAGAATACTGCTCCCATCCTCCTTTTTTCCCTAACAGAACACTCCTCATTTTGTTTGTCTGATGTTTTCTAGTGATTAGATTCAGGTTACTTTCTTGGATGAAACACTACACACAATGTCCACCTGTCCCTCTTTGGTGATGTTGCTTCTAATCACCTGATCAGGGTTTTGTTCCATTTCTCCACTCTATAATCGCTTTTTTTTTTAACCCTTGCAACTAACAAAGGGCCTATGGAGAGCCGCTTTAAGACCATCTTCTTCATCAAAATTTCTCCCTAGGTTTAATATCTACTGATGATTCCTGCCTGATCCAGTCTTTACCAAAATAGTTACATAATGCTGATGTTTCAGTCTTTATTAAGTACTTTGATAAACATCTTACCACTAAATTTATCAATCTTTTCCTTTGTTGTTTATACTTTTTATGGTCTTTTTAAGAAATTTTTTCCTACCCTCAAAGTACTAAAGATATTTCCTTACATTTTCTTTTGAAAGTTCCTTACTTATTCTTAATTATTATTTTAAGCAGTATTTTAAGCAATAAAGAATAAATCAGTTTCATATACCCTAAATCTAGCAAAAATTGTGTTGCTACAATTGCCTGTTTTCACTGGATTTCAATTTTTTTAAGTTGGTTTTGTATATGAACGATTTCTAGATTCTAAATTTAATTTCTTTTAGTATGATGTATATTTTAAACAATGCTTTTTTCTCTTTAGAAAGTAGTTAACCTGTCAGGTCTGGCACATTCTCTGGTTTCATTTCTAAACAACTTAAATAACAGGGCACTAATTTATAAGGCTAGCAATTGATGTCTAATACTTAAAATGATAACATCATTGTTCCCACTTCAGAGATGTGTAGGAGGGGAATTGTTGAGGGGAAATTAACTTCTTTAGGCAGGAAAAGGGTAAGAGGGGAGGAAATTGTCACAATTTAATGCTTAAACAGATCCCTGAAATTCTGCATTTGAAAGGCTGAACTGGGAGAAAAAAGGTCAGCAAGTCTGCTTTGTAGACAGACTAATCTTAGTCTCTATTATTTCCATGTCTGAAGCAATTACCAAAAAAAAATTTTTTTAACCTAACAAAGCTGTTTGTCTATCAGAAACTAAGTGAAATGAATATAGTAATGTACTTTAAAAACTAAGTAATGTGTTCCTAGCCTATTTTAGAAGTAGAGCAAAACCTCCCTGGTTCGGAGCAGTCAGAAGGAAACTTTTCTCCCACTTATTACACAGCATGTGTTAGGCAAGTCCTACATTAGACACAAAATGCTAGTACTACTCTAATGAAAAGCCAGGATCGTATCACTTTCAAAAAATGTATATAATCTGTGTTATTCTCCAATGGTAACTATGTTAAGGAAGTAAAAAAGAAGCAGAGGCATGAAAACACCTTAATTGAAATTGGACCTGCAAACATTTGAATTCTGAAGTCAGAGAGCTGTTGGGAGAGCCTGAAAATGGGGCTCGGCATCATCAACTGGCGTTTAGCAGGAGCCCAATCCCTTCACTAATGTTCAGGGGAAATGCACACACCAGAAAAACACCCACTTAATTTCATCTTCCCTATATGACCCAGCACATTATACTGTTCCTTAATAGTTTAAGTGGCAGCGAGTACTATATAACCCAGACAGGAATGTTTTATATACATCTTCACAAGTTGGTAACTCAAATCAACTACATTCCATTTCAAACTGGGCAAGAGGAATCAAGATAAGCCACTATTTCGTAAGAGAATGACACTAACTCTTAAATGATAGCTTAATTATAAACCGAAGATTGTTCTAGAGGTTCTATGGAAAGTAATGCCAAAACAGAAGCTAGAAATCATCTCAAACCCAGACTCTAATCCCTTAAAGAACAATGACTTAAAATACTGATATAAAACTTTCAGTGGAATCTGAAGGGGATCTTTAATATCTTGGACTTCAGATGTACAGCAGCAGTACTTATTTATAAACTACTTTAAAATTTTTGTGACCCATGACCAAAAGGGAATATTGAAATTTCTGCCAAGGGTCAGCTTTTCCTTAAGTTCCACTGCAATAGCTGGTTGGCAATTACCACATTTGCGTGCTATAAAGAAAAGCTATCTCGATGTCAATCTATAAACAACAGTATAAGTATTTAAATAAAATTATATTTTAGAGCTAATGCCAGTAAAATATACTTATTTTATAAGGACGTACAGTTGTTCATTTGTTTGTCTCCAATCCTCAATCTAAATACCCATCTATCTGCCTAAAACTAAATGTATTTTTGTTAGAAGATGATGACAGCTAATTTCAGGGTCACAATTTATTACAAATAAATGTTAAAAAAACAACAACAACCCAAAAAACAGTGACAGGTATAAACTTAATTCTTCTGTTTAATGAATAACAAGGAAGCAAAGAAACCCTATGACCCAAATATCATAGCATGGTTACCAAGAAAAGACTTAGTGAATTCCTCAAAGCTTTCACCAAAGAGTTATATTAAATTTCCTTTCGGCAACAAATAAATTGGTTTCTCACTGGTAGAAGCTAGGTCAGTCATCTAAATCAGGGAAAGCAGGACTACATGCCATTTACTGAAGAGTCACTTAAGAATAAACCGTGTCTCTCCCCATGGCATGTTTATGTCCTCTCTATAGAAGATTTACACTGGGGTGGTGGCTGATTATCTTGATTCCTTGCCACTTAGGACTTAAAAAAAAAATCACCTAAGCTTTAAAAGCTTGCATAAAAATGTGGGAATATCTATATTTTCTTTTTATCTTCTTTGATGATGGAACACATGGATCTGAAATTTGGTGATACCCTGAGGAAAGAATAGGGTTCCTATATCAACAGGGAAACAAGACAGACCCACGGTGTCCTCTCACCTGTGACACTGTGATGCTGCATTTCTTGGCCAGCTCCTCTTTGGCTTCTTCACTGGGGTAGGGGTTACTGAGGTGTGAGTAAAAATATTCATTCAAGATTTCTGTGGCCTGTTTACTGAAGTTACGCCTTTTTCGTCTATGACAAGAACCAAGAGAGAATTATAGTTATAATCAGCCTTAACCAAAGAGGGATATACTGATTAGAATTACATGAAAAAAATAGATTTCTATTTTTAAACATTCTTAGGGTCTGATTTATCACAATATTGCAGTTATGCTCTTGGCGTCCTCCAAAGCACTTCCCAAATCATTTTAAGATGGAGGATCACTAAAAATACAAGAATGTGAAGCACAATTAACTTGATTCTTTAATTTATTCAACAAGGATCTACTGTGTTATAGGTACTCAATGAAGATCCAGTGGGAACAAAAGAGGTAAGGTCTATCTGAGAGTTTACAGGAGATTGGAAGGTTAAGGGAAAAAGCGGAAAGTTAGGGGGAAAAAAGCCATTAGACATGTATCACGGAAATAAATACAAATCATGGTGACCACATCAAGTGTCATGAAGGAAAAGTATAAGGTATAAGAAGGAAATTGACACAGATTACAGAGTCAGGAAAGGTTTCCTTAAAGGAGTGACACGGAATCTGAGACCTGGAGAATGTGTAGGCATTAGTCAGACAAAGAGTAGAATGGAAAGAGGAATGAGCAGAAAAAGTGGTCTTGAAACAGAAACGAGCTTGGAAAGTCCAAAGGGGTAGAGGAGACTGGAACACAGTAAAAATCAGGGAATGTGTGAGTTGAGTATGGAAGGATGGGCAGGCGCCAGATTATACACAGGCTCAGTGGATCCATTAAGAATTTTTGGATTTTAAGTGTAATAGGAAGCTATTAAAGGCTTTAAATTTTAAGTTCCAAAAAGATCATTCTGACTGCTGAGAATAGTTGGAGGAGGGCATGAAAGGAAATGTAGATTTTTTGAAAAAGATTTTATTCATTCATTGTCAAAGAGCGAGCAAGCAAGCAGGCAGAGGGAGACGGAGAAGCAGACTACCCACTGAGCAGAGAGCCTGACAATGTGGGGATCGATCCCAGGACCCTGAGATCATGACCTGAGCCGAAGGTAGATGCTCAACTGACTGAGCCACCCAGGCACCCCAGGAAATGTAGATTTTTTTTTTTAAGATTTTTTTTTTTAAAGATTTTATTTATTTATTTGAGAGAGAGAGTAAGAGAGAGAGCAGAAGAGCGGGGAGCGGGAGAGGGAGAAGCAGACTCCCTGCTGAGCAGGGAGCCCGATGCGGTACTTGATCCCGGGACTCCAGGATCATGACCTGAGCTGAAGGTAGTCGCTTAACCAACTGAGCCACCCAGGCGCCCCTTTTTTTAAAGATTTTATTTATTTATTTGACAGAGAGAGACACAGTGAGAGAGGGAACACAAGCAGGGGGAGTGGGAGAGGGAGAAGCAGGCTTCCCACCCAGCAGGGAGCCCGATGTGGGGCTTGATCCCAGGACCCCGGGATCATGACCTGAGCCAAAGGCAGACGCTTAACGACTGAGCCACCCAGATGCCCCAGGAAATGTAGATATTTAAGGGGACAACTGCAATGGTCAAATTGAGAGATGATGGTAACCTGGCATAGGGTGAGAGTAATGGAAATAAAAAGATTCAAGATCTGTCTAAAAGGTAAAAACAGTAGGACTTGGTGATGGATTGGATGGGGGCAGTGGGTGAAGAAGAAAGAGAAGGAAGGTAAGGAAAAAATACATTAAGAATTTCTGGATTTTTCTGCTTAAGCAAGTGTCTGGACTAAGGCATGATTTGCTCACAAGGGAAAGAGTAGGGGAGGAAATTTTCTTTGTTTTTACTGGGAAGGGTGTGGCAGAGTCAGAAGACCAAGTATTTATTAACAATTTATTTCAAACAGCAAAAATGTTACTTATATTTGGGTTTTGTTACTACAATTTTAAAGACTTCCAACCTGAAAATTAGCATTTGTCAGACTTCACTTTAAATTAGATCCTCCAATAACTAGAAAATACTTCCCCAAATAATTTTCTTAATACTGTCTTCCAAATAATCTTAATGATCGTCTCACTTGTGATATCCTATACTCAGGGAAGAGTCAGTAGGCAGTTGTAAAATGTGTAGACCCTATGAAATTCTTCTAGTTAAAATGATGTCACTAACATGGCAGGTTAAGTACGTGATCTATGTCTCAACATTAAGGGAGAGTCAGGGGAGGAAGAAATCTAGGTCTGATCAAAACATCTCAGGTTATGAGTCCTGAAATTTCCTAATTTCAATAATTTTTTGGAAGGTTAAACTGTCGGTTGTTTCCTGAAGGATGAAGAAGAGATTCCTGAAGGATGAAGAAGAGATTCAAGATCTACTTAGGGATTAAAATCAACAGGATGTGATGATGAATTAAATGGGGGAGGTGGTGAGGAAAACCAGGGAGGGAAGGAAAGGGAGAGAAAGACACCGAGAACAGCAGTTGGGATTTTTGCAGCAGTCATGCATTCCTCTGACCTGGGGACACTTTGAAGAGGCACCCTCTGACGAGGAGGTGTGTGGGTGCGTAGGATGGAAAAGGTCTAGAGTAGGTATTGAAACTGTCAAGTCTATAGATAATTACCTGGCCCACAGATCATATTTGTTGAGACCATATAATAATGACCTACCCATGAATGGGGCGCCTGGGTGGCTCAGTCATTAAGCGTCTGCCTTCGGCTCAGGTCATGATCCCGGGGTCCTGGGATCGAGCCCCGCATTGGGCTCCCTGCTCAGTGGGAAGCCTGCTTCTCCCTCTCCCACTCCCCCTGCTTGTGTTCCCTCTCTCGCTGTATCTCTCACTGTCAAATAAATAAAATCTTAAAAAAAAAAAAAATAATGACCTACCCATGAAAATCTAAGTTTCTGGCTTCTTATGAAAACTTGGAAGATCAGTCACACGAGTCCCACATTCTCAGAAGCCAGCCGTAGCCTAAAGCTGAGTGATGGCTATGCCCCCAGATATGCGCCCATCTGTTGTAATCCTCACTGTCCCTCATCCAGCCACTCCACTCAATTTTATTTTATGTAAGCGTGTGAATTCGGGACTCTTAAGTTCTAAAACATGGAGTCCAGAGCGCCCTTCTTAGTTAGATGGATGCTGCTCAGTTCCTGAATGGTTGAATAAAGCCAATTAGATCTTTAAAATAATAATAATAAAAATAAAAATAAAACATGGAGTCCAGCAGCAAGACTGAGGCTTGATACAAGAGCATTTCTTTGGGAAATGAAAGGAGGAATGAGCAGGAACATATCTGAGAAAGCAAAGCTAAGTTTAGCTCATTTATCGACTGTGCCTAGGAATGGTTTTAGTAAACACTGAAAAACCTCAGAGAAAAAAATTATGAGCAGAACAGAACATCTGACCCCAGACAGTCTGGCTATGTCCAAACTACTCGAACACTTCTACTAGAAGAGCAGAGGCACGTATGCGAATTTATTCTTAAATGTTTTGCACTGGTACACGCTTCAACTTGTCCAATTACCAGGAAAATGTGAGTGTGGCCATAGGAGAAGCCGAAGTGAGCAAGGAAATCATATATCCTAACGAGCATGTTTGCCTAGAGCAGAAAAACTTCTGCTTCTCAGTGTAGAGGGCTGGCTGAAAGGCACTACAGGAAGAGATGAAACCAAAGTTCAGTGTTTGCATTCACTTGAAGTCATAAAACAGAACTTGGTATTACACTTTATTTATTTTTTAGAAAAACGTTCCGTAGAAAATGCCCATTAAGCATCCCTAAGTTTCTTTCCTGTAGGGTTTAGCAAACTCTAAATGGCTGTGCCTCGCGCCAGTGTGCAGCGGCGCCTCAGTCCCAGGGCTGCATCCCATCAGCATCGCAACATCACTAACAGCGATCTCTGCAGGAGAAGGGACTCTGCTCCAAGCTCTGCCACCTTCCCATTCTGCCTCTGCTCACTCTGACTTGTTAACATACTTTCTCTTCTTGGACGAAAAAATAAACCATTTAGGTGTATGCATTATGAATGCAATTATGTAATAAAAAAAAGCACACATGTTGACAAGAATGGGAAAGTATCCGCAGAAATAAGGATAGCAATTATTAGGAAGGATTTCTTTCTGAAGGAAGTACTTTTAAGTATCTCTGTTACATAATATTTTTTGTTAAAATACTCAAAGTTGAAAAGCAATTTTGAATTTTTTTTTGTTTGTTTTCTGACACTATCTTAACTCTTTGACTTGAGATATTAAAAGTATGAAGTAGAAATAGTCATTCATCTTCTTAGCCAATAAATTACCTTTTGCAGCTTATTGCATTTAAGAAGCTTGCTGGAATCATGGGGAATATAAATGTTCAAGACTTGGTGGTTGTTTTCAATGGCAATGTGGCTTACTAGGGAAGAGAAGAGATGTTCCTGAAAAGCTATAATAAAGGCAGTCTGAATGAAGTTTGGTCTAGAGAGCTGTAATAATGTAGTATTAGCACTGAAGAGAAGGCAAGGACCAGTCCAGTGGAGTGATTAAAGTGGGCTTCCTAAAAAGGGAAATTTAGGCTGGGCCTAGAAGGATGAGCAAGGTCTCACGAAATCAACAAACACGAGCACTCGCTCTGTTTCAGGCTCCATGCTGGACACCCTCACAGATGACAACTCATCAGTGGTGACCAAGTTGGGGTTGGGTTGGGAGTTTACTGTGAAAGGCCAGCAATGGGGGTTGAGGGGTGGGGAGTAGTTCTACTCAGAGGAAACAGGGAAGACCAAGAGGGATTTCATTTTGTATTAATCACATAAGAGAACAATTTAATGATACAATGAGAGCACTAAAAATGTTTAAACTTTGGTCTAATAATTCCATTTCTGAGAATTAATCCTTAGGAAATAATCCTAAAGATCAAAAAGTTTCAATGCATAAAGATTTTCACTGAAACACCAGTTTCCATAAACATCTGTTTAAAATAGTATCCTCTTTTAATCATTTTCTTGCCCCTTTCCTTGTTTTATTTTCTTCACAGCACTTACCATCCTATTACATTTCATTGCATAACTGAATAGAATACTATAGCATACAGGCATACCTTGTTTTACTGTGCTTCACAGATACTGCAGTTGTGACAAATTGAAGGTCTGTGACAGTCCTGCATTGAACAAATCTATCAGAGCCATTTTACCAATGCTTGCTCACTTGGTGTCTCTGTGTCACATTCTGATAATTCTTGTAATATTTCAAACATCTCTATTATTATTATATTTATTATGGTGATCTGTGATCAGTGATCTTTGATGTTACTACTGTGATTATTTTGGGGTGTCAAGAACCGTGCCCATCTAAGACAGCAAACTTAATAAACGTTGTGTGTGTTCGGACTACTCCACTGACCGGCCTTCCCCCGTCTCTCTCCATCTCCTCAGGCCTCCCTATTCTCTGAGACACAACAATATTGGTATTAGGTCAATTAATAACCCTACAATGTCCTCTAAGTATTCAAGTGAAAGGAAGAGTTGCACATCTCTCACTTGAAATCAAAAGCTAGAAATGATTAAGCTTAGTGAGGAAGGCATGTCTTCATTAAGCTTGGTAAAACAGGCCAAAAACCAGGCCTCTTGAGCCAAACAGTCAACCAAGTTGTGAATGCAAAGGAAACATTCTTGAAGGAAATTGAAAATGCTATCCTAATGAACACATGAATGATAAGAATGTGAAAACAACCTTATTGCTGATGGAAGAAGTTTTAGTGGTCTGGAAAGAAGATCAAACAGGCCAGAATATACTCTCTTAAGCCAAAGCCTAATCTAGAGCAAGGCCCTAACACTTTTCAATTCTATGAAGGCTAAGAGAGGGGTGGAAGCTGCAGAAGAAAAGTCTGAAGCTAGTAGAGGTTGGTTCATGCGGTTTAAGGAAAGAAGCCACCTCCATAATATAAAAGTGCAAGGTAAAGCAGCAAGTGCTGATGGAGAAGCTGCAGCAAGTTACCCAGAAGACCTAGCTAAGATCATTAATGCAGGTGACTACACTAAACAACCGATTTTCAGTGTAGACAAAACAACCTTATATTGGAAGAAGATGCCATCTAGGACTTTCATAGCTAGAGAGAAGAAGTCAATGCCTGGCTTTAAAGCTTCAAAGAATAGGCTGGCTCTCTGGTTAGGAGCTAATACAGCTGGTCAATGCTCACTGACCATTCCAAAAATTGGATGGCCCTTAAGAGTTATGTTAAATCTACTCTGCCTGTGCTCTATCAGTGGAACAACAAAGCCTGGATGACAGCACATCTGTTTATGACATGGTTTATTGAATATATTAAAGCTCACTGTTAAGACCTACTGCTCAGAAAAAAAAGATTGCTTTCAAAATATTACTCCTCGTTGACAATACACCTGGTTACCCAAGAGCAATGATGGAGATGGACAATGAGATTATGTCTTCATGCCTACTAACACAACATCCATTCTGCAAGTCCATCATGGATCAAGGAGCAATTTTGACTTTCAAGTCTTACTATTTAAGAAATACATTCTGTGAAGATACAGCTGCAAGAGATGGGTGATTTCTCTGCTGGATCTGGGCAAAGTAAATTGAAAACCTTCTGGAAAGGATTCCCCATTCTGAGGCCATTATGAACATTCATGATTCATGGGAAGAGATCAAAATACCAACATTAACAGGAATTTGAGAGTTGATAACACTCATAATGACTTTTTAGTGGAGGAAGTCACTGCAGATGTGGTGGGAATAGCAAGAAAACTCAGATTAGAAGTGGAGCCTGAAGTGGATGGAATTGCTGCAATCCCATGATAAAACTTGAACAGATGAGGAGTTGCTTCTTATGGATGAGCAAAAAGTGATTTCTTGAGGTGGAATCTACTCCTGGTGAAGACTCCGTGAAGATGGTTGAAATGACAACAAAGGATTTAGAATATTACATCAACTTAGTTGATAAATCAGCAGCAGGGCTTGAGAAGACTGACTCCGATTTTGAAAGAAGCTCTATTGTGAGTAAAATGCTATTGAAAGGCATCACATGCTACCAAGAAATTTTCTGTGAAGAATCAGTCATGCAGCAAACTTTACTGCTGTCTTAAGAAACTGTCCCAGCCACCCCAGCCTTCAGCAACCACCACCCTGAGCAGTCAGCAGCATCAACACTGAGGCAAGACCCTCCACCAGCAAAAAGACTGTAACTTGCTGGAAGCTCAGATGCCAGTTAGCATTTTTTAGCAATAAAGTATTTTTTAATTAAGGCATGTAGTTTTCTTTCAGACATAATGCTATTGCACACTTAACAGACTATAGTACAGTGTAAACATAACTTTTATATGCACTGGGAAGCCAAAGAATTCATTTGATTCACTTTATTGTGATACTCGCTTTACCGCAGTGATCTAGAACCAAATCTGCAGTATCTCTGAGGTATGCCTGTATTTGTTTACTTGTTGATTGTCTATTTCCCCAAGTAGAATGTAAGCTCCAACTGGGGCAAATATGTTTTGTTTTGTTTTGTTTTGAAGATTTTATTTATTTATTTGACAGAAAGAGACACAGCAAGAGAGGGAACACAAGTAGGGGGAGTGGGAGAGGGAGAAGCAGGCTTCCCGCTGAGCAGGGAGCTGGAAGTGGGGCTCAATCCCAGGACCCTGCGATCATGACCTGAGCCAAAGAGCCGAAGGCAGACGCTTAAAGGCTGAGCCACCCAGGTGCCCCTTGGGCAAACATGTTAACCTATCTTGTTTACTTTTATAATCTTCAGCATAAGTAAATACCTGTAGAAGGAAGGAAGAAAGGAAGGAAGGAAAGAAGAAAGAAACTATCATGGAAATTAATAGGGACAACTTAAATGCTCAAAAAATGAAGGAATAGCTAGGTAAATTATTTATCATATATCCATTTGGTAGACTTCAATTATTAAAATATTTAAAATTAGAGCTTATACTATATAAAAATGTTTATTTATTCATGGTAAATTCTTAAAAAAGCAAACCAAATCATGCATATTGTACCATCACAAGAACATTTTTTTAAAGCCCCCAAACCAGAAGCAAATATTCTAAAGCATTTACAGTGATTTTTTTTTTTCTTTAAGTAGCAAAAATGTGGTTGTCTTTTATCCTGCATCTTTCTATTCTATAGATTTTCCAATTTTCCATAGTGACTATGGGAATTTTTAAACAGGAAAAAAACAGAATAAAACTTCAAAGAATCTTAAAAACAAAAAAGTAATTGAGGCAGAACAGGTCACGTAAGGCCTTAAATGCTAGGTTAAGTAGTGTGTATGAATTATCCAGCACTGAAAAGCTACTGTGGTTTTTAAGCAAAGCATTTAGGGCATCATGGGGATGGTACAGAACCAGAGAAGGGGTGTAGAGGAGGAGTGCGAAAGGGACCGAGACTGGAGACAGGGAGACCCAGGAGGGCACTGGGCTAGTCCAGGTACAAAAGGATGGGCCGAGGAGTGTTAAGGGTGGAAACAAAGAGCTAATAGGGGCAATCCTGAAAACCAAGCATTGGCGAGTTCTGGTGACTAATTCAGTATGGAAGAAGAAGGAACCAAAAATGATACAGGGCTTGCCTTAACTAGGAGAATGGTAGTAGAGTTAGGTGGCATACATTTCTCTGTTTGGCTCTAAGGAAGAGCTCTGGCATAAACACTGTCCCACACACCTTGTTTTCCAGTTGAGAAGCTAACGTAGTTATTTTCTTTAATATTGTAAGATTTGGATGATAATTACCACCTCTGTCAGATTGCAAGGGAGAGAAAGCAAAACAAAACAGAAACTCCTTTCCAAAGCTGAAGACTGATCACAAGCTTCAGCAATGCCCAAGAGGCATCCCCGCAGAGGCAGCACACCGTAGGAGCTTGACAATTCTATTACATCATCTAGGAGGTGCAACACACCATATACAATTGATTAAAACTCCTGCAAAACTTGAAAGTTTCAGATAGAAGGGAAGTTTTCATCCTTACAGAAGAAACTGATAGGCTTTCTTCCTTGATTTGGAAAAAGAGTATTTGGGGTTTTGTGGTCATTGCTATTAACTATTAACACCACTTCCTTCTTGGGAGTATCAGTGTTTCCAAGTATTGTCTTATAATAGGCACAGGTAATGTAACATCGAGAAATTCTTAGAAAGCAAACCTTGTTAAAACAGAGTTACATACTGAAAATTATCCTTAAAAATACTTTTTAGCATCAGAATTAAAGGCTACGTCTTCCTAAGTCATTAGTAGCAGCACTAATCCTATCTGTTTTCTGAGTCCTCAAATTGGTAGCTAATAGTAGGACCACTCCCAGACAAGAGGAGGCCTCACAGAGTAGGCACCAGGAGGTGAATTACCTATCCATTGTAGAGAAGAGCTCTTATAGCCAAATTAAAGAAGAATCTAAGACCAAGTGGCCAGTTTTACAGAAAATAATATACAAGGAGTGAAAGGGGAAAGGAAAAAAAGCCATGCAACAGATTTGTGGCCTCACATACCTGGCATCAAGGAACCTTGATCTTAAAATCATAACTGCTTCACAAGTGCTTTGTTTGAGCTGCATCTGAATGGAACTAAATTTTCGATGGATGATGCCCACCATTCTTTCAATCTCTTTTGGGGAAATGGGACGTGTTCTACTCTGCTCTCGGAGAAGGTTCATCACATGTGTAGTGAATTCATTACATGCCTGTAAAGGGGGGAGAAAAAAGTCACTCCTTAGGAATCTGGTATTTTATGTTATCATACCCAAACATTAACATCTAAATTTCCACTTCATTTGCAATCGCCAATGGTATTATGCAGTGGGTAGGGGAAAATGAAAACTAAGACACTTGTCAAATGGCAGTGGTAGTTAGATGGGGCAGCAAGAATTCTGAAACTATGAATGGCCCAACATGCAAAGGAGGCATAGCACCCTTTTTCCAGTTCCAAAATGAGGTTTTCCCGTTGGAGGATATGCTCTACCAACTCGTATGTATGAATATGAATATGTGTGTATTGTCAATACTAAGCACCTCCTATTTTTCTCTGGGGTTTTACATTTATTCAGCAAATGTTTACCAAAGGGCTATGGGGTGCAAACTCTTCCCGATGCTACTAAGGTATAAAGAAATGAGCAAGATGTGGACTTGGTCTTTAGTAGGATAAAATATATATAAGAAAATAATTCTCAAACAAGCAGTCTGTGCAAAGTGTCACAGAAGATATGAGTGTTTCCTAAGTTCCAAGGGGGGAGTATTCTCATTTGGAGGCAGAGACCACATCACGCTTCATGGCAGAGTGACATTTGGGCTTTAAAGAATGGGTAGAATTTTTGAAAGGTGGATAAAGGTGGAAATTAGGAAGAATGCCAGGCACAAGAAAAACCTGGAAATAATGATATGCAGCAAGTTCAGAGGATGAGAGAGTATATGCAGAGAAGAAGAGGGATTCGGGTCCATGGAAGGACATAAAGGGCCTTGGATGCCAAGCATGCCAATGTCCTGGAATAATTTGGCTGTGGTGTCGGCCTTATCAGTAGATATGAGCCATCTGTGGACAATGGGTAAAGCAGCTCAGTTCTTCAGGGGAGTTGCAGCAGGAAACTAAGGATCAGATTTGGGTCTCAAACTTTTAAGTTAACAACCCTCAACCCCTCTTTCAGTTCACCTATATTCTTTTAGATCGATAAAACCAAGTAATGGGGCCTACACTGAAATCTACTACTGCTTTGGTAAATAAATCATCAGTCTATACCCTTGAATAAAAGGAACATCTTCTGGCATTTTCATTAAAAAGGCAAGACAGAGAGATTCTGTATCTTACGGCACAGATGCCCCTGGTAGGGCAAGCAGACAGAATAATCACTGATCACGGCAAGACATAGTTTGAAGCTTTAATAATGTCCACTTCCCTACAGATATCCTGAACATTGCTCACATATAGCACATGATGGTTTTTCTAACTGCTCATTAGAGAACTAACCTTTCAAGTAAGTACACTGGGTGTTTCAGTTACTCTAAGCTTTATGGAGCTTTTCTATAAATATTTCTAAGGTGAGGTAAAATGAGTCTTGCTTACCAGTTAAAGGGTGCTTCCCCCACCCTGTATGTTTTAAGTCTTAAGCAATTTAAGTGAGCAGTGACCCTAATGTTACACTTACAGGATTCTTCAGAGTACAGAATTGTGCAGCATAGACAGATAGTAGTCATCCAACGAGCGTCTACTGACTGGTCAGTTGTATTTACAATTTGAGAGTAATGTTGATTAATATCTGTTAGTACATTATCCCTGCACCATATGTGAAGAATTCTTCACTTGCAGACCGTGGGTAAGTGTAGAATGTCTATGACTCCCTGAAATTTCATCCAAGTTGTGTGCAAATGTATAACAGCTGAAGGGACAATCTGTGGAGTTTTGTTTTCTTTTCAGATTCTTAGCCAGTTTACAACTAAAAAAGGCTAAGAATTATTGTCCTAGTTTATGACAGAGTAAAATGTTAAAGAACTGTGTAGCTCTAAAACCAGAACTTCTTTCTATCTTTAAGGAAACCAAAATAAAAATAAACTTAAGATTGTCCCCCATTATATTACTTGCACTATCTTATGCCAAACTGAAAACAAGTGGTCACCCTGCCAAGAAATGTAGTATATTTTTTTCTTGCACTTTCTCTAAAGAAATGTTCATATAATTTCAAAATTCTATAATTTGACGAACTCTTGCCCTCTGTTTTCTCATCAATAAAATGAAGAAAATTAGACTGGCACCATGTCCCCACACTGGGATCAGAAAGTATGTTCTTCTATAGCTAGTTCTAGAGAATGTTAATACATGGTCCAAAAATACAGTATTTTGGAAAATGCTGAGTTAACCAAAAATTTTAAAGATTTTTGTTTGCTTGTTTTTGCAAGACTCCTCGACACTGATATGGCAATATGCAGAATAAATCTTTAAGGGGGAATGGGATAGCCAACTTTTCCCAAATAAATTTGGACACAAAAATCTCTTTTCTCTAGAGTAGTGCTGTCCAAAAGAGATACACTGCAAGCCACATACGAAATTAAAAAAAAAAAACAAAACTCCAGTAGCCACATTAAAAAAATAAAAAGAATCAGGTGAAATTAATTTTAAAAATATATTTTATTTAACCCACTATATGAAAACTATTAACATTTCAACACATAATTAATATTTTTAAAACACGGTTAATGAAGTATGTTACATTATTTTCTGGGGTACACTTTCTAATCTAGTACATTGACAGTACATCTCAATTCAAACTAGCCAGATTTCAAGTCTCAACAACTACCCATGGCTAGTGGCAACCAGACTGGACAGCACAGCTCTATGGCATCTTGCGGACCCATGTTCTAAGAAAAACTCTTTGGAAACCACATACTGAGTAATCTTTGATGTTTCTTTTTTAATTCTTCCCCACCATGCGTTCACACAAACACACACAAAAAGACAGTTTCATTTACGAATGTCCTTGGTGAAGCAAGAGAAATTATTCGTTTTATTACATCTCAAGCCTTTACTACGTCTGTAATATTCCCTGTGACAAAACGGGAAACAAACAAAAAGCACTTCTACTGCATATCAACGGATAGTTATCTTGAGAAAAAGCACTTGTGTGACTGTTTAAGTTGTGAGCTAAAGCTGCTTTTTTCATGGAATGCCATTTTTTTTTTTAAAGCAAAACGACCAAATTATAATTATTCAGACTTGGGTATTTGGCAGATGTCCTCTCAAAAACGAAGTGTGCCTGTCAAGCAAAAGAGCTGACATAAGTAGTGTGTATCATAACAAAATTTGAGTTTTCAAGTGAAAATTAGAATTTTGGAAAATTTGCATCCACCATTGTGAGTTTCCCAGTTTCCCAGTCGACTTTCTGATTAGCTTGGCGTTGATACTAATTATATTTTGGTATTATAAAATGAAATGTGTCAACACTGGAAGATGTACGTAACTCAGTAAACCAGTATTTTCCAAATGATCAATGCATGATGTTACAAAAACATGCACAGGAAGAAGATCCATTCGAACTGCATATAAGACCAATGGATTTTAAAGAAACAGAGTACAAAGAATTAATCGATATGGTTTCAAACTCCGCATTATAACTAACCTTTAAGGAATTACAACTTGTCAAGTTTTGGTGTAATATCAAAGAAGAAAGTCCACAGCTACCTGAAAAGGCTATTAGCATATAATCCTGCCTTTTCCAGTGCCATATCTGTGCGAGGTCAGATCCAGATGCTCTTTGTATACTTCAGCCACATTATAGCAGACTGACTGCAGAAGCACGTGTAAGATCCAGGTGACTTCTATTGAGCCCAACATTAAAGAGTTTGGCAAGAATGTAAAAACAATGTCATTATTCTCAATAGATGCTGAGTTTTTGGGGGGGAAATACAGGTTTTTACAAAAATGTTATTTAGGTTAACATATAATGATTTATTATTATTTTAAGATTAATAAATACTTTTAATTTTTCTCAGTTTTAATTTCTCTTATAATAAATGTTGACAGATACAATCCACCAAATAAAAGCTCTTAAGGGTCTCTAATAACTTTTAAGAGTCTAGGTTTTAAGACAAAAAGTCTGAGAACCATTGTATTGGGACTATGGAAGCATTTTGAATTTGCACACATAACATTGCAAATTCCTAAAAACCTAGCTCGCACATTATGGTAACATATATCTTTGATAGGGTGTATGTCCTGATAAATAATTCAAAACTCCTGTGTGAATGATACCTGAGATGTTAGCTCTCTTAAGTTTTTCTCTGGCTGCATTTTAATCTCTCCAGAAAGAATGTTTGCCTATGGTTTCTAGGAAGGATGTAGAAAAAAAAGGGTTAAAAGCAAAAAGTTTCTGCATCTAAAAACTCATAATTTCCTAAAACATTTGCTGAACGTCTCACAACTTATTAAGCGAACTCATCTATGAATGCAAATGCTGATTAGCAATTTGGCAATAGCCCAACATTCACAGAATTCACATAGCTTTTCTTTAAACCAGTAGTTCATACATGATTAATTAGAACATCTCATTTATGTAGTGTGCACTTTAGCTCATTACTCTAAGTAAAATTCGTTAAGTATTTACATTTAGATAATTAAAATCTGGGTACACCCTTAAGAAAGATGCATACACTTTAGGCAAAGTGATTTTTTTTCCTTTATACCACTGAAAGTAAATTACAGCCTCATTTACAGCATCATCTGTACCAGTTTCAGAGCAGAGCACAGTACTGCCTCATCTTCTATTCCTTAAAAGGTATACATTTTTTAAACATATAAATGCAGTGAGAATAATCAAATGATTGCAGAGTTGTTTTGAAGGGCCACCCAACCACATACTAGCATCAATACTGTTTATAATGTGGGATATTCGCTTCAAACATTTATCACAACCTCTGTCATACCTGTAAGACTATTAAAATAGACACTGGAGAAATTTTTCATTGCCTTATTATTTTTCCAAGTGAAATTATCAGTTAAAATTTTTCTGGTCAATGTCCACAATACAAACATAGAAACACCTGTTTAATTGGAATATTCAGGAAATAAGAGTTTTGATTCCTTGAATTTTCTGATTTAAAGTAATGGCAGAAACCTCTTTTTCTTTTAATCCAGCTGTTGAAAACTACCTAGGATGCATTTTTGTTTGTGTTTTAAAACACACCTAGCAATAACATAGTTAAATGAACATAAGGTATGAAAAGCTTCATCTGAAAAAAATATTTTCAATCAGCTCTTATCTATGAGAATTTCTCCTTGCCATTTGTTCCTTTCTCCTTAATAATCCAAAACCAATTGAAGATCTGAAATATTTGATTTATGACAATGATTTTAATGGTATTTGTTGGCTAGTAAAACTGTCTCCTCTATATCCGTACATATTTCATTTACACTCAGAATTAAAGTTTTCAGGTCTGTTGAACTTTCAGGTTTGTTTAACTTTGTTAAAGTTTCATTTGTTTTGTGGTGGTGCTTTTTTTCATTGTGAATTCAAGATACAACCCCTTTCTTGCCTGTAAATTCACATCATTGAATGTAAACATATAAAATCAGACAGTGAGCAAGCACTAATTTTAGAGGAAGCTTTAAAACGGGTCAGTGATCAGATCTAAAAACTGAATTGGTCTTTTGTAACCATCTGGAGAAGCTGACTGCAGTCAACCGATCATGATACCCCCATTCTAAAATCTACTTTTTAAAGAAAGAATAAATCTCTATTAAAAGTTATTCACTCTCAAATTTGCATGTATCCATTTTCTAGATGTCTTTATAACCTTGCAAGTAACTCTAGTCCAGTATCATAGATTTTGTATTTATGCAATGCTTATTAAATCAAGAAATTCTTCTTGCTTTAGGATAAAAGCCAACATTTAAAGATTTTTTTCTAAGCCAAGTAGAATGTGACCAGTATGAATAAGGAACAGCCACAGAGATGAAATATCTACTGTATCTCAACACATCGTACCTAATTACATGATTTAGGGGCCTATCTCATGAGGTTTATGTAAGGAGTATATTACATATGTTAAGTTCTTTGCACGGAGTCTAAGATATAATTAATACTTAATAAATGGCAGTTATTGACAATGAAAATGGCAATTATATGAAATTCATATTTTGCATATGTTAGCTATTCTGCAAGCAGTCCCTACTCTGATTACTTAATACAGTTATTATATTAAGGCCTTCCCACTGCCTAAATAGTACAGATGGAAGTTGAAAACAAAAGAATATTCAAATATAAAACAATTCATTTTATTAATCAACTTTGTGATCAAAGATACATTTGGTATGTAGAGCTAATAAAGTAGAAACTTGAAGGAAAAAAGGGAATATTCAAACACTTTCCAGCCAAGGAAAAGACCCAGCATGAAAGCTGACAAGAAGTAAAACTCTTCCCTTGGAGCAGTGAATGACAAAGCCTTGCTTGGTAAAATGAAATATAAAGTTTCCATCAGATAGGACCCTTTTGTCTTTCCTGCTTACCTCTTTTTTTTTTTTTAATTTTTTTTAAAGATTTTTTATTTATTTATTTGAGAGAGAGAGAATGAGGGAGAGAGCACATGAGAGGGGGGAGGGTCAGAGGGAGAAGCAGACTCCCTGCCGAGCAGGGAGCCCGATGCGGGACTCGATCCAGGGACTCCGGGATCATGACCTGAGCCGAAGGCAGTCGCTTAACCAACTGAGCCACCCAGGCGCCCTTTCCTGCTTACCTCTTAAGAACAAATAGCAAAATGGGATTAGGAGTTTTTGGGCTACACAATCTCTAATGTAGTAACATCAGCATTTTTTAACCTGATAAAAATAAAACTCCTTTACAAGCAAAGGAGATTTTGCCAGCGAATCTAAACACATAAATGTTGAGATCCTCAAAAAGCACAAGGACATGCCTTTACAATGGTTTAGGTTCCACATTCATTCTCCATTCCCCCAACAATTAATTCCCTATAGTCTGAAAGTCCTCTAATAGCTTAACGGTATCTGATTGGTCTTGAGTACATTCAGTGTGCATGCTTGGCTCCAATGCTTCACCTGATTCGAGGTGAATTCAAAAGACATCTGTGAACTCAGAAAGCAGGTTCCCAGATGCTTGGGGAGGGTTGGGACCCTTACAACACTTTTGCCTTCAGCAAAAATGTATTTCAATATAATTATAGTAGATAGCTTTCAATATGTCATCTCTGTTATAGCAGCTGTAAATTATGGAGTGAATTGCCTGTGTACAAGCATTTCTTCTGGTACAAGCAAAGTGGGAGAGCTGCACAGGGCATGATATATCTTTTTCTTTTTAACTGAGAACAAATGACTAAGTCAAATTTCATTTGCAAAAACCAATGTGTCCATTTCCCTTTGGTAGAGAGGTGGAGGAAGCCAGAAGTCCTTCAATTTTTAAAAACAGGCTTCCCAGGACTCTTGGCTCAAGTTCATTAGGAATTCACTTATTCTACTAGTTTGGGTCTTTAATCTTAAGAGCATATTTGAAAGTTATAGCAAAAGCATTTTTTAAAACCTGTAGTTGATCAACAAAAAGACAAAGAGGCAACCAGGCTTCTTTCCTAGCTAAAGAGAGAAGCAATGCACCCCTTAACAAAGTATTACAAGACAGTTGCTGCAAACTTTGAAAATTCTATATTCCCGTTGGGTGTCAGGATCAACAAAAGAAAAGTGAAATAGTTTTTTGTTTGTTTTGAAAAGTGAAATAGTTTTGATTCGTTTTGGGTGGTAGTAATACTCAAGAATCATATTCTACTATATATTCTATGCCTAATATTTCAAAAGTGTTTATAAGTGAATTTAGATGGTTATCACCAAAAATCATTATATCTGAGCCTATGTAATGAAGACATAAGATCAAAGGACATTTTCTGGAGGAAAAAAGGACAGGATTCTAAAGACAGTACCATTCCTAAAACACGCATATAAAACCGAGCCTTGCAGCTTAGATTTAATTTTGCTCAAACTGTAGCTCTAGTCTGCTTAGCTTTGTAAATGTGGCTGTGTTTATAAGGTACTTTAATTTACTGCAGTGGTAGTGTTTGTTAATTTTATGGCAATCTAAATCTAAACAGGCTTCAGATACATTTTCATTACAGCTTCATTGCAAAACACAGTAGAGTGAATAGCTCTAAGATTCCAATGTAGTTTACTTCTTTCAGTAAAAGACTCAACACAATTTTCTGATGAAGCCACTGCCTTAACATTTATGTTCTTCCTATTACTAATAAGCTCTGTCACTCAAAATACCCATGTTCACTTTTAGGAGGAAAAGTATAATTTCTGGAAAGTCATTAAAATGGTTGTTTTTTCCATCTCTACTCTGATCCCATTCTAAATGCAAGTCAACATGAGCAAATGAGAGAAAACCAGAATGTACCGAATTATTTTCCAATTCTATGTAAGTAGCAGCAGAATTCAGTGGAAAAGGAAGCCATATTGTCAGAAACTGACTTCAATACCTGATTCTAACACTAACCAGATGTGTGACACTGGACAAATCATTCAACCTGAGTCTCATTTTCTCATCTGTAAAATGGAAATTATAATGCCACCTATCTTGGATATGCCACCCTTTTATCTCATTCAGTTCTGCTTGGCCCTCCTGGTAGCTCCAAAGCATATCCCTGGAAGGTCTAGCCCAGACAGAGCCCACAACTTGTATCCCAAAGACTTGTAAAAAACAATTGACTATCTTATGTCAAAACTCACTGATCAAATAACTTGGGAACTACAGAGAGAAGAGCTATAAAAGCCAGCCCCAAAGACAACACAAGTGAATGAAATGCTGCTCCGTTGTTTCTAAAACAATTCAAAACCTACAGAAGAAAATTTGTAGACTTAAATTCTGTTATCAGCCAACCAGTCATCACACTCCATCTACTTATTTGTCCATAAAACTACAGCAATTTCATATGCCTGTATTTTTCCTTCAGAAAGTGTCAAAAATGAGCAAGGAAATATATATTTAAGTGGTTTTTATTAGGTTACCGAATATATCGAGAAATAAGATTCATTATTATGCTTTAAAACTCATTATTTCCCAATATATTGATCCAAAAAAAATCCAAAAATCCATACTATAGATTAACTTTTGAAGAACCTGTGTGTATTCTTAAAGCAAAACAAAACAATTCAAAACAAAACAAAACAAAACAACACCCTGGTGACACTGACTGATGACAGCCTCACCTGACTCCCAACAGGGCAAGAGAAAGAGAAAAAGGAAGCTGGTATGAAGAAACATGGCAGGAGACAGTAAGGGAACCACCTTAATTCTTCATCCAAAAAGTTGGGCCATTTGGCCCCAAATACTACAGATCTTTCCATGCAAGGTGAATGGTGGTATTTATTAAGTATGTATAGATGTATTTAACATAAAGTTATGCGATTAAGATTATACTACAAATTGGAACCATTTTCTTCTGTTTATACTCAGGGCAACTTTTTCAACCATGACTTCTTTTGTTTACTCTCAATTATTCATACGTCAAATCAGAAAGCTCCATTTTTTGCATGTACATACATAAGATAATTTTTCAAAATCCTTATTTGCACTTCTTCCACCAAAAATGATCCCTACAAATGAGGCTAGAGATACAGTTTGAGACCCCAGAAAGTACTATGCAGGAAAAAAAGACAAAATCTTATAATATTAATTTATATTGGATTTTAACATCAAGCTACATAAACTTTCTACCCTCCTTCAAAACACTCACCTCTGGAACAGAATCCAACATTTGCTTAATACCACCATATCCAGAATACTTGAGAAGGCAATGAAAAAAATAACATATACAACTGAAACTATGAAGGGAACTCAGAAGAAAAATAAGTAATAAAACTGACCAGGACGCCCACATCACATTAAAGTGTTCGGACTTCATGAAGTGCCTGACCGCACAGTGAAGTATTTGGAGGTGAAATGGTATGATGCTTAAGACTTGCTTTAAAATACTCCACCAAAACCAAAACAAGGTGTGTGTGTGTGTGTGTATGTGTGTGTGTGTGTGTGTGTGTGATAGGCAAAATAAGACTGGCAAAATATTGATATTATGTATCTGGGTGATGGGTGTCTAGGCAGTGCCTAATTTTAGGTTGAGCTCAATAAAACTGCCAGTACACAACTCTTTTTGACCTAAAAACTTGGCAGTTTCACAGGATTCAACGTAATAATATTCCCTTTATTTGGGGGTACATTTAAATATTTCCATAATAATGTTTTTTAAAATTACCTGCTAGTGAAAAATCCTTCAAACTAAAAGGTTTTTAGGTTGAAACTAACAACTAAAGTTTAAAATGAACTACCAACATTTTACATGACTTCATTGAATCTAAGACTTATTTTTTCCCACCTTTTAACATCTCTGTGAAGTATGGAAGCATTTTACAGTCAAGAGCATGTTATAGTTCAATTGGGTAGTGTTAACTTTTTTCTTGGTGGTACCTAAACAATGACACAGCTTAAAATCAAAGATACCTTAGATTCCATGAAGTGTGGTTAACATAATTGCTGAGGACAGCATTTGTAATCCACACCTCTATTTAGCACACAATGCCCAGTAGTCCCTGCCCGGAGGTACCTATAATTAACCCGGGAGGCTCCTCTTCAGAGAGAAAGGCCAGAACCTGCTTACTTTGTGACGGTAGCTCCCTCAGCTATAGTCTGGCACAATCTATAAGGATTAATTCCTGGGAGGATTCTGGAGCTCACAGCATAGGAGGAAGAGCTCAGCTCTCTGTGCAGCGCTTCCCTTTAAAAGTTGTTAAAACTCATGAACAAGGCCAGTGCGTAAATGTTAATTAGCCAGGGCTCTGAAGGGCACCAAGCAGTGAGGTTAAAGGGGAAGGATGGCTGCAGGGGTGGTAGTAAGGGCACGTGAATGTGAGGAATGAATAAAACTAAAACAAGTAGATGGGACAAAATATGTTCCACTTCACCTCTGAAATCTCAAAGGGACTTCATTTCATGAATCCAACAATTCACTTGGGTTTTTGCATTGACCTTATTTATTTCGCTCTTTGTGTCAACACCTACCCCTCACAGCCCTCAGAATTGGTTAGCGCAGTCTAATAGAAGAGCAATAGAGGGTTTGTGCAGGACTATGAGAGTGGCGGCTGCTGACCTGTTCATATTTCTCCAGTTCTGTGTGATAGATTTGTCTGATCTGGGTCAATTTGGCTCTGTAATCTGAGTGTTCAATAGAGTTATCTGAAGAACCTCCAGAGGCTGCCGCGGCTGCAGCTGCTGCCGCCGATCCCCCACCTTTCTCAGGACCTGAAACCCCTTCTGCCAAAAGCATATTGTCCAGTCTCATTAGCTGGGGATCGGGAGGGTCCTCCTCCTGGGCTCCTCTGATGCTGAGACCTTCAAGGGAAGAGAGAGACAGAGAGAGAAGAAGCGAGAAACAGGACAAATAGTGTGAGTATTTTGTTTATTTGAGAAAATGATCAAACAACATTAGTGTACTACAATTCATGCTGAGAATTTCTTTGTTCACATTTATCAATAAGCATAAGTATGAAAATTCTTTTCGAGAGAATATTTACATGCATGCCCAGAATTTCTATTATTACCCCCTCTCAGTTTATCCTAGATTGGATCCCTGGAAAAAGGTAATTCTGGCTTCTCAGAATATGCTAACATCAATCTTCCCAAATTTTGAGGATTCAAGCATAAAATGGGAAGGGGGTAAAAAATTTGGGATTTTGAGACAGGAAAAAAAATAATTCCAAGGATATAAAACAGACACATTTAAAGGTAGTTATTCTGTTTCTCTGTATGTTTGGAAGAACAATTTAAAATCCCACAGAAAAATTCATTCACAAACTATATCCAAAAATTAGAAAATAAACAGGATTAGATGGGAGTTTCCACTGTGTAATTTTAGGGGGAGAAGAGAAATTCATGAGGTAATTAGCTATGCTTTAAAAATATATATTAGTGAATGAATTTGTTAAGCAGTTGCCTGCAAACTATGAAATCAGGACCCTAAACAGAGTATTAAAAATGTACCACTGGAATGGCAATACAGTGCTGGGCACAGTAGTCTCAATCTAATTTTGCTTTTAAATCAAGAACTTCCTAACTGAAGCCCAGTCAGCAACCTCATCTGAGAACTATAGATCACAGCTGACAATTCATAGGTTTAATCAGGTCACACAGGCTTTCTGCCAAGATGTTTTCAACAACACAGAAGACAAAGTTTTAAAATAATTATCATGGTATAAAAAGCACTGGAGTCATGACAGCTCAAAATCAGCATTTTCATTAATGTGTAACATAATCTAAAATATCCCAGCCCAATTAACCTCTGTAAATCTGTTTAAAAGCAGGTTCCCCACACTAGTTACAAGGCATCTTGGGGAAGGGGGAAGCGGGGAAATTGGCATCTTGCATATCTGCATTTGGATTCTGCCTTTTTCATCTGTGCCTGTTGTTGTTTATCCACAGTGGTGCACACTCTGTGTCTAGTGTAACTTACATGACAGTAACATCTATAAGCTGCCAAGTACTCAACTGAGCACCAGCTTCGTGATTTTATATGCTAACCTAAAACTACCATCAATTCTTTTAAGAACAGATTTCATTCCTAGATGTCCTGAATTACACCCACAGCATGACAGAGCTCTTGGTTGTCTTAACTCAAATGCACAACTTTAATTTCCTCCCTCAAAACACTTTAAAGCTGTCACTTTCATTTAAAAATATACTTCAGAATAATTTCAACTGGGTAATAAAACGAACTCACAATAATTTAAAATTATATCTGTTGCCTGTTCAGAGGCAAATAAATAAGGTTTGAAAACTGTAATATACTAAGACAATAAATTCATTTAGGGAACCAGAAAGTTAGGGAACTCTCTTAAATAAGATAAAATCAGTATCAGTATCAACATTGCTGATAATTAAAAATAGAAAAACATGTATTTGCTATTTCTTCTAGATCTGGCAAATACTGGTTACGTTGGTAGTTTTAATTTAACATCTGTAATTTTCTTCCCTTCTAATTCACCTTGTTAGATGTTAAAATCTCATGGCCTCGACATGCTCGTAGTTCCACATACCAAGTTTTCTGTGCATCTGGCATGCAGTGAGGACTCACTGAGCAGCCTCTTCTTTTGCACTTTGGGCTCAGCTTCATTTTATATCATTTGTTGGGGAGGTCCTTAAGTTTCTCCTTTTTCAACTAAATTTTTGCTCACACTTTTGTGTGTTCACTGTTTCTCTTTTATATATATACAGATACTGGTGCTTCTCCTGAAAATGTGTTTGTTTGTTTGTTTTTTAATCTACCTTCAAGGTTCCTCCAGGTTTCTAGTTTTCCCCTCGTACTTATACATACTGATCTTTTCCCTATGGATATTTGGTGAGGTTCTTTAATAGTAGAGATCAACATCCACAGTCAAAATTATTACACTTCCCTGCACAAGTGTGGCAATGCAGTGACTTAATACACAAGGAAGCAGACTATAAGGAAGACAGAAAAAGGAAATTCATCAGGAAGAAATGCAAAAGACATGGCACTTTTATACATTGCTAATACGTATATAAACCAATACCACCACACCAACAGGAAGCAACCCTTAAAGTCAACAGTAGTGGATACAAATAAAAATAACTATGTATTTTTAGCTGGTATAACATTTTCCCCTTGTGATGAATAACATCTCTTCTAAAATCATAAGTAAATCAACACTTCAGTGTTTGCCTCAAATATAGGGAAAAAATGTTTTAATGTGATCCTTCCGCATTTACTTCATACATTATGTGCATTGAGTCAAATCAGAAAAAATCATTTCCTGACGAAAAGTTCATACTCCTTTGGATGAAAAGTACTATAGCACTTTGTAATTAGGCAACATTGAGAAGGCTGTTTATCAATACTGAAGTCATTTTTACACCTACAGTTGGAAAAGTGAATCAAATTTCTTTCTCTACTAAGCAGTAGAGCAGTCATGATTATGCAACTTTAAATAGAAATATCTAGTTTCCAAAATTATTTTTAATTTAAATATTTCTATTCATACTCTTACCTTCCATTCATATTGCTATTTTATGACTCGTCCCCCCTACCTATTCACTCACTATTACTTAGCTTACTAACCTGCCAAAGTCACACATGGCTCCCAATTACAAGACCTACTCCTCTGGGCACCTATAAACAATTTTAATGAACCTAAATTTGTAAGGGCCAGAATGTATCTGCCTACGTAGTTATCGAAAGATCTTGATATCTTCAGATTTAAACTTGGAAAAACAATAATTTAAAAATTGCTCATTCTTGTTTTTAATCCAAAATGTATACTGGGACATTTACAGAGATTTACGAAGTTTTACATCTAGGCTCTTTGATTGTAACAGCATTATAAAGTTAAAAAGCAACAACAACCCTATTTGGAATCTACTTATAACCACAACATTCATTTCAGTATCCCAAAGATTTAGACAAATCATACAAACACAGTAAAACATTGTTTAACAATGAATTTGGCTTTGTTATAAGCCCACAGTTTTTGCATATCTCTCAGCAAATCCTAATTAGCTGTCTTTCAACATGCTGTGCACCTGCCCCACAGATAATGGGAGAGAGCATCTGCATAGACGACTGCATTCGGAGGGCAATAAATAAATTACGGGTCAAAATTATTACAAAGCTTTCTCCGAATAAACGCATACCCTTCACAATACTAAGCTGCAGATGTGAAAAGTACCTAAAGCCCACTCAAATGGTATGATTACGGGGCTGTTTGAGTTTAATAATCTGACTGTAATTCAGGCATTTTCAACAGCTCATTAAGGGTTCATTAATATATAGGCAAGCTTTTGAATTATAAATAAGCAGATTAGAAATCTGCAGTGGCTGGATTGTACAGTAGTAGCCTCTCTAACAGAACAACTCTGTAATACAATGAAGGCTTGACCCAAGAGAGAATGAGGTGCAAACACAGGGCACTAACTAAGCTTCATGGTTCCCTCATTTCAAGGACCAAGCCCACTGGACCATGACAAACCTCTGTTCATCCAGGACTAAAGAGTGGCTTCAGACCACGGCTACTTCACATGTGTTCTACACAGAGCAATGAATTAGGCACAACTAAGATCTAGCCCTATGATATTGCCATAACCAGGGAAGACACATAAT
>NC_058415.1:84284505-84297005 GCF_002201575.2 Neomonachus schauinslandi | reverse complement strand
CTTTGCAACATATTTTAATGGTATGTGGCTTTATTGCTTTTTGCCTTCTCAATTTGTATGACCTAAGTATCTGTTTTCTTCTTTTGCTCTCTCATGTTACTTTTATTCTCATATTGCTTCCGGTGGTAGAATGGCACTTTGATGTATGTTGATGATGAAATGCTCATGATAGCTGCTCATTATTAGTGGTCTCTGGCCACACGCTTCAAATAAACTCGGAAATCTAGAGAATGGCCATGTGTAGGGGACCGCATGAAAAGTAAACAGTGCCATTTATTTGTCCTGAAATAAGGACTCTTCTTCCTGTGAATTTACTCATTATCATGTTTAACTGGCCACACAGTGTTTTGTTAAAATCAGTTAAAATTACACCAAAGTTATGCATCATCTCAATTACTATTTTAGAAATCTTTTTTTTTTATTTTTAAGATTTTATTTATTTATTTGACAGAGAGACAGCGAAAGAGGGAACACAAGCTGGGGGAGTGGGAGAGGGAGAAGCAGGCTTCCTGCTGAGCAGGGAGCCTGATGCGATGCGGGGCTCAATCCCAGGACCCTGGGATCATGACCAGAGCTGAAGGCAGATGCTTAACGACTAAGCCACCCAGGTGCCCCCTATTTTAGAAATATCTGAGCAAATTATTTCACAGATAAAATGTATGGTATTTTTAAAAAACTATACATGTAATCCATACATGATGCAAAATTTTTGGTCAGAATTTGGGGAGAAAAAGCGTCCTTTTTGCATTCATAATTTTTCTCAAATGAAAATACTAGACCCCAGGTAATTTAAAAATACTTAAGTATACCTACCTAAATCTAAAAATATGAGATTGTGTATTTTAAAGTGATCAGTAAACATCATTCATACATCCCTCATGGCAGTAAGAATCCTGCCCCTATCAGATAATTAATCTTATGCTGATCTTTGTATTCACTTCCTTTTCTTTTGCTGTGGCCATCTTCTTTCTCTTTTCTCTAAAATGTTCAAAAGTGAATATAAAAATTACAGTCAGTTGACTTCATTATGAATAGCAGATACCCACTTGTTCCCTGTTTCCCCTTATAGGAAGAAACGTCCACTTTATTGTTTTTTAAGGCCAAATTATCTTGATGCACAGGCACTGCTCAAAACAGCATATATGCTAGTAAATACCGCACGAGGGCCATTGGCATTCTCAGTACATTCCAATGTAACAGCATGGCATAAAGTTTTATCTGTATTATTATAAAGGACACAGGCTCAGTTTTATTGAAAAGGCTTTGTGAAGCATGGCATGATTATAGGAAACATGAGCTTTACTAGACTTTCCATATGATTTTAGTTTCAAGTGTGCTGGCTCTTTAATATAAATACAGCATCTAATTGACGACTGAAGATGGGCTCTGTACTTTTACCTAATATTCATCTGTATGCATCTCTCTTGCAGAGTTTACATTTTGCTTTAACTACTGTAGATGTTTCAGTCAAGGATGAACTTCGAAAAGGATATTTGTGCTTCTCATGGTCGGTTGTATCACATCCATCACTCTGTTCCATTAAAAACCATGTAAGTGTCTGAAAAGCACGACCACCCACATGGCATGCAAAGGACAATGGCAGAAAAGCTTGAAAGCATCTTCCAAGCAGCAAATCACACAAACAAGACCTCTTTGTTAATAAGGCATCCATTTATTCACAAATAATCAAAATAGTATATTTTTAAATACAAATTACAAAAAGTGGCTGGCTTGACTAATAAACACAACATCCTAGTGCAAGTTGACTGATAATTTTTTCACAAATCATGTATTTTCTAGTGACCTATTAAATAAAAGCTTAACCAAAAAGAATCCATCTATATCTGGACCTGTATCTGTATCTACATCTATATATCATTAACTCTTTAAGCAAATAACCTACAGCAAAAATATCCACAAAGACATTAAAAACAAAAAACAAAAAACAAACCTTGACTTTCCAAAGCATATTCCAGATTTTGAAATCAGAGAGATTTAATCCCCTTCTGGTAAGAAATTAAAGTGAGTCACATTCACTACAAAGACATATTAAAATCAAGGTGGACTGAAAATAACAACAATTAAATATAGTATTGCTCATTAGAACAATTAAAAACATTTCCCTTACAGAGATGAAAAAAAATGTTTTGTTTTGTTTTGTTTTCCAGTTTAGGGGTATTGGGGGCATGAAGAGTGAGATGGGGCATATACAAATGGGCATATAAACAATCAATTACTAAAGTCAATTTAAGGAGGATGAATATTAAGATCCTTTTGGAAAGCACCATAACATAATTACAATCCATTTTTTTCCGCTTACTTAGAGGGCAACGTGTAAATGCACATTTCCCCCCATTGCCTACTTACGAAAAAAATGTTTATTATTCAATCAACTTTTCTGAAAGGATATATATATGTATGCACTAATATAAATATGATTGTAGATTTATATTAACAATATATAGATTTCAAAATTGCCTAAAGAAACCTGATTTTGAACTGGGTGTTTTAGGTGGTAAACCATGGAAATGTCAACTTTGATTTGAGCTAACAAAAAGGAATTTAGAGGATGGATAAGCTCCAGGACCTTTGAATTAAATGAAAGACCAGAACACTCCACAGAATGTCTGCAATAACAGTCTCTACAGAAAATTATGAGGAACTACATAAATCCACCCTCTTCCTCTTCACACAGGCTCATTAAAGCTGTACTGACTCTCTGGGCAGCTATAATTCTGCTGACTGATACCCTGGAATCACCCTGTCAATACCCAGTGGTGTGCTGCCTCTCCAACTATCTCTGCCCCTAATATTCCTCTCTTTGATGGGATTTGCTGACCTTTAATCTGATGCTAGTTTACTCTCATCACTGAAGTGTAAGTCGGAGAGCAATAAAACGGCAACCTCACTGATTCAAAAGGGAGAGCTAAAGCCTGCTAACTGTGAATCTAACCTTTCATAATGGCTCGCTCTTAAAGGAGGAAGCATGAAGTGGAAGGCAGCTAAAACAAACAACGTGTAATGCTGAGCACAAGATTTATTAGAATCCCTTTTGCATGGGTGTTACAAGAGGACATCAGGGCTGTAAACAAGAGATACACAAATATTTGCAAGAGAGACGAAGTTCTGGTTATAACACCCTTCCATGCCAACACTAATCTCAACAAGAACTGTGCTACAGGAAATCAAGCAAGGTTAGATGAACAAAAAAGCCTGCGATTACTCCAGGTGGGTGTAAACAATACCGGAGTAATAAAATCATCATTAAAAATAAGATGTTTTTCTGTGATGAAGTACAAGACTATAATGACTGAAAACCAAAAACTCACATTCATAATGGGTCCCTGGGAATTCAAAGAGCTTGTGGAAATTAAATGCTTCCAAATAATTTTCAGTATAATATTAAAGGTAGGTTAATAAGACCTCACATTTATTGAGTGCTTCCTAGGTGCCAGGCACTGCTGAAAGTGCTTTACCTGTATTAACTCATCTAATCATCCCAACAATTCAAAGAGGGAGGTACTATTATCATGCCCACTTTTATTACCATGAAACCGAGACACAGCATGGTGGTGAAAGCCCACACTCACGGTCACACAACTAGATGGTGAAAAGTGAGGATTTGAACCTGGAACAGTCTAGCTTTACAGCCTGAACTCTTGACCTTCTCTTGTACGTATTATTTTTTAAAAGAATCTTAAAAACAGAGTAACTGCCTAAGAGGAACATTTATTTCTTTTATTTTTTGTATTTTTAAAAGTTGGTTCTGGGTCATTTGAAAAACATCCTCACCATAAGACATTTCGTTCATTTGTGAATGCTCGTTCTTCATGGATGTTTTTGTTTTCAATTAGCAATAATCGCGCCTCGGATAAACCTCATTGGCTACGATACTGCCACTGCGCAAAGCTAGGATGTTTTTGTTTTAATATGAAACTGATTTTGAAGAAATAAAAATAGTATTATATAAATAACACTGTATTATCAATTTTATTATATTTCTCCAAGTTAAGTTCTTAAAGATCATCACTAGGTATATTTTCCAAAAATGTTGTCAATTAGGAAGACATGGGCACTATTAATTCAAAAGTTGAAGTAATAAAGTTAAAATATTTAACATTTCAAACTGTATTTATATATAAAAAAATGTATTATTCCACGTTCTCAAACAGCAGCCAATTCTGGCCTCTTTTAAATGATCTGAGATTGGCGTCCAGTTTTTATGACTGATCTCCAGAGATTTCAACTATCTGGCCAACAAGTTTGAAGAGCCATTGCCTGAATCACAAATATGTATAGATTGGTTTAATATCAACTGGTGGCGCTAATCGAACAAAGCTACTTTTCACCTGCTTACACAAAGACTGAGTGTGTTCCATTATAAATTAATCAGGTAAACAAAAAAAGAAGAATCCCTCAGGTTGCAAAACACATGAATCTATATAAAATATACACTAAATGCCAGAGCGTAAACAAAGCGGAAGTTATTGCATAACAAATCTCTTCCAATCCTCTTGGGGAAAACAGTCTGACAGTATTAGGTTCTAACAGGTGCAGATAGCAGAAGAATTACTTATTCATTCTACCAGAAAGAAAAAGGATAATAAAAAGCATAATTTAATTTATAATTTATGTTTACAAGTGTTATTTTTAAGAGTTACAGTCTGCTTTGCAGATTACTTGGTCTGGTTCAAGTTGACATGTTGCATCATAGAACAAGCCTGAAGGGTCTTCACAACATGTACAGTAATTAACACGTCATTAACACATTAACTAATACACATTCAACATCATCAATGTTAATAGCATAATAATTAACTTGTTGTACATAGCACATAGCACCCCCTGGCACTTTTCAAAATAAATTTGGAAATGCATACTTTCAAATATTTTAAAAGGTAGCAATTCATATTGAAATACTTTCATCAATAAACATTTTTATAGTTGTACATGTGTGTTGTGTGTGTATTTTTTAAATGAGGCATATTTAGTGATACTACAAATTAAATCCTTATCTGATTCAAGCTGTACTGGTACAAAAATACAAAGAACAAAGACAAGCCTTACTCTCTGAAAGAACTAGTAATACATTAAAAATTTAATACTTGGCAGGTCAAATCTGGATACTCCCTGCAGAAGACAACCAATATTAATGAATCAGACTACAGAGTCATTGTCTGGGATCCCAAAGGAAACAATAATGCGAGTACAACAAATTCTTCTTAGAACAGAAAAATCCTGCAAAACTACTTAATAGAATATCGCCAGTCAATGTCCTGATCATATATATGTTAAGCCTTATATAATTTTTTGAATCTGCACGTAAGCTGGATCCAGTTTTAACTAAAAATTTACTCTGACTTTACTTTTTCAGTGTAGATCTTTGCAGTAAACATCTTTGCATAAATGTCTGCTTTACCATTAACCTCTCTCCATATAAGAAATAATCATTTATTTTTTTTAGATACAACTTGTTTTATTTCCACAATAGATCTAAAAGATACAAATAAAACACCTTCTTCAAGAAAAAGAAGATTTGGAAAAACTAATGATGTATGGTGATTAACATAACATAATTAAAAAAAGAAAAAGAAAAAGAAGATTTGGGTTTCTCTAACAATGAAGGTGACATAATTAAAAGAAGAGCAAAGAAAAGGCAACATTGGGTGTCATGGTTTGAACAAGGATCCTGCCACATCAGGTAGCTACTTTTCACAGCTGATCTGGAGAACTCTGAGTAGTAAACTGATAACAAGAAAAGAGTGCAAAGGAGGGGATAAGCAAAATAAACACATTATAGGCAGTCTACCAGATGAACACAAGTTAATCACTTCCTGGTTGTTGTTGTTGTTTTTTAATACTTTCGAAACTGTTATTAGAAGTGAGACCCTCTGGAAAACATAACTGGTTAGTTGACTCAGCTAACTACAGGGGCCCCACTATGTGCCAGGCACGTATTCTTTTCCTTTATTTTATATTCTTTTCAGTTTGATCTTTCATGTATTCATGCTTTCATTCAACGAACCTCTACCAAATACCCATTACATGCACAGCACTGTGTTAAAACTTACATACAGCTGTTGAGCAGAAATATTGATTACAACTAAGTAACTTCAGATTCCATTAAGAAAAAGCTATTTCAAAAATGCAATTTTGAGTACAAGTTCCCAGATTTTAAATCAATTAACATGCTATCTACTAAAATTAGTTGTGCAAAATTATCTGTATTCATTTAGTTTTTCATACGTAGTCAAGAAGTTCAGATACAGAGTAAATGCCAGGTAAGGAATCTATAAATGCCCTCTAAGTAAAAGCATTTATTTAAAAAATGAAATTTATTACTATTCTCTTTATTTATGTCACCTTTGAGCTCCTTGGCATTACTGGTGGTAGGAGGTAAATATCACATCAATTTGAGATCAGAAAACCAGTGAAAATACTAACTACAAAAAAGGGGTGCTAAATTAAATTATGTTTTCTTCCAGCCTTAAAATCCACAATTCTACAATAATGACAAAAATCTAAAGTGATATATAAATACTAAAAATATATATAAACAAACAAAAAATATGTAAACTTCTAAGAAGTATTTTAAGCCATTTTTTAGAACAGATTTAAGGACTCTCACCTGGTATCTACTAATAATTCTCTTGTACTCAGTTAGAGAAAGAATAAATTATAATTTAATCCTTGAGCAACAAAGTATCTCCCTATTGAGTTCTTGGCATAGGGGAAGAACCTGAAAGCAAAATATCCCACTTTTAAGCCTCTCATTTCCCAGGTATTACATTTAAAAATGATAAGTTATCTAATAAAATACATTCCACATTCTGCACATTGCTCGGTGGGTGTGTTTCTTTTTGAAAAGTATCAAGTCATATTTGGGGGATTAGTATCATGATATAAATAATATATACACTTAAGTGCACATGACTAGGGTAAGACTCATTTGCTTTCACTACATCTCTATGTGGTTTGTTTGGGTGTAAAGCTACCTGCCTGTTGAGGCTACGCTGTGGATGAGCAGAACCGTCAGCAGTTTATCCTGGGGTCTTCTGCACTACATACAATTATGCTGGGGTCACTTGGGTTACATAGGAAGCCTGAAGTTTTAAACTGTCATTAGAATATTGCAGCCTGATTTTAACAATACAGCAGTGCTTCTAATGATCTTAAAGGTAATTCACTATTCAGACCCCAAGCAAAAGATGCAAATGTAGCACTGAAAGCTCCTTATTAAATACCCACAGGCTACATCTCTGTACAATAAGTGGTCCAGGTCTTTTTAGAACATACTAATTAGATGAACAGAGAATCAGATAAATGCAAAACCAGGTCATGCAGCAAAAATGGCAAAGTGTTAAAAAGAAAAGGTGGGGGAGGGATGAGAAAAGCATACCAAATAACTCCATCACACCATTATTTAAAAATTATCTACAATAATGAGGCAAAATAAATCATGTCAGGTCACTATCTGACTCACCCAAATTAGAGTGGATATTACTATTAAAGTTAAGTTTTAAGTTTATTGTCAGGGATATGCTTAACTGATGATACAATACTATGAATAATACATTAAGCAAAAGCCCAATCTAAAATTAAATTTGCCTTGGGTTATCTCCCATTACTATAAACATTCAGAATTATTCTGGTTTATAAATGAAAGCTAATATCAAGAAAATACTTTTGGGGGGCTTTACTCTTTAACAGTTGCATATGCAGAGTTGCCAAACCAATACCAACCACCATAGTCTTACAGAAGACAATGCCCTCAATTCTCAATCACTTCTAGACAAGCACTTACATAGATACATTGAACAGAAAAATATTATATTTGTTATTTAAGATATATCAAAATTCAAATGTTTTCACATGAAGCATTTGGGCAAGTACCTTTTTTTTTTTAAATAGACTCTCCCTGTTCTAATCCTAACTTTATAGGAGCTGCAGAGTGGAGAGTCTAGTACTAGGCAATGGCAGTGAGGCACTGAAACAGTCATCAGCTGACCAAAAAGCTGTAAGACACTATCAACTAGATTTTGAAGCTTTAGAATTTGTGTTCTATTCTCCGCTCTTCATGTACCCTCTGACAATGACAACACACACACACATTCCATCTAAAGAATGTGACATATGCGGGCGCCTGGGTGGCTCAGTTGGTTGGGCGACTGCCTTCGGCTCAGGTCATGATCCTGGAGTCCCGGGATCGAGTCCCGCATCGGGCTCCCTGCTCAGCAGGGAGTCTGCTTCTCCTTCTGACCCTCCCCCCTCTCCTGCTCTCTCTCTATCTCATTCTCTCTCTCAAATAAATAAATAAAATCTTAAAAAAAAAAAGAATGTGACATATGCAATAAGGGGAAAAATAAACTAGACAGATGATATAAAGGACTTTCATCACATAAGTTTTTTGGAAAACAATTTGGCTTCTTTAGTGACGTTACTTTCAACACCATAGAATCTGTTTCTTTTATTGAATAACTTACACGAGAAAAATAAACCTTGATGTCAAAGTGGGATTCTGTTCTATTTTGTTTTGTTTTGTTTTGGTACCATTCAGTTCTAAATTCAGCCATTTCTACCTTAGTACTTGTGTATTCTTTAAAAAGGCTAGATGTTTTCTATAACTTTGGGCATCTACTTTAAATAAAATTGTACTTATTAAAAAAATTGTACTTACACTTTAAACAACTTTAACATTCAATATAAAATAACTGTAAAAAAAATAAAATAACTGTAATAAAAATAATCATAGATACCCAGAAGGAAGTACTAAATCAATCGACTACAACTTTAATTTATGAAACTTAAAGCACTAGACTAGGAGTCCAAGGATCTGGATCCTCATTTCTTATCTGCTGTACTATTTGGTTATATGGCCTTGGGCAAGTTGCCTCCCCTGAGTCTCATTTTCCTATCTATAAAATGAGAGGACTGAGTTAGATTTCCATAGGTTCTCTTCCCTTGACAAGAATTTAGTTAGGACTCTGATACCATGATTATAAACTATAGTTAGTGGCCCAATGATTCTGAAATGGGCCCTAAAATTCAAAAGGCCCTTAAATTAATTTTGTTTACTCTGTAAAGGAAATGTGGATCTATATTACACTAAATTCTCTGAAACTTAAGTTGCATCATTTCTAAAGGAGATTATGAAAGTTTCTGGGAGAAAATTTTACTCTTCTCTCAGAATCAAGTTGTGCTAGGAAGTGGGGGTAGAGGTAAGGAATGATGGTCAGACAGTGTCCTTACTGGTGAGAGTAGTAGCTCCCAACTCATAAATTTCATTCTAAATATGGAAAACACTGCCTCAGGACCTCAAATCTTTCTTAGGCAAGAGGCCAGGTCCACAGAACTATAGTGTAAGAAGAAACCTCATTATCTATTCTATCACACAGTGGACTTGAGGCTCAAGTTACAATTCTTATGTAGAGGCCCTGTATTTAGCAGGCCGTATTTGTTAAAGAATGATGTATTTTGTAGTGCACTGGGTAGTTCTTCATAAAATGATTGCCATCTGTGGGGTGCCTGAGTGGCTCGGTTGAGTGTCCGACTCTTGATTTCAGCTCAGGTCATGATCTCAGGCTGGTGAGATCAAGCCCTGCAGCAGGCTCTGCGCTCAGTGCGGGAGTCAGCTTGGGATTCTCTCCCCCTCTCCCTCTGCCCCTCCCCCTGCTCACACACATGCGTGCTCTCTCTAAATAAATAAATAAAATCTTTAAAAAATTGATTGCCATCTGGAAGTGAATGACAACTGAGATAAGTCACATTAATATTTTAATTATTCTAAGAATGACTAAGTGAAGTAAGTATATTTTAAATTTTATTTAAAACACCCATTCCTTAATTATGGCTTCATACCAGTAGTGGTAAATATATATCCACATAGTTTAAGACCTTTACAGGATGCTATGCAAATGATAATTCTGCCCATGTCCAGTACAGAGTAAACATGCACTTGTGTGGAAAGCTCCCATAAACTTTGATGCCGTTTCTTACTTCAATCTAGTACTTTGAAATCAGATAACCTCAAATAGCAGTTTTCCCTACATAAACTAGAAGTATAATAAATTTCAGTACGTGGTTTTTTAGATATGTGAATACATTTTGCTGGTGTATGTGACATTTCAGAATGTCTTATGCCTCTAACTAATTTGTTGAAGATCAAATATTTTAAGCCAAAATTGTAAGTAACATTTGCCAGAAAGTAGTTAATAGTGATAATTCTGAGAATCCAGAAAAGGCCTCCTCAATTCATACTTCGATCATTTACCATTCCAAAATACATTCTATTTTTTTCTGGTATTCTCCATAAAGTCTCGAGTTTGATTGGATAGTATACAAGCAAAATATCTTATGAATGTTTTCTGCCCTCAAGAAGCTATTCTAAATGAATTAGTCTTCCACAAATTAATGAATTCATATTTTAAGATGCATTTGCAAAATGTTCTATCATTCCTATGCTAATTTGCAACCTAGTTAAGAAATGTTAGCCTACTAGGAAAAAAAAAAATCTAATGGGGAATGAATGTCATGTTTGCACAGAAAAAAAAGGACATGTGAATATAAAGCCCATATGTACTGGTTTTGACAAGACACTGCATTCAGGTTATTTTATTATGCATATTATTTCAAATATTCAATAGCATTTAGATATACATCTAACTATTGAAACCTTTTAAACAATTATTACATTTTAAAAATCACATTAAATTACATGTAATTTCTTGAAATCAATTATAGATGAACAGGAAAGGAAATAGTTAATGCACTAATTACAATAATTAAGAGTTGCCAATTTAATTATAGCTGGGGTATGAATGCTCTAACATTTGTTAGAGTGTAAAAAACAAACCTTTAATGCAGAGACTTTGTTCACAAACATCTAATGGAGACCTCCTCTACCTCACTCTGTGCTTCTCTGCTGACACAACAGCAATGGGTTCAGATTGAAGGACTTGTCAGCAATCAGGCAGGAGGAGGCTAATTAGCTTGCAGGTTAATGAGTGTGATGGCTCTTGACAGCATTTTGTTACAGCCTCTTCTGTATTTAAACAATAAATGATTACTTATATACAGTGGAGACATTCTAACCATAATAGCCAAGCCCACATTTGGTTTTACAAGTAGAAAATCAGTTCTTTTGTTCGTAAATCAAAAATATAAGATTTGCATTAGTTATATGTCTATCACATTCTCACAATATGGAAAGGAAATGGGCGTTTTTTTAAGAGGTAATACATGTACTTTATATAGAGGTATGCCCTTTAGAGTGGAAAATTTCCTTTGAAAAGTGCCTGGTGGGTGATATAACTGGGCTGCTAAACAATAGTTTAAATATAGCAGCTTTTTAGTAATGTATTAACTTTCCTAAAAACATGCAAGGAAGATTTTTGTCTTAATTTTTTATTCTAGGTTCCTCTTCCTATGAAATAAGTATACAAGGCACACACACAGGAATCTCTCCGCTTACCTTGTCAGTTACTAGGGATTTGAAAACAGGTGGTGAATTAAGGAAATAGCTCTATTGAGAGATTAACCCATTTCATCAGCCAGTGGAGAAGGAAATAAGAACACTTTTATAGCATCCCTATAATTCATATATTTAGTGGTAACAGAAATGCCTTAATAAAAGCACTAAGAAAGGAAATAAGTGAGTACTTTGCAGCATTTTGATTTACTTTGTAAATGTAGCAAGTATTAAAATCTAAGTAGTCTGATTTTTATTTACATGAGAGGAAAATGATATGTGTCCAGGAAAACCTTATCTGAGAATTAAACTGAACTTTAGCTGCATAATATCAAGGGAAGGTTATTTCAATTTAATATTCAGGGTTCCCCAGAAATTTGAGCACAGACATGGCAGAAACACCTGCTGAGATTCACACTGCTTTCTAAATTATTTTGCATGCATGAAAATATTATTTGTGTACCTTTCTCACTACTGTATGATGAACATTTGAATAAAAATAGAAAAGTAATAAAATTTCAAATATGTACCTTTCTAATGCTCTTTTTTATGTTTCAGAATAAAAAGTGTTATATCCATCACAATTATGGTAGCCAATAAATAACTGTACATCAAAAAGCTGTAGTAGACCTGGGCAGATTTAGTGGAAGAAAAAAGAAACTAGTGTAAAAACCAAAACAGTTTGTTGTAGAGTTAAAAGCTCCAGGTACAGTGAGTGCCTATAATTTCCAAGGGACGAAAGAAATAATGCAAATTCAAATTCTGTGGTTTGTCGCTTTCCATTAGTTATTTTGAATAATAAATCCTTACGGTCAAAACACAAGTACTTTTAAAATTTTCCATCCATTGTGCACTACTTACACATCTGAATTCTCTACTACATTATAAACAGTATATGAATGTTAAGTTTCTATCATGTGTACATTCTTAACTAACAAACATACTATTAACATACTATTATCAGCTTTACAGGTATGTCTTATCACACATACATGCAGCCTATTGCACATTTTATACTTTATGCCCCTAAGCT
>NC_058415.1:84157382-84284495 GCF_002201575.2 Neomonachus schauinslandi | reverse complement strand
ACATACATGCAGCCTATTGCACATTTTATACTTTATGCCCCTAAGCTGGTTAATATAGATCCTTAAGCCCCAAAGGTCAAAATGTCATATACTAAATTTAGGTGAGTATGTAAACAACTTTTCCTAAGTTCAAACCCAATTAATATTTAGAGAATCAAAATTTTCCTCTGAATTATATGATTAATTCCAACCCAGTGACTTTTGGGGGGAAACTGACACCTAGCCAAAATCACAGCCCATTCTGCCTGTTTAAATGAGAATATTCCTCAGTCTGAAAAATTATTTATAGAGATTTTTTACTACCCTTGTATACTGCAATGTTATTTCCTTTCCCACACACTAGCAAAGTCCATTTTCACAACTGCTATAAAGCGGCATGTTCACAGCTAGTAAAACAACTCAATAAATAGCCTCACGAAGCTATAGCTGTCTCATATCCTTTCCTCAATAAAAACAGAGGTGAACTGCTTATTTTCAGCAGCACACTATAAGAAGACAGAAGCATTATGACTGCTCATACATTCTGACTATCATTTGCCACAAGCTATATCTGTCAGCATTAAATAAAGCTGCATTATAAATGTAAACAAAACACCCACATCTACAAAATGAGCTGTCCGCCATGGCTGTAGGCATGAATTGAACCCGCTTATTGACTCAGGTTGCTCTTTTTATTTATTCTTCTACAAAGACATGCATTTACTTTACCCTACAAGCATACTAGGTTTCAGAAAGGCAACTAGTCTTGTGCTACAGCAAAAAAGGTTCATGTTGACAAATGCATATCTTAATAGGAATAGCACGATGTAGGTAAACATTGACCAATTGTTAAAAAATTGATTTATTTAAAAAGGTTATTCTAGATCAAAACAGTAAATCATAAATAATATGTGAACCTAGTCCTCTAAATATATATTTATGAACTGTAAGAGGTAATTTACTATCAAAAACAACAGAACTTCAATTTCAAATATCTAATGATAACAAAGGAAAAGGAGTTGAATGATGCCCACACAGTTGTCCCATCCTCTACACTTTGGGTATTCACTGATAAAGTGGGGAGCTAAATATTCAGGGAATTCTGTTAGGCAGGGCATAAAATTCACTAAAGTGACCAGGAAAAAAATCATTTCTGAGAAAATGAATGTATCATTTGCAAAAAGCCTTTTTGTACTTTTTCCAGATGTTTTATGCTTAGGGCAACTTACGCAGCCATGGTGTGACAAGAATCAAAAGGTAGCAAGAGGGTAACAAAGAAAACTTTGTAAGCTTAAAAACATTTTGTCTGGGGCGCCTGGGTGGCTCAGTCGTTAAGCGTCGGCCTTCGGCTCAGGTCATGATCCCAGGGTCCTGGGATCGAGTCCCACATCGGGCTCCCTGCTCGGCAGGAAGCCTGCTTCTCGCTCTCCCACTCCCCCTGCTTGTGTTCCTGCTCTCGCTATCTCTCTCTCTCTCTCTGTCAAATAAATGAATAAATAAATCTTTAAAAAAAAAAACATTTTGTCAGTTTTATTTTTTAAAATTCTGCGGAGTTAATAAGTAATTCTGAACTCATTGCAATAAGTTTACATTCTCACTGAGAATGTTTCAAAGAAGTAAGGGGGAGGTCTTTTCTCTCTACTATTGTTCCATAATAGGACACGATGATGCTAGGGAAGTGGGCATCTGAATTACAGACCCACTGGATTCCTGGGAGTGAATACAGCTAATACAGATAATATTTCAACAGGTGTGCTGCATGTCAAGATTTTAGTCTCCTTCCAGGCTTATTTTTAAACGGACCATCATCATGCCAAATCATGACAAATGAAGGTATGTTTTGAAGATATTCATTACAGAGCCAGAGTATACATATAAACCAACAATACACATACATTACAGTAAAAATGAAATACGACATTCTTTCAAACAACCCACCGGAGCTCTTCTGTGCACTTGATCAAATAATTTCTCAATTAGTTTTCTCCACTAGATTGACTGATGGTTTGGCCTCATGTAGACAGGGCTACAGCACTAGATTAAAAATAACCCTAACCAGCCAGAGACTAGACAGATTTCCAGATGACTGAGATCTAAACATATGCAGAGACAAAGTACTCCAAAGAGGTTAGTCTTTGTCACCTGTTGAACAATCCAAGAGTCACTGAGGTCCAAAAGTCTGTACCTTTGTCCCTAAGTATAAAATAGCCCATAGATTAAAGTCTAGATTTTAAAAGCAGGAAGTAAAATGCGGTGGTTAAAATATTAACACATACTGTCACAGCTTATTCTTATGTAGGACATCATCCCCTATAAAAGGGAAAGCATAAATGTTCCTTTGCTTCTCACTATTCCATAGATGGATATTAATTATTACTGCCTTTCCTTTCTAAGATAAGCTTGTTAACAAGAACTACAGGATCGCAAGCTGCTATCCATATAGGGTAGGTTGCATCATTGTTTATGATGTTTACAGAAAAAAGGGAAATCAGTACAAAGAAATAGTATGGAGTAATTAATGTATTGTAGTGTAGTAATTTCCACTTTCTACCTCCATTTAAATAAAATAAAGCTCAGTAATGCCAGCGTAAATCAGGGGGAGCCACAGGGGAGCACAGCAAGGCAAAGACATTAAAGCCAAACCAAAGCCCTTCTTCACCCAAGCTACTATTATTATTACTTGTGCAAAGCAAATATTCAGCCTCCAACCTTAAATCATTTCAATTCCTATTTCCAAGTATAATTTAATCTTTTTCGGCGACACTTGATGCTTACTTCATCACAGCATAATGACAGATTAAAAAGTTGTTGAATTAAATATTAAAGAGGACTTCAGGCAGTTCTGCATTTTTAAGGAATAACACAGATTGGGGATGAAATGAGAAGCCCAAATGCATATTTTATACCAAAAGGAAAGAATACATATATTTTTCCTTCAGGCCACCTACTTTGTAATAAAACACAGGACAGGTTTTTATTTAGTGGATAAAAACGTGAAATAGTATTATAAGCTTCATATCATTATAATCTGGAACCATACAATGATGTCAAAGCTAATGATACCAAGTAAGAATATGATTGAGTCAATATCTTATTTAAATATTTTTAAAATAAGTATATTCATAATTTATCACTTTTGCAATCTTATTTTTTAAAAATTAACTTATTTGTGGAAATTTATCTCAGAGACAAAAATCTCACAGATGATAGCATCAAAAGCAAACACTGTGTAACTGATTTGATGATATAAACTGTTCTGAGTGGGTGAAAAAAAAAGTTGAGCCATACTGGTAAATATAGTTCCAATTAAAATGCTGATTAGATTGCTAGACCTAATCTTGGAAGCTCCCATTAGATTCAGGTAAAATTAAGGATGAAATGTACATAATAGTAGTACCTTAACTCTTCAATGGAATGGAAACAGAGTCAAAAAACAAAATTTTGGGTATTTATACATAGAATATATCAGTTAATAATACAAAAATATACATAGTTAAAATTCCAAGGGCCCATGGATCACTAAGTTTGGTATATGTTTTCAATTTTGTTTTTAAAGAACAGTTTTTTATTCCCCTGAGGCTTAAAAGAAAACAAACTTTAAAATTCTTGTTTTCATTGTGATTTCAAGCAATTTCACAGGAGAAAAAAGAACTCCATGAACATTTTATTCTATTTGTGTACATCAAATTGCAATCTTTTGTACATGCATACATTTATACACAATGGTTTTAAGTATCTAAGTACTTTCTTTTTTGCTTTTTCATTTCACTTATGTGTTACCAATATGGTCTTTTTGATTGAACCATATGCAATTGCCATTTTTAAAGTAAAAAATGGTCTGATAACCATCAGCAATTTCATATGATTTAACATTCATTCTAGGATATTATATTTTTATATATTTGCATTTGAGAAGAGAAAAAGTAATCCACAAGAGTATGTTTTAAGCAATTAGAAGGGACTTTAAAAATATGTACTTTATCCAGGGATCAACATTTTCCTTATAGGCCAAAGAAGCTAATGACATTTGTTTTCAAAAAGTTCATTTTTGGAACAAGTGCATAGTACAACTGTCAGAAGAAAGTATTAACATTTTGTACATAACACTTTTTATCTACTTACTGAAAGAAACACAGAAAATGATAAAGGTACTGTACTGATTTCTTCAAAAATTATTATTTTGGCTGGGATAGAGCTAAATGTCATCATAGCTAGTGACTACACGTGGCCTTGAAAAGATGGCCTAATTCCTTTTGGAAAAATTTTCAGTGTGGTTGCTCCTGGCTGAATATGACACAATTTACTCATGAAACGCAGCACACACTATCCTTTAAAGAAAAGTACAAAATATGAGCATGGAATTGTTTTTGCAAATCTAAAAAAGGGCAAAGCTTTTCAAATTATCCTTTTATATTAATCTTTTCAAATTTCAGTGTTCTGCTGTTCTACTGGAATGGATATGTGGCTAGTCATTCCTTGCAAGCATACAATTCTAAGTTCAAACAATTAGATGCATAAACTACACTGCAGAAATACTGAACGATAATCTTTACTGATACTCCTTAAAAGTGCTAAAAGAGTAGAAAAAGCATATTCATCCTCCCTACTATCCCCAATACTTCTTGACTAAAGCTAAGTGCCTGGGGAAAGGGGTGCGGTGGGGGTGTAGTGGTGACAAAAAGAACAGTTTTTTTATGGCTTCCATATTTAAATCCTGGAAAGAACAATAATCTTAATTTTCTGGAATGCTTTCCATACAGCAATAATGAGGTAATAATTTCCCATCACCTAGGACATAGTAGGTACTCAACAAATGTTTGTACATTTAAATTCCCTGTGAAATTCCCTATGGAATTCAGTCTCCCATTGAAAAACTGCCATTAAGTTAGGATGCCTCAGAGTCAATTACAGTGGGAAACCTCCAGGAAGATGTTTCATATTTACGGTGAGGGTTAGAGAGTTGTTTTTGTTTTGTTTTGGTTTGGTTTCTTCCTTAACCACCATTATCCCAGGGTGTTCTTGTTTTGTAGCTGGTTTGGAATTTTTTTCACAGGGTGATTATGCCGTCCTCCTCTGAGATACCCGGGTCGGCGGCATCCCAGTTATCTGAAATCAGGGAAATCCAGCCTCTATGGTCGCCAGGCCTCCAATCAAGTTTCGGGTATGGATCTGAAGGGACTAACTCCGGCTCGGGAGCACGTCTGATTCGCAGGTGAGGCTGACCCAAGGGCGCGAGGCCGGCTGCGGGCGTCCGGGCAAGAAGCGCTGCCCTTCTCGGCCCCGGCCCGCCGGGCCAGCCACCCCCGCGGGGCGCAGCCCCGGCCGCCGCGGGCGCGGGCGCGGGGGGCGGGGACGGCTCGGGACCGCAGAGCCGCTCCGGCCCGCGGCTCGCGGGGCGCGCCCATTGTTCTCCGCGGCGCCGAGCGGCGGCCCGGCGGCCCGCGGCGATCCCGGCTCCCCCTCCCGCGGCCGCGCCGGGAAGCCCCGGGGCCGGCCCGCTCCCGCGGTAGCGCGCCCCCGCCCTCTGGCTGACAGCGAATTCTCAGCGCCCTGACTGCATAATTAATGTAAATGGAGCAGCGTCCGTGTCATGTGCGGGCTCTTTGGGTTTACTTTTGTGCGACACTTACACAGGAATATTAACTAAAGAAAGCAGCATCACAACAGGGGTGGAAAATCAGCCTGTCAGGGACTCATTCCAAATGCCACGGAAAGCGGAGCGGCTTCAAGATTGTTTCATCAAGGTGACTGAGAACAAAAACTACTAAGGAAAGAAAACTCGGGCTTAAACTGAGCTCCCACACACCCATTATTTATCTCTCTAGAATCTTTAGAAACGAGATTCCTAACACATGTTTATGCAAAACTCGGGACTTGGGGGAAAAAGTGAGGCTGCTGCGTGTGTTCACAGCCAAGAGAGCCTGGGCTCGGCCGGTGCGTGTGCAAGGCGCACCAACTCCACGCGCGTGCAGACGCCCTTCAACAACCCACAGCCAGGGAGGAAGAGGCCAGGACCAAGAGACGCCTCTCTACCGGTCAGTGAGTTACTCCCGAGAAGCCAAGGGTAATCGTGGGCGACCCCACACTTAACTGAAATGAAGGCCGATGTCCCCGGGGATGCTCAAGAACTCTTCAATAAGGTGCCCAATTTATATTACTGCTATTCCACGCCTCCAATCAAACTATGTTAAGGACATTTTATTGTAGTTTGTGGTCACTGACTGTTTTTCCTTAGGTAACCTGATGTGGGAGAAAAATACTTACACGTCAAAATAAAGAGTAAACTTGCAAAAGCACATTTTACACCAAAAATATATATCTTTAAAATAATTTTTACTTAATATTGATAATCATCCAGAATATTCCATGTTGGATGTCTCTTCTTTTTCAAAGAAGAAGAAAAAGTGACTTCCCAAGCCTTCTGCTGTCTGACCTAAATTAGTGCAAAATCTTGCTACATCTTTTTAGTATACTGGCCTACTACAAACATTATTTTTAAAAATTAAGAACTTACATCTCAAATGTACACATTTAGTTACTTAAATTCAGTTAGACCTAACAAAGCAGGGCATTACAAATTTAGGAACAAATGATCAGTTGCTCTAAGTGTTTTTATAATGATAAGTAATCAAACCCCAAATTTTCCTAATATTTAGTTTTTACACAGTTTAGGAGAGGATGAAATACATTAGAAAACAGACCCCCCAAATCCTTCAACAAGAAAGACAGACTGTTGTAAATTTCAGCTCACAGGTGTGTTAGGTGTTGATAAGGTACAATACAGAACAACGAAATCGGAATTCCAAATCTTACACCTCCCAAATAATGCCATCAAGTGCCAGTGTTTGTTTTGGTAAGGCCTATGTGCCATCTCTCCTCATACACAACACAGTGACTTAATCTGGAATGTTCTCAAGGAATTCCTCCACACAAAGGGGTCAATTGTAGGCCACAGAATAACCTTATACATATTTGGCTGTTAAATGATTGAGAGCTAAATCCACATGCATGTCTTTACTGGCTTAATTAAGGATATGTACAATAACTGAAAATAATACCTTTATCCACTCAATACACTACAGACAGAAGAGATCAAAATGGACATGCCGATCAAACGGTTTATTTTAGACAGGAAGCAGCCCGTCGGACCATTATTACAAATTAAAGGTATTATATTCAAGTCATTTTTAATCTCCTAAAAATGAATAACCCTCCTCTGTACATTAAATCATTTTTCTCCACAGAAGTAACATTTCTTTTATGTCTAAATGCATATATTCCTTCATTATGTTTCAGCTCTTATTCTAGAGGTGGTAGAGGTCTGTTGCTCTCAATTCTAAGTCAACGTTCTCACCAAGTTTGGATTCCTCTCTCTTTATATGCCATAACTGACTCATCACATATTTAAGTAAAAGCTCCTGCATTTAAAAAATGAGAATTCACAAACTGATGATGCACAGTAATCTTATCTCCCGAATCTCATTTTATTGCACTAAAATTCTTCTTGGCATTCTGTAGTTAAGAACTTCTATATTAAAATATGCTGTTTTATGACCAGTCACTATGCTTGGTAAATAGAAGATAAATTCACCCTTATGTTCTATAAATAACGAAATTCACTTTCTAATTCTAGAACTTTTTACTTTTGAGAACTTAAAATATGTATTAAAATATCAATCTTGATGTTTTTAAAAGGATACCAAATTCAGGATTAGTACAAGGAAGTATAAACAGAAAAGTCCCTTGAGATACTGGTGTGAAACCTGCAGCTCATTGATTTTGTTCTTGATAATATGCTATTAAATTGGCAAACATGCTGACCTTGTGTGCAAAGGCAGAATTGTGCATATGCAACAGAAAGTTAAAAAACAGCTTCAAAATGACTGTTTAAAACTGTTGGCTACAAAACCTTAAAATACAGACATTCCATAGTTTATTTAAAATTGGCAACCACAATTTAACAAGCTATTCTAACAAATGATTAGCATAGCGTGTGCTTTTCTTTAGCCATCAATTATGACACAGGGTAATGCAGGGCACAACTTAAGTGTCAAATTACAATATGCTATACAAAACCACTTTGCAACACAGCTTTCTGTTTGCTTAGCAATTACTACAGAGCACACTGCTTTTTATGAAAGGAATTGGTCAGAACTGTTTATAAGAATTACCACAAATGTTTATATACTTACATTAAAAAGAATTAGTTGACAATTTCATAAAATTTCTCTTTAACCTTTAATAAAATGGCTGGGTTATCTTGTGATGCTTTAAAACTCTGCATACAACCAAAATGGTCTTTTCTTTTCAAAATAAGATTCATCTGTGGTATGTGACAAAAGTAGAATAATAATACTTCTCAAGACCTAAGTATGAAAAGTCTTTTCACTAATTTGTCCCCTAAGAAAATTTAGAACTTTTATTATTTGAATGGCTGGCACAGTAAAAATCTAAATTAGTGAAATATGTAATCATTCTGAAGACAGAGCAACAGATCGCTTTATAATTCTCAGTAAGATAAACATGGATTTAAATGCAAAATAAACTAGTAGGTTTTCTTAAGTGTGGTTCAGGTTGTAATTTTCACATGGCAATCACTGTTTCAAATACTGGATCTATCAGTAGTGAAAATGAATAAAGGTTATCTGTCTTAATTGTGGGACCATCCATTAATTCATAAAACTCTTATGTGAATAAATACTTAATGAGAAAAGGGAAAAAATACACAAAACAGTTTTTATGCTGTTTTTTCCGTTCTGCTGCTGTCCTTTCTCCTGCATTTGCCTAAAGGCTCTCAGTAAATTACACTCCCAGTAAATGACTGTAATTTACCCGTTGAATTCCCTTGTTCAGGAAAAGCACAAAAACACATTCCAGCATTTCCACAGCTCAAATTTACCATTCGGGATGTCAAGAACAATCCATGGGCAGTAATTTGAAACTGTTTGAACCTTCAAATGAGGCAAATTAGAAATGTTTTGAGAGCTAAGATTTTCAGTGAGGAGATAAAAACCTGATAAAAATCTCTAACTGTTCTGGTTCCTTTCTTCCCCCTGCCGTATCAGAGGCAGAGGCCTACATAAACTATTCCACAGTGGGTTTTGAGATGGTGCTATAGAATAGAGTATTAATAATATAAGTCAAATTTTTATTTACCAGGTTAATTTTTAATGATAATACACACTACATTAATGTCACGCTTAATGTTAAAAATATAGATCCTCCTATGCACTTTCTATCACAGCTATCTCCCTGTGCACTATCCACCTGATCATCACTCAAAATAACTTCCTCTAGTACAACTTATATGAGCAAAGTTATAAAGATTCTGGACCCCAAGGATACCCAGCAGTTACTGTTAAAATTATTTGTATAAATAAGAACAAAGACTTTCTAGTTAGTTATGTTTCAATATAAAGAAATCCCATGCACAAAGAAACATAAACATTTACATGACCAAACTTGAATTGTATCACTTAATACTTTAATATGCAACACAGGCCAACATATAGAATAAACCAGCATAATTTCCAGCGTAAACACTTACTGCTATGAGATGCGTGCGCGCGCGCACACACACACACACACACACACACACACACACACCCTAGAGTTAAGAACATTCAATAACCAAAACAGCCTATTTCACTCTGTCTAAAGGCAGGTTTTCATATGGCAAAATGGTTATAAATCCTCATTATCCTAAATAAAATTACAGCACTTTAAACATTTCCAGGGAGAACATTCTCTCTTCTAAACAACTACCTTAGCGAGTAATAGGAAGCAATATGGTTGCACTTGTGTCACAGTTGGAAGCCTTTTTAAACTGTCGCCCTGCTAGCAAACCGATTCTACATATTAAAATGAATGTGTTGCTTATTTCAAGGGGAAAAATCATTTATAAAATCAAGACCATTATTAGGACATTGTGACTCACTTCCTCTTTAAAGTGAAGCAGAAGTACAGAAGGCAATAATCTATAAATGTTCACATAACTTCACTCTCCATCAGTGGTCTTAGAAGAAAAGGTATTCTTGGAAGATGAAGCTTTGTATATTTAACATTTAATAACCAAAACAGCCTACTGCACCAAGTATTTCTGATCACAAATTAGACTGGGGAAAAAACCCCTAAATTTCCTTTTTAGTGTGAAAGGTGAGCCTTTACAAATGTCTCCAACTAAATTAGATAGACTGTTAAAAAAAATACTATGTATACGTATTTTTATCTACTTCAGACTATGCCAAGGGCATCCTTTTCCCAATGGTTTTGTTGTTTCTGAGGAGTACTCTATCTATTATAACAGCTGTATAATGACTGTAACAGATTAACAGTTTGGGTAAGTTTAGTATCAGACCCAACCTAACATGTGGGCCCAACTTCCGGCTGTGCCCTTAAGTTCAAAGAGAAAAATGAATGATAAACATTACCACTCACTGGGTAGATAAAGATGCTATTATCATGTTTAAATTTATATTTAATAGTGAATAATATATTGGAACCTCTCTATATGCTTTTTATCTAGGTATACAATGAATGGCCCTACGATTTTTAAATTCCACATAGATAATGGAAGAAGTTCTGTGTTCCCAAATGGGGAACTATGAACATCTCTCACCAGCGATTTGTAGGGCAGTGCTGCTCTCTATCGAATGATTGCTTTGTTCATTTCTAAAACACACCTTGTAGATTCGTAAGCATTAAGTTTGTTAGCATTTAATGTGAATGATTTCGTTTTTTATAATTTCAGGTATTTTTACTTTTGGAGTATGTGTTCAATTCAATAAATACTTCCAACATACTGTGTGCCACCATGCTTAACTGGGAAAAGCAACTAGTAATAAAGTAATTAACTTCTCAACCAAGATACTGTATGTTCTGCTGTTGTTCTTGATTGAAATGTTCTCAGTTAATTTCTAGGCAATTACATTATCTATTTCATAATTGCAAACCTGGATGAATTGTTTCTAAAAGTTGCATCATGTTTCATGCCAACAGAACCTATGAATACATAAAAGCTCCTGGTTCTAATGTCACTGTTATCAAGCCAAAAACAATTATAGTCATTTGAGTTATAGCAACCAATAAACTTAGATAATCACCATATGCAACACAACATTTTGGCACTTGAACTTAAAACTCTTGTAGACAACTATAGATTGCTTCTAATGCAGAGCACTCTTGTCCTACCCAAGGCTGCCAATAGAAATGCCAAAGCTGCTGAATACTGCGCATCCTAGTAATGCTGTCAGTAAATGGCACATTCACACAGCCCCCAATCCTCTCTTCCCAGGCATGGTCTTCTCCAGCTGCAGCTTAATTTCCTGTGACTTGCCTAATTACTGTAATTAAGGATTAATTGCCATTAATTATTCACACATAAGCTCATCGCAAATCATGGGGTAAATGTCTTATGAAAGCTGCCATACAAGCCATGTATAAACACACTGGGATGCTTCAGGCAGGCGAATCTATCACTCAGCCCTCAAGCAAATCTCTGTGCTTCTCTTACAAAAACAGCTATAACTCTCAGAAACTCGACAGTTCTTTCAGGTAAGCATTAGGTTACAAAGCATGTTTTCCTGTGGAAGCCACAATGGTTTTATTAGTACTATAAATGCTGTTTTATCTTTCCAACTGCTATTTTTATGTTTCCATTTTTATTCTACAGTGCTCAGTTTAGGACAACCACTTGCTTCAAGGAGGAATGTTTGCAGTTGTTACTTTCCCCCATCACAGTGTGAAATAGTTCCATGTGGTTTACAACATATGACCATGCAACTGGGATCAGCATGCTAAAAAAAAAAAAAAAAAAGTCAATGTATTGGCTACACAAGTAGGATGGAAACCATCTGATTTCCAAAAGTCACAATTTCTCTCATTGGTGTAAAAAAGCTATAGAACACATATTTGGTCACTGCTAGGGTGTTCCTTATATGGCAGGTTACCAGCTCAGCCACAGAAGTACCACTGACAGTAATGACTGAAAATGGCAAGCAAACTAAATAGCCTCATATGGATTACTTTTGTATTAGTTGGGTTCCCTGTTTTTATGACAGCATCTGGTATTTTCACAGTTACACAATACAAACATCATTCCTTTGCAAAGCTAGAAAAGAAACTGTTTCCTCCAAGTATTTCTAATAATCCCTGAGTCGATGAGAGAACTTCCAAATCTCAGTCTAGAAATTATACTCTCAATGCTTCTTTCCAGTTATCTAGGGCTTACCATGTTTGAATGGTTTAAAAACAGGAGAATTCATTTTAACAACAGAATAAACTATTGTATATGCTAAAAGACTTAAACTACATCAACACTATGTATTATCACTGCCCTAGGAAATTTAAGTCTAAGTAGGCAGAATGTTGTTCTAATTGTTATGTTAGTTCCTTCTGCAGCAAATTAATGCATGAAACATTTTCATTTCGGTACATGTTTGTGTGTCTGAGTTAAACATTTATGTTAATAGACCTTCTGGCAGATTTCTAATGTTTCAAATACTCCTCAAGAACAGTGACTTTTCAAGTAAGAGTTCTTTCCCTCAGTTTCTGCAGTACTTGAAATAGGGGTACATGGCAACTAAAACTTCACAGTCTTAAAGTCTAAGTTTAAAATCAACTACTTGAATAACTACAGACCATCTCTACATTCAAGCAAAATACCAAGTAAGCTTACAGAGCCACTACTCACTATCCAAAATGAAAAGAAAAAAAAAAAAATATATATATATGTATACCCTTTACTATCCAATATCTAATAGATGACATACATTCAAATTGCCATTTTGGCCAATTCTTGAGAGAAAAAATAAACCCCATCTTCGATTCCAACAGATTTAAAGGGTATGCACTATTTCTATACTGAAATTATATATACAGACTGTTTCCCATACCCTCCAGAGCCTTCTTTACAAGTACCCAGCCACCCACTTGAAGAGTAGACCAATGTTAGAAACCAGACAGCTGAAACCACAAAACTAGAGAAGCAGCCCAATTCTTGTATATTTAACTTTCATCACTCTCTAAAGTAATGAGAGATGCACAAAGCCTGATAACACTCCTCCACTGAGACACAGGTCTTTTTTTTGTAACATTATTTCTAAAACTGGAATAATGTTTACAAAGTCCTAAATTTTTTCACTGTTGAATTATATGTGTAATGTAAAACTGCAGTCTGGAACTTAAATCAATATTTAACAGTGTTCATGGATACTCCCAAATCCACCCACTTGGACCACCCCTCCCCCAAAAAAAATTTAGAGGAGAGAGTAAGGCTCCTAAGGATTGATAATTCAGGACTCTTGCATTCCTACTTAAGTAAGAATGCTATACATTTATGTAATAATCTCAAAACTTGGAAATTCACAAAAATTGATTTTGGAAGAAATGTATACTTTATTGTCATAGATAATGATATAAAATCAAATTAAAATGGTGTTCAGGTTTTATTATTATTGTTTTACATTTACCTAATGTTCAGTACTTGAACTTAGCTGTCATTTTACTAACTGATTTCTACGTCCCTACCCAAGAGTCAGCAGTCAGTGACACAGAGAACTGTTAAAATCTACCATCCCAACACAGAGCTTTACCATCAATGTCATCTAATTGATACTTCCCTATTTTTGTCACCTTGCCTTGATGCCAGCTGCCAAGCTCTGCCATGTCACTTTCCATTTATGGACTCCCAAGTCCCCTGATCTGGCTAATTAGGGTTTATGTGTTAATTGGAGTAAATACAAAGATGGGAGTCACAGGCACAAATTTCAAAGCACAGCCATAAATTGAAGAGCTGATAAGCAGGGAGAAGATGCCTTCATGGAACAAGTGTCAAGTTTATTTTATCACTGGAAAGACCCAGAATTTCCTGACAAAGTGACACCTTTAAATTTTTGAAAAGACTTAATGAGAAGAATAGTAACTAACACATTAAGAATATTGCTCTGTAGCAGAAAAATACACAATACATTTAAATTTGGTTCAAGAAGGCACAGCTTTCTTTTTAAAAAAAATTCCTGGAGCTTCTATTCAGTAAGACAGTTTTTTATTTCTACCTTATTTCACAAGAAAAAAAAAACATACCTTGCTTTTCATTTCTAATAAGAAAAATCTAAAAGAAAATCCAGTATTTGAAAACCCTGAGATGTGATTTAAGTGAGGAAAATGACATTTTCATTAACATTTTGGAGATATTAATACTTTTTTTCCACTAAAAGATAACTGTTTGATTTAGAAATAATTACCACAAATTACAGCAAAGAGTTTCTGAATACTATACAGACAGATTTAGGATACTACATTTCAGATGCTTATCTCAAATGTCAATTAAGACTGAAATAATGTTAGAAGGAGTCTGCATGATTTCTGTAGTGATCAGAGTGTGTTTTCAACACCCTCCAGAACCTTCTTTAGGAAAACATTAGTGTCAGTTGGAGAACACTGCCTTTTCTAGCATCTGGTGGGGAGGAGCAGAGTCAGAATATTGATATGGAAAGAGCTGAAAGACCTGGTAAAGTCTTTCTTTCCTGTTTTGCTTTTATAAGAAAAGCTTCGTAGCTGACCTGTCATATTCTGTCGACAAGAATATGATAGGAGGACCGCTTCCTCTGTTACAAGTGTTATAGCTTCTACAGTAACCTTTGATTAGTTGTTAATAACAATAAAGGCAACAATGGCCTTCCTTGTTGCTACTACAGTACTTACATTTGCACCACACTTTATAGCTAACAAAGAGCTTTTAAATGGATCTCCTGAAGTTACGCTCACTAACAGAAGTTAGGTCACAATTCTAAAATATACATCTAAGGATTTTTCAGAGAGTATTCAAATCATTTTCAAGTTGATGATCGTTTAGCTATACCAGAACAACACTATCTTCCAAAAGCATCAATGTAATAATAAAAGTACTGAAAAATACAATTAATAAGAATAACTAGTGCTCACATCTATGTGGTGTTTCTCAAAGGATCTATTTAAGTAGTAGCTTAATATTTATGAAACAGGTACATCAAAAATCCTTTTCAGCCTCTCCTTTCCTTTCTTCATAGCCTTTTAATTAGCATAATATGGTATTCATTCTTATAATAATTTATGATAACTTAGGTTCTACATTTTGAAGAGGGTCTTTAGGTTAACCTCGTGTTTCTGTTTTAGGATTCTACCTTCCTTTAGTATTTTCAACTCACTTGCCACAAGTCTAAATAATCAAATCTTTGAGTAAACAGAAAAGAGTTCAGAATGAATAAAAGACCCATTTTAAGAACGATAATATTAAAAGGGAACCTCAGAAATTCAAATATCTTCTGATAAAGAACAGTTTCCTTACAAAAGCAATATTCTCTGGAAAACTTTTTGATACCAGCACTTGAGATTTGTGAAATATGTGAAATACGTGAAAAAATTCCATTTAACTTTTTTCCTGGAAAAAAGTCGCTTGCTTCTAAGTAATGTACATCAGTGCAAGAAATATAGTTAAAATTCCTATATAAGGAACAAGTGAAAGTACCACATGAAAACATCTGAGACTCACATCACACATTATATCACTAGCAACTTTGTACAACTTTTTAAAGAAAACTATCTTGTAACTTAGTGTGAGGTTTTAACTGAAAACAACCAAGCTAATTTCTACAAATTAACAGATGTCCAAGAGAAACAGTAAGAAACAAAGAAATGCATATGTGAACATCATCAGCATCCAAATGAGTTTATTGTAGGACTCTTTAAAGCACATCTGATCTTGGCTCCAGCCTGTAGTCTACCTTTCAACTTGCAAATGACAGTGTCACCAAACACTGTCCTTCCATCAATCAAGCTGGGTCATGAATATACAAAAGGCAGCAGAGAAGCTGGCTACCTCCTGCAGTTCAACTTGGCCTAATTATCTAGGCCTTTCTTTTGGTTACAGTCTGAAGGGTATACACCCAGTCAGCTGCTGGGCAGCCAGAGGCCTAATCAAGAGAGGTTATGCATACTGACCCTTATATGGACATCCAATGCAAGTTAAATGTGAGCACCAAATGTCATCTTTCTTATTCATCATTATGAAATTTCCCTCCCCTTTCGAAATACCAATCTGCTGCCATTTTCAGACACTCCTCTTACCCCCCTCCAAGCTGTCATTTCACTGTGCTTGCTGCCAGTTGAGTGAATTAGCATTCTAACTGATGTGCTGCTCTTCTCAGACAAATCCTTGAGCTGCGTTAACTAATGACTTCTCCCCAGAAAAAGGAACTGATAGTCAACCGTTGATAAAAGAGAGTCCACTCCCACAAACCACAAACAATTTGCCATAATGGTGGCAAAATCAGTAGAGTCGGCATGGTTGCCCACTTTCCCTTGTGTTTTTCCCTCATTCCACTACCAAGAAACAACCATCACCTATGATTGGAATATAAAGCTGCTAACTAGTCAGCTGCACTTGAGTATGATGATGAACTCTAAGCAAGACAGTTTATTAACCAAAGCACTGGTGGGGATGGAAAGAAAGCAAACAATGAAGAGCCATTTTCATATCTAGTCAAATTGAGGATGAGCCTGATAAGACAACAAACTGCTCAAGTGCCCAGTGCCATTCCCGGCACATAGTAAGTGTTCGACAGTTGTTGTTCTTGATGATGATGTTAACAATGACGGTATAGAAGATCAAATGTAATGTAGCTAAGGCCACCACTAGAACTGTGATGTGGAAATGGAAAGACAGGTCCAAATCTTACAAATGTTATGGACCATGATATATACAAGTACAAGATGGGAATAAAAGATTCTACTTTTAGGGGAGATATAAAAGATAAAATACATTACTAAAGAGAAAACTGAGAAAAGGAGAGATTTTATGGGCCACACACACACACACACACATATAAAAAGCTTAATTTCTCTATGTTTTAACACATTTATGTAGTTCCTTGACATACACACACCAAAGAGGTAATGTCATCTGGTGTGGCAGGAGATACTACAATGACTTACAATCGCAGAAGTCCTAGAAAAAGTCTGGAAAGTCATATCTAGCTGAAATTGCAACCCCAAAAACATTTGCCTAAAATGGGTGGGGGATGGGGTAAGAATCAGAAAAGGCTTACTTTATGACAAGAAAAGAATCTTTCAGGGTCAAGTATGGAAGGTTCAATTATTACAGCACCCTGAGCATTTAGTTTATGAAGTCAGTATGTTCTCATTCAACAGATGTTTATTAAAACTTTCTTAATACTAGTCACATGGGACCTGTATACAAGTCTCTGGGGGCGGGGGGCGCCAGAGAAATATGTATGACACAACCTGTCCTCAAGCTGTTTATAATCTCACTAGAAAGACAAATACACACATTAGGAATAAAATAATACCAAGTTTAAATATAATGTAGTTGCAATATAGACTAGGAAACAATATTATATTCTTTAACTACATTCTTAAATAAGTGCTATTATTAAATAATAAAATAATAAATACATAAATAAAAGGCAAGTGAGTGATGCAAAAGTTAAGTTTTCTGATTCAGATAAGGGATGTATCCTAAAGGAGCTACACAGCATATGGAGTAAGTGAAGCTATGAAACGTAACCTACCTTGAAAGTATAGTATGGAAGACAGTATGAGAACATTTTTCGTATTAGAAAAAAAAAATTACACCATGAGGCAGAAATTAATCAAGTGTCCTTGAAGAAAGAAAACAGACCAGTCTGATGAGGACAGAAAGTTCTTCTAGGAGAGTGATAGAAACTAAGCCTTCTCTGAGTCTCTAAACCAAGTTAGGGCCTTCTAAATAAGCTTTTCTTCAAAAAAAAAAAAACTTTACTTTTCCTTTAAAATAAATGAACAAACCAAAACTTGTCTAAGCCCACCTTCCCAGCTCTTTTGAACTTACTCTTATTGGGCACAGTGCTTGATCTTATTCATCTTTCTATTACCCGCATCTAACATAGTCCCTGGCAAAGAGTTAGTGCTCAATAAATGGTGGTTGAATGAATAAAAGAATGAAGGTCCAATTTATAAACAGTCAAGAATTTCAGGCTAAAAAGTTTGAGCATTATCTTAGAGGCAATAGGGAATAATTAAAGGTTTGATTAGCATGACATATGCAGTGTCATAGAAAGTTCTATTACAAAAGCAACTTGGCAGCATAATGTCAAAAAGATTGAACCAAAAATTAGAATCAGGAGTTCTGGTTGGGAGGTTATTGGAATAATCTAGGCAAAAGATGATGAAGATCCTGAGAACAGAAAGAAAGGGATGGATGTAAGAAATGTTTTTAAGAAAAGCCAATGGGATCTGTCTTCAACTTGAGATATAACATGTGCATACTAAATTCAGGGTTGGAATGCCATCAAATCCAATCCCTCTGGTAAATACTTGGTTTCATATTTCTACCAAGTGGCTCTACCCAGCTCCAGTTTGTGTAAGAGTTCTCTCAAAACATCTCTCTAGTATTGATGACAGTGGTATTAGTTAGTCCTTATTCTGGTTCAGCCAAATCTGTTTCCTATAACTCACTAAGTTTAATTCTGCTCTCTGTAAACATAAAAAGGCTCCTTTTCTCACTATATAATCATCTTTCAGATAGCTGGTGTCTATGAAGTGACCCCATCCTCACCGAAGTCTTCTTTGATAGACACAAAACATATAAATATAGAAATGGTCAAGAAAGCAATAATATAGTCACTCAACAAAATATTGTGAAATCAATAAAATTATTTTTAAATGCTAGCATGAAGTGTTTACACTGTAGTACTCATGAGAAAACCCCACAATACTGTAAAAATAAATGATCCCAATTATAAAACAAAAATATGCACTGAAAAATGAGAAGAGTGGGAAAAATGCAAATTGGCGAGTTACTCTTCTGAAGGAAAATTTAGCACTATCTTTTATAAATGTGTACACACTAGAACCTAGGAATTCCATGTACCCCAGAGAGAAACTCTAATGCATAGACCAGAGAGATACATATGTGTCTTAGTGATAGCCAGAAGCAAAAGTCTCCTCTCACTTGCCTTTTAAAATCAGCATTCATCTCTATTATGTCACAACTGCATTGTATATAACTGAATGAATGTAAAATACATATTCATTAAGCAACTGATGGACTTTAGGGAAGTTATTTCCCCCTCTTCTATTAAAAACAAAGCTGCTACAGACATTCAAATAAAGTTGACCTTTGAACAGCACAGGTTTGAACTGTGGGAGCCCAATTACACATGGTTTGGTTTTGTTTTTAGATTTATTTGAGAGAGAGAGAGAGATGGCGCACATGCGGGCAGGAGCATGCAGTGGGGGGATGGGTGATGAAGGGGGGTGAGGGTGGGAGGCAGGGACAGAGGGAGAGGGAGAGAGAATCTTAAGCAGGCTCCACACTCAGCTCAGAGCCCTATGAGGGGCTCGATCTCACGACCCTGAGATCACAACCTGAGCCAAAACCAAGAGTCGGACCCTTAACTGACTGCGCCACCCAGGCGCCCCACACATGGGTTTTTTACAGTATAGCAGTGTAAATGTATTTTCTCTTCTTTATGATTTTCTTAATAACATTTTATTTTCACTAGCTTACTTCATTGTAAGAATATAGTATGTAATACATATAACATACAAAATATGTATTGACTGTTCATGTTATCAGTAAGAACTCCAGTCAATAGCAGGCTATTAGTAGTCAAAGTTTGGGGGAGTCAAAAGGTATATATGGATTTAGGGGTTGGTGACCGTAACCCCCACGCTCTTCATGGGTCAACTGTACCTGTCTTTAGATACATGTGTAAGCTTTTCTCTAGGACATATACCTAAGAACAGAGCACCTAGTTTATAGTGTACACCAATCTTCAACTTTACTAGATATTGCCAAGTTATTTTCCAATGTTGTACCAATTTATATTCCCTCTAACAACATGAGAGTTCCTGTTGCTCCACATTCTTGCCAACATTCAGAATTTTAAGTTAACTGACATTCGTTTTATGCATTCTTTCTTGGTGAGTGTTCTATGTGTACTTGAACACATATTCTGCTGTTATTGGGTAGAAGAAAATGTCAATTAAGTCAAGCTGGTTGACAGTGTTGCTCAAGTCCTTATATATCCTTACTGATGTTTGTAATGTTAACCCAATCTTGCATGAATGAAGTGAGCTGAACCTGGTCCTGATATAGTACGTATCTGTGCATTGCTGGACTCAGTTTTGTAATATTTTGTTTAGAATTTTTTCATCTTTATTTATGAATGAGACTGCCCTGTCATTTTCCTTTCTTGTACTGGTACCAATCTGTTTCAATATCACAATGACATTAGTGTTATATAATTAGTTGAAAAGTATACTTCTGCTTGCAACACTGTATAATTTGTGTAAGACTGAAATTATCCATCCCTTGAATGTTTAGAACTCACAAAACTCTCTGGTCCTAATGTTTTCTTTGTGACAAAATTTAAACTATTGGTTTAATTTAGTTAATAATTTATTAAGACCATGTATATTTTCTATGTTTTGAGTAAAGTTTGGTAATTTGTATATTTCTACTAATATTCCATTTCACCTAAGTTGTTAAATGAATTGACAAAATGTCTTCTTTTCTTTTTAATCTCTGCCACGTTTTATCCTTTTTCAAATCCATTATTATTTATTTGTGCTTCATCTCTCTTTCCTTTCTTTTATTTTTATTTTTTTAAGATTTTATTTACTTATTTGACAGAGAGAGAGTGAGCCCAAGCAGGGGGAGTGGCAGGCAGAGGGAGGGAGCCCAACACAGGGCTCAATCCCAAGACCCTGAGATCATGACCTGAGCGGAAGGCAGACGCTTAACCAACTGCGCCAGCCAGGCACCCCATCTCTTCCTTCTTTTTAATTTATTTTTGACCACTCTTTACCAGAATTTTGTCAGTTTTATTAATTTTTCAAAGAACAAGCCATATCTTTTTTTTTTCCTGTTTCATTAACTGCTCTTCAAATTTTTATTATTTATTTTTTTCTATTTTCTTTGGGTTTATCCAGCTGTGCTTTTAAGTTTTTAAGTTGGATTTTAGTTAATTAACATTAGACCTCTTTTAAATTATAATGTAAGCATTTCAAGCTAAAAAGTCGAATGTAAAGCTTTAGTTATATCCATAAGTTTTGTTATATGCAGTAGTACTTTTATCACTTCAAATCAGTTTAAAATATTTTACAATTTCCCTTACAATTTCTTCCCCAACTAGAGAATGATTTAGAAATATTTTTAAGTGTCTAAATATTGTAGGGGTTATTTTATCTTTAGATTTTTTGTTGATTTCTAACCACTTGTTTTGCCATAACAGCATATGGTACTTGTGATGTTGTTTCTTTTCCATTTGTTGAAGGCTGATTCATGATTTAGTTTTAAAAATTGTTCCTATGTATGCTTGAAAAAAATGTGTATTTTGCAGTTGCTAGTGATATATTCTCTACATTTCCACTAAGTCCAGTTTGTTAATTGTCTTTTTAAACTCTTCTATATACTTACAGAATTTTTTTGTCTGTTTTATCACTGCCTGATAGGAATATGTTAAAATCTCCCACATTGACTGTGAATTCATTTTCAAATTGTTGCCTTATATTTTTGAAGCTATGTTATTAGGTGTATATGATTTTAGGCTTGTTACATTTTCCTGGCAAAGTAAACCATTTATCAATATATAGTGACCCTCTTTATCTCTAGAAATGCATTTTCCCTTTGACCTTCAAGTTTATCTGTTATCATATAGCTATTCTAGCTTTCCTTCTGTTTAGAGTTGCTTGGTACATCTTTTTCCATCCTGTGTCCTTTTGTATTAGGTGTGTCTCATAAATAAATAAGCTGTCAAGTTTTTTTTTGATTGTTTATATGTTTGTTTGATACCTGTTTAGTACTGTCAGATAATCTTTAATCTTTTTTTCTTTATTATTTTAATCTTTTAATCTTCAACCTTTTCAAGTCCTTTTATAAGGTATATTTGGAATTATGTCTCCCAACTCATTTTATGACTTCTATTTGTCTTACTTCTGTTTCTTTTATATTTTTCCTTTCCTGCCTTCTTTTAGGCTGAATGAATTGTATTTCTTTTTCCTGCCCCTTTCATTTCATTTTTCTTCTTTTACTGGTCTGGAAACTATACCATCTACTTCAATTTTTTTAATGATTACCCTATAAAGTCGATTACTATCAACATTTTACAAGTATTCTTTAAAATTTTAAGGCATATACACAGAAACATGCATTTTACATACCAGATATGTATATACAGACACACAGGTAAATGAATAATTATATAGCAATATCCATGCAACCACCACCTAAGAAATATAACTTTGCCATCTTCCCAGAAGCAACCCTTGGTCCTGCATCAATCTCAACTCTGTCCTCAGCTTCTAGAGCAGCTCTGTCCAACTGGAATGTAAAGACAGCCACATATAATTTAAAATTTTCTAACAGCCACTTTTTTTTTTTTTAAAGATTTTATTTATTTGACAGAGAGAGACACAGCGAGAGAGGGAACATAAGCAGGGGGAGTGGGAGAGGAAGAAGCAGGCTTCCCGCTGAGCAGGGAGCCCCATGTGGGGCTCGATCCTAGGACCCTGGGATCACGACCTGAGCCTAAGGCAGACGCTTAACGACTGAGCCACCCAGGCGCCCCAAACAGCCACATTTTTAAAAAGTAAAAGCAAAAAAACAGGTGAGGGCGCCTGGGTGGCTCAGTTGGTTAAGCGACTGCCTTCGGCTCAGGTCATGATCCTGGAGTCCCTGGATGGAGTCCCGCATCGGGCTCCCTGCTCGGCAGGGAGTCTGCTTCTCCCTCTGACCCTCCCAACCCTCCCCCCTCTCATGTGCTCTCTCTCTCAGTCTCTCTCTCTCAAATAAATAAATAAAATCTTAAAAACAACAACAACAACAAAAAAAACCAGGTGAAATAATTTTAATATATTTCATTTAACTCAATATATGTAAAATATTATCATTACAATATGTAACCAACATAAAATTCTATTATTGAGATATTATATATTCTTTTTATAGTTAAAGCCTTTGAAATATATATATTACACTTCTAGCACATCTCAATTCAGAGCAGTCACATTTCAAGTACTCTATAGATACATGCGGCCAGAGGCTGCCTTCCTGAAGATGTTTTAGAGGTGATCACTATCCTGACTTTTGTGATAAGCTGTTCTGTGTTTTATTTAGTATTTTTAATATTTTAAAAAATATTAACACCTCCATGTAGCCCTAACAATATAGCTCCATTTTTTTGTTTTTGAATTTCTTTTTTAAATATAGATTTTATTTATTTATTTGAGAGAGAGAGAGAGAACAGGAGCAAGGGGAGGGGTAGAGGAAGAGGGAGAAGCAGACTCCCCGCTAAGCAGAGAGCCCCATGTGGGGCTCGATCCCGGGACTCCAGGATCATGACCTGAGCCGAAGGCAGACACTTAACCCACTGAGCCACCCAGGCACCCCTCTGTTTTTGAATTTCTATATAAATGGAATTACACTGTATGTTTTCTTTCATGTCTTGCTTCTTTTATTCAACATTATGTGTTTGATATCCATCTATGTTCTTGAATGTAGGAATAGTTCACTCATATTCATTGTTGTGTGGTATTTCATCATCAGCATAAACCCCAGTTTATACATCTGTTTTACTATTGATCAACATTTGAGTTGTTTCCAGTTTTTATCTATTGTTTACAATAATGCTCTAAACAATCTTGTAAAGGTCTCTGGTATACATGTGAGTTTTCAAGACTTTATACCTAGAAGTGAAATTGCTGGGTTCTAAGGTATGTGTATGTATATATATCTTTAATTTTACCAAGCAATGACAAATACTCTCTAAGCTGATTATGCCAATTTACATACTCACCAGTGAATAAAACTTCCTGTTCATACACATCTTCACCAAACTTGATTTTGCAAGACTTTTTATTTTTTACCAATCTGGGGATTGTGTAAACAATATCTCACTGTAGTTTTTTTTTTTTTTTTTTTTTAAAGATTTTATTTATTTATTTGAGAGAGAATGAGATAGAGAGAGCATGAGAAGGGGGAGGGTCAGAGGGAGAAGCAGACCCCCTGCCGAGCAGGGAGCCCGATGTGGGACTCGATCCCGGGACTCCAGGATCATGACCTGAGCCGAAGGCAGTCGCTTAACCGACTGAGCCACCCAGGCGCCCTCTCACTGTAGTTTTAATTGGTATTTCTTTACTAATCAAAATCTTTACCCTTGTTCAGACAATAAAGGAAACTTACGATGCCTTAACTCTGATCATAAATTCTCAATTTACATCCAGTTTAAGCTATCTTAATTTTTTAATACCCACAATTAAGTATTACTATTTTATATAGTCAATATTTATTATAATTACCCATAAATTTTCTACTTTCCTTTCTCACTACTCTTGCTTCTGAGACATTCATTCTGGGGATTTTTTTCTTCTTTCTCTGAAAATATATCCTTTAGAAATCCCTTTGGTAGAACTCTATTGGTAGTGAACATTTTCAATTTTATGTCTGAAAACACCTTTATTTTGCCCATGTTCCAGATATTTTCAGTGAGTAGACAATTCTAGCTTGACAATTCTAGTTATTTGTTCTCAGCACTTTGAAGTTATTTCATTGCCTTCTGGCTTGAATTGGTGCTGTTGAAAAGTTAGCTGTATTTATTCATTGTTCCTTTTTTCTCTAGCTGATTTCAAAAAAATTTTTTGATCTTCAGGGTTCTGCAGTTTTATTTTGGCATATATCAGTGAGGATATCTTTCCATTTACCCCACTTAGAATTCACTGGGCTACCTGAATCTGAATGTCCATATTTCATTAATTCTGACACATCTGTAGTTAAATATCTTTTGAATCTTGCTTCTCCAATATTTCTATTCTTTACTTCTGAAACTATGAATTGAATGTTCATTGGGCTTTCTTACTTCATCCTCTTAATGCTTTTTTTTCATATTTTCTATCCCTTCTCTGCGCTACATTCTTGGTAATTTCATAATATCTATCTTCTATTTCACTAGTTCTCTCCTTAAGCCATGTCTATTCTAAGAATTGTCTTTGTTTTCCACACCTGACTTGTTCATTTTAATGATGTCTTGTTTTCTTTTAATTTCTTTAAGTCTTCAAACATAGTTATTTTATTTGCTATATGTGATCATATTAATAACTTTAGTCTTTGTGAGCCTAATTCTGCAGTATCATACTTCTGCTAACTCATAATCATGGTGGCTTTTTTACTCAGGTATATATATGTATATATATATACATATACATACTTTTTTTTTAAAGATGTATTTATTTGACAGAAAGAGACACAGCGAGAGAGGGAACACAAGCAGGGGGAGTGGGAGAGGGAGAAGCAGGCTTCCTGCTGAGCAGGGAGCCTGATGCAGGGTTCGATCCCAGGACCCTGGGATCATGACCTGAGCCGAAGGCAGACGCTTAACGACTAAGCCACCCAGGCGCCCCTATTTTTTTCTTTTTTAATTGTGAGCCCATGTCCCTCAAAAACTCATCTGTGTAAATTCTGTGACATCTATGTGTAAATGCTTTCTTTCAGTAAAGATTTTATAAATGCCTGGGAGCACTAATAACTCATTTCAAACTAAATTTTCAGCATGGAATTTTTTGAGACAGGCAGGCAATGTCAATTCCAACCTCAAATCAACAGAATGTAGGCTATGGCTAGGAGTTGTCAGGCCCCTCCTATCTAGGGCCAAGAGCAAGTTCACCCTCAGAATACTCACCTTTTCAGAGTTCTGGCTTTATGTGAGATGTCAGATTTTGTCTCTTAAGCTGCATATGGCTCTTGAAGAACCTACATTCCAGGTCACCAAGACTGGCAGACACTCCCCCACCCTCCAACCCTCTCTACTCCTGCCAGAACAAATGCCAACTCTTGTATCTGTGGGGGACGCCTGGGTGGCTCAGTCATTAAGCATCTGCCTTCGGCTCAGGTCATGATCCCAGGATCCTGGGATCGAGTCCCACATTGGGCTCCTTGCTCAGTGAGAAGCCTGCTTCTCCCTCTCCCTCTGCTGCTCCCCCTGCTTGTGCTCTCTCTCTGACAAATAAATAAATAAAAATCTTTAAAAAAAAAACAAAACAAAACTCTTGTATCTGTGGGATCATTCTCTGTCCTTTCTAGCCACTGTTTCCTTACTTCAGCTCACAATCAGCTCACAATCATGCTTTGGAAATAAAGTTATTTCAAGCCAGCATTTTAAGTGTTCTCTACCAGATGAAGTTTTTCCTTATCTACCGCATGGTCAGAAAACGAACACAATCTATTTTTTTTTTAATGTAAATGTATGGCCTTAGATTTGAAATTTAATAAAATCAATGTAACATCTCTAGTTTTGGTTGTCTTTGTAAAATGGGTATAATAACAATACCTATCTCGTTGTGTTCTTATGCAAATTAAATAAGAAAATTCATACAAAGTGCCTTGCACAGTGCCTGGGACACAAGAAGCATGTAAAAATACTGGCAATCATTATCATTATTATAGTTGATTTGGGCCCAATATTATAACCTATTAAATTTTGTTTTGTTTCTAGAGTCTTAGTTTTACTATTGAACAGCTATTTCCTCTAGCAACATATACCCTGAAAATATATTACCCATGTCTTCTCATTTTCTATTCAAATAATTGATTAAAAAAACAAAAAACAAAAAAAACCCAACTACCTTAGGTAGGACCAAGGACACACACATCTCAGGTGAAAGGTCCTATAGACAGCAACTTAGGATGACAATTCATCACCTGTATGACTGTTAAACTATATTTTTTGAGCTTGCTTTCAAATTCTTTCATGGTGATATTTTTAAAAATGATCATTGAGGAAAATTATGAGATCTCTATAATGGATGTCACAAGATCTTAGATTTGCCACTATAAATGCTTTGTAATTACATCTAGGTGGTATATCTTGTGTTTACTTAATATAATCATAAAAATCAATTCACCTCTCTACGGATAAATTATTATGAGGAAAAATCAAGTAAGACAAAAGATTCAGTAGTCTAATCATAAAAGTCAGCAAATTAAGTATTGAGGTATCATACAGAAATCACCCAAGTATACTATCAAGCAAGAATACAAATACTTTCAAGAGAAGTAACTGTTGAAATTTCCGAAATTTTAAAAATTCTTTAAAATAGTAGAAATATCATATTGCATTACAGTAAAGTTACAAACAACATGTGCCTTTTTAGAACAAAGCATGACCCTGTTAACTAGAAACAAGACATAAAAGCTGAAAACAATACATCTTAAACCTTCTTGGACACATGCAGAGGCCTCTGGCAACTTTACCCATCCTCTAATAAAATAGCCAATTGCTTCTTTGGTCTCCTCTTGTAATCTAGGCAGAGATGTCTTTGTTCACCTGTCCTATAATGTTTCTTGTTTTTCCACTAGAATATAAACTCCACAAGGGCAGCAGATATATTCTAAGTCCCTCAAACAGTGATTAAGATATTGTAAGGACTCAATAAATAATTATTGGATGAATGAATTTAACTGTCAGTTGAGGATAATGCCATATTTTAAACTAAGCCCTCGAAAAATGTATAAAATAATTAAACAGATATTTGTGATTCAAGCAAATGTAGAATACCTGATAAAACTGGTGGAAAAGGCAACATGGAATAGCATGTAGCCAAATAAATATGATGATGTAGAGCTACACTTGCTAAACATGAAAAGATGCCCACAATATATTATTCAGTAAAAGATGCCAACTATACACAGTATATTGAACTCATTTTTGAAAAACACATATATGTAAGCGTTTAGCAATACCTGGAAGAGTGATTATCTCCAAGTAGCGGGAATTTAAGTGCCTGCTACTTCTTTTCTTTGTACTTTTTAGTGTTGTTTAAATATTTCCACAATAAGCAAAGACTATTTCATGATCAGAAAAAGTAAAGCTTTTTTTCAGAAGACAAGAAACAAAAAACAGGACAAGCAGGCAAGCAGGTGGACAGGTATGCAACACACACAACATACTTTTTCCTGACACATTCCCTAAGCCTAATTTAACTATATGATTCACAGGGGTCTTCTCACATCAACCACTTATGGAAATAGACTATCAGCTAATGACAATTTCACACATTCTTCTATAGGTAAAACTAGGTAATCTTTATCTCTTCCAATCCTTAGCTATTTTACAGTACATCTGACATATGCATTTAGTGCTCCAGACAGGTGACACCATCCTCCCATTTATAAGGTGCTTTGGGATCTTTTGAAAAGAGAAATGTTATGAGAGAAAAAAAAATCAGATCAGTTCTTCCTTATTACTAAAGTCCCTTAAGGGCTATAGGAATGGAGTCCGTGCTCATTTAGAGAGGCCAGAAACATCCAGATTACCATTTAAACATAGTAATGATAATTTTATAAATCATACTAAACAGGAATTATTATGGAAAGAAGCTTATATTTTCATCTATCTAATGAAGTATTGCAGATAAGGCTACAATCTATAATTTAGAACAAATACAGTTATAAAGATACTGGAGAAATTTGCTAAGAAACACAATTATTTTCTCTTGGATTATTGAATTTCTTTTCACAAAGATACATGGTGTAAGCCTAATGTAAGAGCATATTCACATATCAGTAACTGCTACTGACTCACTTTCCAGGAAACAGGAAACATGACCTCTTCTTATCAAAGAGACTGAAGTTAGTAAGTTTCCTTGAGTCATCTGGCCTTATGGAAAATCACTTTTACTCACAATGATGAAATCAACCAATTCTAAGGATTTTTCTACCATGAAGAGGCTCCAGAGCCAGAAGGTCTGGATTCAAATACTGGTGTGGTCACAAGGTAGCCGACTTAAATGGATGAATACATAGTAAGTACTCAGAACAGTGCCAGTACAATAAATGTTATTAGTATCGTCATGCATGTACAACCAGCAAAAATGAAAGACAAAACTAGCTACGTGAGCATAGACAAGTCATTTAATGTCTCTGAGACTCAATCTGCCCATTTCTAAATAAGAAGTTTATACCAAATGATGCCTCATGTCTCTCCTAGCTGTGTCCTGTATAATCTAAGAGATGTCAGACAACCAGACAGTATGTGCTGATAAATGACTACCAAAATACTTCCCACATCATCTTTCAGAACATTTGTTCCATACAACACACTTTTTGGAAAACTCACTACTGGTTTATAAGCCATGCTCGCCACTGTTACCTGCTTCTTTAAGGAGACAGGGACTTCTCAAGTTCAAATGATAATACCTACTTTGGAACTAAAAAGTTCTTACTGGGGCATTTATATGATTAGAAAAAAATATTTTTCTTAATAGTGTGATTAGTAGAAAGGGAAAAGAAAATAAACACCTGGGCAAAGTTCAGGATTAAGAGAACAGAGGAAATTGTATGGGAGAGCCATTGTGATGGCTAATGATGTTCAGCATCTTTAAATGTACTCCCCAGACCATTTTAATAGTCATTTTCTTTACTGAAACCTTTCTTCCTAATTTTCCCACTGCACAAACATACTTGATTAGCCACCAGACTTTCGAACTATCCAAATTTAATCACAGTAGCAGTACTCTCACTGGCTACCTAGAATTCTTTAGTTCCTACTGTGCTAATTGTGAATGTCATTAGTAGTATTCACTGATATCAAGCTCTCCTCTCCCTCCAGGCACATGCTAAGATTGCACTCCCTGGCCCCTTGTGGTCAGCTATGTGGCCATGGCCAAAAATTTGTGAGCAAAAGTTATGAACAACTGTTACTTCTGAGCTACCTTTAACTGCTGGTAGGACAACATCCCAAGGTTGTTTTACTTCTGGGAAGACCACTGGCAATGTTTGAGAGATGGTGACTCCACTGTTAGCCTAGGTTCCTATGTGACTACATTAGGGCCACTGTCAAATAATTAGAAATGTATGTATTGGTATCTGCCCCCAGTTCCTGGCATAGAGCTCCTAAAACCCTTGTAATTTCCTAAGTGATAAGAGCACTAGGAGCATCTATCACTCTAATATTTGGCTTTTGATCCTAGTTCCTAACACAGGGCTTCTGAAACCCTTATAAATTCCTAAGTGATAGAAGCTTCTTTTGTTCTAATGAGGTGACTCTAGATAGGCTCCTGGAAGGGTGCTGGTCACAAGAAAGATCAAGCCATAATTATTAGAAGCTTGGAATTTTCTGGGACATCTGGGTGGCTCAGTCCATAAAGCGACTGTCTTCGGCTCGGGTCATGATCCCAGGGTCCTGGGATGGAGTCCCACATTGGGCTCTCTGCTCAGTGGGGAGCCTGCTTCTCTCCCTCTGCCTGCCGCTCCCTCTGCTTGTGCTGTCGTTCTCTCTGACAAATAAATAAATAAGTAATCTTAAAAATATGTATTAAATTTAAAAAAAAAAGAAGCAGCAGCTTGGAATCTTCAGCTTTGCCCCCACCCCTCTTCACCAGAAAGATGAGAGGGAATGGAAATGGAGTTAACGATTTATCCTATGTGATGAAGACTCCATAAAAATCCCCCAAATCTGGGGTTCAGAGAGCTTCCAGATTGGTGAACACATCCATATACCAGGAGGATGATATACCCCAATTCCACAAGGACAGAAGCTCCTGCACTCAGGAACCTCCCAGACCTCACCATGGGGTGAGGGAGGTTCCTGAGTATCTTAATCTGAGCATGTATCTTAATCTGACTGTTCATCTGTATCCTTTATCATATCCTTTAATAAACTGGTAAACATAGGTAACTGTTTTCCTGAGTTCTGTGAGTGGCTCTAGCAGATTAACTAAACCCAAGGAGATCGTCATGGGAACCTCTGATTTATAGCTGATTGGCCTAGAAGCAAAGGAGACAACCTGTACTTGCAACTGGCATCTGAAATGGGGTGGGAGCAGTCCTGTGGGACTTAATCTGAGGGATCTCTAGGTGGATAATGTCAGAATTAAGTTAAATTGTAGGACACCCTACTGGTGTTTGCAGAGAATTGCTGGGTGGGTGGGGGGAAACCCACACATCTGATGATCACAAGTCAGAAGTGAAGTGTTCCATGTGAGTAGTAAAAAAGACACAGTGGGGAAGACTGAGTGGTTTTGCCTAACTCACCCTCCCACAGACACACAAAGGATATGGTTTGTTGCCTTAAAGCTATAAAGATTTGGAGGCTGTTTGTTACAGCGTTATAACCTAACAGCCTTTCTCTGCTGGGGTTCCACAGGAGAATTAAGCCTCACAGAAAATTAGTTGAGTGACTACCTTTACAATTCCCCCAAGGATCGTACATAGTTAGTACCATTTTAGCACAGGAGTGACAACAGGCCAACCCTAAGAAGGGCTCACCAAGCTTGTCTTCGCTGATACAACACACGTTTTCACTGTCCCTATGCTTATATAAGGGAACACAGCTACAGACAATAGAAGAACTCTGAAGTCAGGGCCTGCTACAAATGTGTGCCATGTACTCATAATTGAGTACCCAATCCTGCTTGGAAATTCCGTTACAAATCTGTTGATTGCCTTTTACACTGACCACAACAACACATTCCACAGAGGCTGGGTAATGTGGTATCCTGTGGCTTTTGAAATTACAAAAATATGATTCAAATCTCCATTCAGCCACTTACTAGCTGTGTGATTTCTGGTAGGTCACTTCACTTTTCTGAGCTTCCATTTATTCATCTATAAAATGGAAATATTAAAAAACAATAATAATAAAAAATAAAATGGAAATATTAATAACTACCTGAAAAGATTACTCTAAGGAGATAACGATATGTACAGCACTAAACAAAAGCACAAAGCTCATGTTAAAGAAATATTAAGTCCCTTCCTTGGGGCTACTGGGCAGCTTGATCAGTTAAGCATCCGTCTCTTGATTTTGGCTCAGGTCATGATCTCAGGATCATGGAATCGAGGCCTGCATCCGGCTCCACACACTGGGTGTGGAGCCTGCTTGAGATTCTCTCCTCCCCAACCCCCACTTGCACATGCTCTCTGTCTCTCTTAAAAAAAAAAAAAAATTAAGTCCCTTCCTTAAATTCCTTATCTTAGCCTTCTGAGGTCTTGCAATAGACATGTACTTCATTACCTTCCCTCTGAAAAATATAATGGCAAAGCAGATATGGTCCCCACCTTCAGAGGCCAAGGGGTTAAAAAAAAAAAAAAAATTTCAAACTGTGATAAGTTCTATGAAGGAAGGGGTCCCAGAACAACAGGGAAGATCTATTTTAGCAAGACTGGTTAAGAAAGTCTTTCCAAAGAGGTGACATTTAAGCTAAGACCTGAAAGATGAAAAAGCATCCAATTATTCTGTCTTATCTTACCACCTCTATAAGCTTGGCCTATCCCCCCAACTATCATTTCTCTCTCTCTCTACTCCTCCCATCACCTTCCATGGGCCACCTGAACTCTGACTGTAAACATGCAAAGCCTAAGACTTCTTGAAAGGCAGAAGGGGTAGTCACACGACCTCACCTGATGTACAGTCATCTCTAGGTATTCAATTTTTATTGGCCACCATTACTGATATTTAGAATGGCCAAAGTCTTTCAAAAGTAGGACAACCCAAAAGAGAATATGTATTTACTTTTTAGAAATAATAGTTTGACTGCAACTCCATTCATCCAAGTGTACTGATTTTAAAGAAACATATTGCTTTCATATCCTGAAAACCCCTTGTTATTGTTCAGATGCAGTTTCCTTGTAGCATTATGCTAACACAGATAAAATATGCACATGCATAGGCATACAGTACATGGGCAGTAAGCTTTGAAATTGTAGTTTAAATGGTGCCATGGATAAATGAGAGGTACAATGGATAACCATGCTTTTTACCAAATGCTTACTAAATGCTCTTATAATGCCCATAACCTAATATTAATTTGCCCATGGACTAAAAATATCCTCAAGTAATTTATGCATGCCCCCTTTTAAGTGGGACTATTTCTACAGCAAACTAAGTTCAGCCCCAATCCAAATAACTCCACTTTTTTTGAGCTAATATACCTCTTATGCTCATAATTAAAAAGTGCCTCTTAGCTTGCCAAAGAAAAAGATTTTGGCCAGTCATAAAATCCCTTAATTTGCTCATAATGTATTTACATACATTTTTAGTTGAAACATCAAAATGCTATACAGAGAGATACAGTAACTTATTCTGTCACTAGAAATAGCCTTTATTATTTTGCTATAGTTTATCATTAACATGTTACAGCTACATAACAAACATGTTTATATGTGGCTGGTAGCTTCAGATATAAAATTCAATTCCACCAAGAGTACTATAAATAGGACTGTTTTTAATGAAATGACAATAAAGATAATATCACATGTTCAGGTTATTTTTAAAGAAACATTTTTGAAATCTGAATGAAGAAAACAATCTTAAAATATTTGATAACTGGGATCAGGTGTGAGAATGTGTAACATAAATGTTCAAACTTTTGGAGAAATGATTAGAAGGGAAGAGTGGAGAGAGAAGGAATCTTACCTGTATTTCTGAAGAACTTACTCTCTTTATAAATGCTAACTGCCTGCGATATTTCCTTTCTATGTATATCTAAAATCCAATTAAAATCCTACTCCGAGGAATCTCAGTGCCCTTGCACTCTGTCGCACATGCTTAATATCATCAAGTTTTGGATGAAGGTGAAACTGAGGAAGCTAGGTATATCCTCCTAATTCAAAACTATAATCAACTTTCAAGAACTTAAATTGTATACTCTTTTTAAAATCATGGAATATACTGCATGAAGGAATGAATATCACATTGAAATTGGAAGGCATTTCCAAAAGCATTTCCAGAAGGCAAAGAATTCACTGAAACAAGAATTACAGAAGTATATTCAAAGCAATATTCTGTCTTTGATAATTTAGAGGCAGCCATGATAACCACTATTTGTACATGACAGTCATATGAAATAATAAACCTTGCTAGCTATAAACATTACCAAATTCTGACACTATTGATTTATTATGTCTAACAGTGACATCAAACCAAACAACTGACAGAAACAATGTTACAGCTTTAAGAGCAGTTTGTCAACGATTAATACTGCCAAACGGGGTTTAGCTTTATGCTGGGACCGCTTGTCTAGCAGTTGTCAATCCAAGCAAAAATTACTACTGCCACACGTCTGCTAACACAGGCCCGAGGCGCCGCTCCGTTAGCCCTCATTACCCCGATCACTGCAAATACAGATGCAAGGCCAGTCCCTATTTAATATGCGTGTTAATTATGCAAATTATTAATTGGACTGGTGCTTGAGGACTTGTGTTTATGCCCAGATTAGAGTCAATAACTGTATCACACAGCATTCTAAACCTGACCTGTGACAGAAATAAAGCTGTGCAGAAAGCAACATTTTTCTCATCCTCTTCTAGTTCAGCACACTAGCTCTATATAGAGTATTTCACATTGATTCAGAAAGAGGCCTCACATGGGAGAGAAACCACAAAATATATCTTTTATTAATATATTTATTTGTTAACATTCCTTACCTGATATTGTTCATAATTATTTACAACACTCATTAAATTACTTTACCAAATCCATTGTTTCTATAGCAAAAATGTTGAATGCACTAAGCGTTAAAATATATTTTTATAGTTATTTTTTTCCAATAAGGCTAGGGTTTTGGTCCTATTTATATTACATGTCCATAAAAATTGTATGACATGGTATTATGTTGTAAATTTTTTTTTAGTTTAAAAAAAAAATCATATAGATTTAAACCTCCAAAGATGGAGAGCAAAGCTATAAGGTTTTTCCAATTAAAATTTACAGCAGACAATGTTGTAAATTTTATACAGTTGTAATGCTTGCTGCAGTTGTACTGAAATGGGAACTATTGATCAGTATGATTTCCCAAGATACATGAAGGAGGAACAAGGTATTGCACAAACAGAAACAAAACTTTAATTTGTAAAGCTTTCTATTAGACTTTACTGCCCTCATTTGGTTCTAGATGCATCTATCTAAACAGGAAAAAAGTCACATTCTCCCCACAGAATTACAATAAACGCAAAAACAAAAAACAGACAACAAAAAACACACACACAGTTAATCAAAAGTAACACTGTATCCTAGTAAAAGCAGTTTTGATATACTATCAAGAGGACTCCATAATTTGATGAAGGGATAATCAATTATCATTTGAAGGAATTTTTTAAAAAGGAATAAACCTTTAACTTGAAAATGAAAGTAAATCAAGATCTATTAGAATAACACTAGTAAAGCATATACTAACAGGAAGCATTAATAATACATTTACAATATTAGAAGTAGTTTCTAGGAATATGTTGAAGTACTTTATAAATTTTGTAAATATGTTATTAGATTTATAGAATTTAAATTATTGGCATAAAGAAACTGAAAAACTGGTCTGCAAAGATGTGCTAATGAAAATATCACCAGCTCAATGTGAAATCAGATATTTTAAAGTTGTGCTGATCTTACAAATAATATAGAATGGCTTTTTTTTAAAAAAGATTTTATTTATTTATTTGACAGAGAGAGACACAGCGAGAGAGGGAACACAAGCAGGGGGAGTGGGAGAGGGAGAAGCAGGCCTCCCACGGAGCCGGGAGCCCAACGCAGGGCTCGATCCCAGGACCCTGGGATCATGACCTGAGCTGAAGGCAGACGCTCAACGACTGAGCCACCCAGGCAACCCTAGAATGGCTTTAACTTATCCAACCAATAAAAGACAGAATTCATGTCCAGAGAGCTTCATGAAGATATGCCAGAAAGATAAAATTGAACTGTCTTAATTTAACTTGGTCACTCCATGTTTGATACAGTCTAGCTCACTGATAATAAAAATATCTACTATTTATTAAGTACCAACTTTTTCACTGGCTCTTTTCAAAACACCCTGACATACAGATTATTTTTCATAATAAGAAAACCAACTCTCAAAAAAGTTCAGAAACTAGTCCAAAGTCATAAATGTAATAAATCGCAAAATTGGGAGTTTGTAACCCAAGGCAACATGACACCAAAACAAAATCTCTTTTCTTTAAACCCAGTCTACCTGTCAATTGTCCCAAATGACAATGATATCAATGCTTAAGTACAAATGAACATGACTATGTAAATGGGAAAAGAAATAACATTTTAGTCTCTTTGAAAAACTGGAGACAACTAATTAAGTTAAAGCTATCTGAATAAGACGCAGCAAACACATTCATTTACTGAAAATTATAAAGGTGTATTTAGATCACCAGGGATGGAGAAATGTTAATTTCTACAATTCATGGTGTTCTCAGTAACAATTTTGTAAGTACAACTTGAAAGATAATTATTTAGGAAGCAGGGGGTTATTGGAAATTTTTTAATATTAAAAATAAATCCATGATTCAAATGGTAGATCTATCTTGATACAAAGCTTGGTAATCTCCAAAGGTTCCTATCACAGTGTCATGTGCATGTGTCTATGTATATAGGAGCTAATTAATGTTCCTTGTTTAAATAAATGCACAGTTTTTCATTTTAATGTTCACTCAACTAATATTGGGCATTAAAGTATCTACTCTCTAAAATATGGTCTAAAAACTTTTTATTTGGGGTGCCTGGGTGCCTCAGTTGGTTAAGCATCTGCCTTCAGCTCAGGTCATGATCCCAGAGTCCTGGGATGGAGCCTTTGTCGGGCTCCCTGCTCAGCACAGGAGGCTGCTTCTCCCTCCCTCTCTGCCCTTGCTCATGTGTGCGCGTGCTCTCTCTCTCTCTTGCTCTTTCTCAAATAAATAAAACCTTTTATAAAAATTAAAAATAAATAAAAACTTTTTATCCAGATATTAGTTTAATACTTGTTTTTTAATTGTGATAATTTATACACAATTCAAGAAGCTGATAAGTGATAAGCATTCATTCACAACCATAAAAAAATTCTTAAAAAAAAAAAGATACAGATAAACGCAATGATCTCAACTTTAAATGGGGATACTTAGCCCTTTTACCCAGATGATAATAATTTTTCAACTTCATTTTGACAGTGAAATTTTGTATTACTGAACTTTGTACTTGGATAAATTTGAAGATGGCTTTTCCTTTCTTTCTCCACCTAAAGTCATCCAAAAGTTTGAAATATCAGGGGCCCTTTGTGGCATCCAGGGCTGGGTGTATTCAGTGTATCCTAAATAAGCACAGTTTTCTAGCAGATGGCTAACCTTGTTTTTGTAAAAATGACTGCACAAAAATGTAGTATTTATACTATTTTGGACCCGTCCTCTTGTGACAGTTCCTATAAAAAGATAACATTAGTGTAAAAGCATACTTGGGGAAACTATGTTAAGAACTATGGGCTATATTTCGAGATAAACCAGTAAGACCCTAATTTGTCAACATTATTTGTACCAGTTACTCTTTTCACTTAAAGAAATTCTAAATTCAAGTCAGGAGTGTAATAATTTAAATTCTGAGGTATGGAAAAAGACGATGAAGCACGGTACAAACATAGCCAAGGTCAAGGATGTGACCTCTAGATGGGCCAGTAAGTCACACACTACACACATCCTAATTCAACAGGACAGTACCGCAAATTGAGAAAAAAGAGAATTTATTTAGACACTGAAAGATATGCGTATCTTCATAAAAGGTTGACCAAAAAAAAAAAAAAAAAATTAAAAACAGAACAATCTCCTTGCCTTATACTAACCTAGAGTACTAAGCATGCGCCGAAGGTATTATATGCTAATTAACAAAAACAAAACAAAACACAGTTTGATATTAACATTTACAAATTCCTGAGGCAGGTAATCTGATCACGCAGTTACTAACAAATACAGTGTTTAGAAGCAGAGGAAGTTTCACAAAAATAACTGGAAAGGGAATACTCTCATGAAAAGTTATAACAACTATGAATGTATAACAACTATGAATGTAACATTTCCTGGAAAAAATTCAAATTTTGTTTCATTTTATGTAACATGTTTCATAACAGCAGAAAAACAATGTGAGAAAATGACCTGAAACAACACCCACCTTCAGTGCTTCCAGATACTGCAAATCAGCCAATAGTTTATTCAAAGACTGAACCCACCTCTCCTTGATGTGCAATGGTACTAAAAAAGTAACACATTCAGTGTTTAGACACTGGAATCTCATTCACACTACAGCGCTTATTCCAAATCTAGTCAGTGATTCCGAAAGCCAAATTGCCCATCTTTAGTACTGATCAGTTATAACATGGAGAATGTAATAATTTAGATAACCTCCCACATTAACAGCTTGAATTAAAACAGGTAGTAAGAGGCAACATTCTATTATAAAAGGGAAAAAAGAAATAAGACAATGGATGGATCTAATAATGGGAAAAGATAACAAAGACCTAGGATTCTAGCATCTGGCACTAAATGAACTTTTTTGTAAACTGAATGGCGGTTTCCAAAACTGCTCCAAGCATCATTCCTTTGCCAAGGCAGTAAACAGCTTTTATCAGCAATAATGATGGCATAATCCCAGCTAAAAAGGAAAGTAACATATGGCAGCAGCCCTCCAAATACCATCCCGACAAAGTAGGGGGCATTTTTATTACAGCGTCCACTTGCAGAAAATCTGCCAGACATCTTTCCCTTTTTTTCTTCTCTTTTTATTTATTTGTTTTTAAACAGGTTATATCATCTTCTCTAAACTGAATATCACGTTTGGGAATTTTAAACTAATGATTTCTTTTTCTTACACCCACTCACAGACTTACACAAAGAAACTGCCACATCTAATGATAGCTAATAAAATGGAGTTGCCTGTTAAAAAAATTTTTAAAATTTTGGAAATCTCTAAACTTTATAAACAAATGCTTTTAATTAAGGGTATTAGTATCTAACATAATGACATATGCACAGTGAGCACCTAAGAAATAATTAATTTCAGAGTATAATAAGATCTCAAGAAATTCAGGTGAAAAAAATAATGCAGACACAAAATATTACTTGGAATAAAGCTGATAAGCAATGAACTTCAGGAAACTGCAAAGAAACATGATTTTAATCTTATTTGTTATGTGTTAAAATGTCAGCCTTCATAATATATAGCTCTGACCAAAACAATCACAGCAAAGTATTTTTTAGGCCAACATACTGTTTATCAATAAAAGTATAAGGGAGGGTACTTCTATAAAATATCTTCTAATGGCCTGTGGGGTGGACTAATGAATCATGAATCCTACCTTGGTTTTCAATGACAGACTTTCTATTCTCATTGGCAAGTCAATGGTTATCTCTTCTACCTAGGCTCTTGATCTTTCTTAATACCTTGGAAATAAAATCTGAGAATGATGAAGATACAATTTTTATACAGATTTTAAATGTTATAATGAATGGATTGGAAAATTAGTTTACTAATTAACACAGCAATTGTGTCCTATACATTTATTATCTTATTGTACACTTAGCCAAATGCAAACCTTTGTTTACTTCAGGCAAATTTATTAGCTGATGGAGGAATCAATGAAAAAGTAAAAGAACGTTAATATTTTTGACATCTCTACCTATAAATATTTTTTCAGGCTGAAAAATGTATCTAATAGCACCACTCACTGAGTGCACTACAGTTTACCACAGTGTCTATATTTCTGTTGTCAGTTTTACAGTATCTCCCTTCATTAAACCTATCAAGTTTTCCTTTTGATCATGCAACCAAGGCCAGAAGACAGATATCTTCCTGGAACAGAGCAGTCTGCCAAGTCTTTCACAAGACCAGCTTAACCTCCCTATTGATTTTTTCAACACTGCAGCCATTCATTGTTTGTGACATTTGGCTGTCGGCTCTTTAACACCCTTCAACCAAATCAATTTCATATTTTTGTCAATGCTCTGCAAGAGGAAGAGTAAAACTAGGAACAGACTTAGCATGATTTAAAATGTTGATTTTCTCAAACAGTTTTATCTTTAGTTTTTATAAGGCTTATAAACTTAATTCATGTGCTTACTTATACTTCTGCAAAAATCAAGAAGAGAAGCATTATAAATTATAATTTGGGGGGGGAGTCCTGGGGAAAAATTATAATTTTTCAGCAGAGTACTGACCTTATTTTTATTGAATCTTTAGAAATTTCAAATTTTCATAATGCAAATGAATCCTTATATAATCACATACTACTTGATCTAAACACTACTACATGAAAATAGTCATGTTTTCTATGATTTGAATATTTTTAAAATATGTAATAGATACTATAAAAGAGACAAATACACAACATTATCATTACAGTGTTTTCAAAAGGCAAACCATAGCAAAAAAGCACAGTTCAGCATTTTGCTCAATGTTAAGTCTGAACTCTTCGGTGTACCTAGATACTGAGTGTTAAATGCCATGGACTACCTTCAGGCTGCCAATGCAAACACTCCTTTTGACATCACTTAGAACAACATGTGGAAATCAAAGACCCATATGTTCAAAATTGTGCCAAATCTCCCATCGTTCAGAAAATTCGGCAGGCTCTCATGGACATAGATAGAGTAAGAAACAATACTCAAAATTCTAGGCATTTTCACTTTATTTTTTTTAGTAAAATTTTAAGTTACAATTTTGTATTAATTACTACTAAGTTGCCTGCTTTTGGTGTTAATTATAAAAAAAAAGAGAGACTGAAATCTTAAAATCACAGTAATTCATCTAAGTATATATTTAAGGACTAAAAAAAAAGTGAGTTAATAACTTGAAAAGCCTGATGCTTCCTTTGGAACCATTATACACTATTTACATATAATATGTAATTCTTCAAAATATACTATAACCTAATAATACCTATAGTTTGTTGGCATATTAATAGATGTTCTAAAAACATCCAAACATAGCTATACTGAAGAGTAAGTAAAAATTAAAAAGTTGCAAAGCAATTTTAAGTGTAAGCATTTATCTAACACATTTAAACCATTAAAAACACAAATTAAGAATCTGACAATTCAAACAGGGTTGATGCAGTCTACCTACTTAGGGTGTTGCCAAAATATAAATAATTACATTTCATCAAATCTAAGGCATCGTCATTTGTAAGACTCACCATGAATTTATGTCCTATTGCATGTAAACAAAAAAATTTTTGCCAATTACTGCATGATATGACATCGATTGTTAGAGGCATCCTAATTTCAAAAACATTAAAATGGGAGGAGGAAATGAACACCTTAGAACCACTGAAACATGGTAATGCAGAACTGGAATAACACCTACTACTATTGCTTCTTTATGTGTGCCATTTTAAAATGTGCACGTTAAATATTGTGACATAGCACCTCAAGTCACTTTGAAACATTAGCATGATGACCTTTTGCCTAACTAACTGATTCCCACATTATCCTTTGACTCGCTATATAAAGTACAGCATAATGAATAAAGCACACATGAGGAAACCGTATCATATCTGCCATATTTGCAAATACATCATTCTGAAAAATTCAACTAAACAACTAAGAATCTAGGGTATTTTCTCCACAGCGATGCTTATGGAAGAATCACTTTGGAATAAGAACTTATGTTTGAATAAGGTTTGCCACTCCTTAGTGATATGATCCTGGGCAAGCTCCTTAACATCCCAGAGACTCTTTTTTCATTGATGAAAATAGAAATAATATCTGCCTCTCAGACCTACTGTGAGAGTTAAATGAGGTAAGGTGTGCTGAAATTCTTAATAGAATATCTGGCACACTGTAAATGTTCAATAAATGTTTCTTTCCTTTCTTCCCACTATCAAGATTTTGCAAAACCTGCATTAAAACCATACAAAAGCCAATGAACAGTTTGCTCCAGATCAACCTCATATACTTTTAATCTTTTTTTTTTAAAGCAAGCTCTATGCCAAATGTGGGGCTTGAACTTACCACCCTGAGAACAAGAATTGCATGCTCTACAAAGTCAGCTAGGCACTCCTCTGATAAACATTTCTGGCTCCTCAGAAATCACCGTACATTATCATAGAAGCATATGGCAGCCAGCTGTGTATGAGTGGATCCCCAAGAATGTAATGTTCCATAAGGACAGAAATTTGTTTTGTTCACTGTTACATCTCTAGCATCTACAACAATGCCTCGCAAATATTAGGCACTCCATAATGATTCTGTAATGAATTAGGATTTCAAAGAATTTCTAATTTCCAATCCCACACTAAATTTTAACTTAGCAGCAACTCATTGAAGACAATGCAGTAAAAGACTATTTTCTTGGGTGCCTGGGTGGCTCAGTTGGTTAAGCGACTGCCTTCGGCTCAGGTCATGATCCTGGAGTCCCTGGATCGAGTCCCGCATCGGGCTCCCTGCTCGGCAGGGAGTCTGCTTCTCCCTCTGACCCTCCCCCCTCTCATGTGCTGTCTCTCAAATAAATAAATAAAATCTTTAAAAAAAAAAAAAAGACTATTTTCTTCTACCTCTTCCATTCTAAAAATTACTGACCCTACCAATGTTAATCTTTTCAGCAATAATTCAACAGCAACATTTTAACTAATTCAACAAATATTTATTGAGCATCTATCATCAGAACAGCACAGTGCTGAGTACTGAAGAAAAAAATCCCAAGTAGCATAAGACACAACTGCTGTCTTCTCAGAAAGACAAAATAGTAACATGCATGAAAACAGGTATGATTATGTTTCAAAATGAATCATATAGACAATAATTTTTCTCCTGAAAACTAAAAATTGAAATAATTTAGAACAAGATAAAAAAACAAAATGTGGAAGACTGAAGAGACCACATAAAGAGGTGATTTTTAGGTCAATGACATGCTAATTCAAAGGGACTGATCGCTGTTGAAGAGACAACATGGGATATATAAAATACTCTACCCCATGTCAAGTCCACAGATTCCAAACCAGAGATTATTAGCCCTTGAAAGCAGAGGTAGAAATATTTTACTCAAGGTAATTTACACAGGGTAAAAGAGCATCAACGAACTAGATGTGAACAATCAACATGTTAGGTCTAGCAATGGCTCTAGGGTCAGCTTATCCTAGCTCCTGTTCAATTGAACATATTTACTGATGCTACTCTGTGCCAGGCCCTGTGCAAAGCATCTGGGTGTACAAAGATAACAGGAAACCCACCTATCACAAAAAACTATTAGAGGAGATACCACTTAATTTAGATCACTGTGATTTATTTGTAACTCTGCAATTAAAACCCTTCTACAGGTTAATTCATGGATTGAAAGCTGGGATAAGTTAGTCTACTGGAGAAGATCTAGTCCCTAGTTCGTGCTTTGCTCATTTGAACAAATGAAGAAAAAAAGTTAGCGGAAAACGAATAAATGATTTTTGTAGTAAAGTTGAAAAATACAGAAAAGTAGGGGCACCTGGGTGGCTTAGTCATTAAGCATCTGCCTTCGGCTCAGGTCATGATCCCAGGGTCCTGGGATCGAGCCCCGCATCGGGGTCCCTGCTCGGTGGGGAGCCTGCTTCTCCCTCTCCCACTCCCCCTGCTTGTGTTCCCTCTCTCACAGTCTCTCTCTCTGTCAAATAAATAAATAAAATCTTAAAAAAAAAATACAGAAAAGTATAATAAAGAAAATGTAAAACCTACTTCTACTATTGAGAGGTAACTATTATTTAATTTAAATATTTGGTGTTTATTTTTTTAGTATTTTTTCTCCCTATATGAACTTGGAAAAAATCCAAGAACACATTATACTACTATTTTATAAACTGCTTTATAAATTTAATATATCAAACTTTCTCATATTATTAGGTATTCTTCTAAAACATGATGTAAAATTATTAGAATTTGATTACATAATTTAACCATATCACTGTTGGATATTTCAGTTGTTCACAATTTTGTCTAATTAGGAATAATGCTGCAAATAAGACCACTGAGTAATGAAATAGTAGATAACAGGATTCTCCTCATGGATGATTCTAACTAACAAATGAAAAAGGAATAACAGAATTAAAATAGCTCTATTTTGCAATCCCAAATAAACCAATAGATGTAGGCATTGAGCATCAATAACTAAAAACATCACCAAAAAAAGAAAGAAAAGCAGGCATTATGTGCTACCTGATATAAGAACATAACACAATCTGTAAAGCAATTCTGCAGGGAAAAAAAGAGAAATTAATCCAGGATCTGATTAAGCCTACAGATCCAAAGTCAGCTTGCATGAAATACAAAGAACAGAGGAACATGTTAAACTATACCATGGAGACGCAATCAGCAAAATACAGACTGGGAAATTATAGGACTAACAATCCTGTTTTTTCAAAAGGAAAAACAAACAGGAAAGGAAAAACGGGGGTGGGGGGCGGCAAAAAGGAAATGGAATAGAAGCTTTAAATTTAAAAATACTTAAAAGATACGCCAACGAATTGCAATGAATATACTTTATGTGCACCCTGATTCAAAGAAACCATTTGGATGATGATATTAAAGAATTATTGTTAATATTCTCAATATTTTGGTATAATATGGTGATACCTTTTGTTTTTTTATTAAGAATCCTGATTTCTTAGGGGTACATACTGCAGTAATTACAAGTGAAAAAATGTCTTGGATTTACCTAAAAAATTTGTGAGGAAGAAAGCTAACAGAGGTGAGAATGGTGCAGGACTGGGCATGAATTGGTCAAGTTCAGTGTTGGCTGTTTTACTGTTCTATCTTTTGTAGTATGGCTCAAAATTCACCCTAGGGCACCTGGGTGGCTCAGTCGTTAAGCGCCTGCCTTCGGCTCAGGTCATGGTCCCAGGGTCCTGGGATCGAGTCCCACATCAGGCTCCCTGCTTGGCAAGAAGCCTGCTTCTCCCTCTCGCATTCCCCCTGCTTATGTAACTGCTCTCGCGCGCGCGCGCTCTCTCTCTCTCTCTGTCAAAAAAAAAAAAAAAAAAAAATTCACCGTAATAAAAATTTAAGAGAGAGAAGAAAGGAGAAAGGGAAGATGTTGCTGGGGTGACCACCTTTGTATGTGTACCTCTATGTATGTTTCTATTTCTCTAGTATTAATTCTACAAGCAAAATATTTAAGAATAAATCTTTTTAAGGCTTTCAAAATATTTTTCTAAAATGACCTGAAAGTTGTGCTAGTTTATACTCCTACAGCAGCGTGTACAATAGTGTGCATTTCCCTATATGTTCACCAACTTAAACATGTCTGATTCAAATAAACTTAAACACAATTTGGCAATGTCTAGTTTTAATGTGGTGTGGACACAAGAGTAGTAACATTTATCTGATAATCTTATACATTACATGGTACTATTGAGTATTTATGACAGTGTTTCTCTGCCATATATATAATCATTTCTACATATGGGAAAATAAAGAAAAATAAATTATGGGTAGGAGGTTCATCATTTTAATTTGGATCCTCAGCCTCCTTCCTCAAATGACAACTTCAACTCACATAAATCTTCTTGAAATTTGAGCAAGAGAAATGAATATTTACTTTTCTTTACAAACTTTACAGAATATATTTAGAAAAAAATTAATTCAGTAAATCAGTTTCGTTTTACAGTCAAGGCCTATGGCATGAACACTACAACAAAATATTGTTTGTTGCATTTATTTTTTTAATTAAACAGAATACTATATACCATATCCGAATCTATGAAAATTTATTTACTTAAACATTTTTCTTTTAGGATATATTACTTTTATAATTTCCTAGTATTCATTCAGGTTTTCTTAAGTAGTATTGTCTCAAGGTACTAAAACCTAGAAATAGCCAGGCTTAGTGATGGCAAAGCTTCGAATATTATATACTCACATTTTTAAATCAGGGCAGACACCTGAGACAAAAACTGTCCCCAAAGCTGCCTACAACAGCTACATGCTGGTCACTCTTTCTTGTCAAGGCTGATTTATTGCCTCCTTGCTGTTCAATTTCACATTTTGTCCTCATCATATCCCTGGCTCATGATCATTCTATGCTGACCCTTGTAGGGCAGGCAGGGAATATTGATAAAACAATTATCTGTTAGCCGTTCATTTGATTTTCCATTTCAATTACGGATTGCACGAGGCAAAAGGAAAAAGATTGCATCATTGATTTTTCTACCTTACAACAGTACAGAGTTGCTTTGATGGTTATAAAATGAATGCAACTCAACCATGCTTTTAAAGGTCATATTTTTTGTTTTAGTGTATTTTTTCAAAGCTTAACATATGCAACTGTACACATTCTATAAGGAAAAACTACCCTCAAAAACCAAGCTAAGCTGCTGCCCAGGTGAGAAAAAAATATAAATGCTTCAGATGAGTCTGAACCATCTCACAGCTGCATCCACATTACATAGTAAAGGACTTTCTGCAAAAGCATACTGGTTAGGGAATTTCTAAGGTTTTTCTGAAAGATTTAGGTACAGAGAGCATAGCAAGCAATCCCTTCAAAAGGACGGAAATAAAATCCACCACCTCTTGCTTCCTGACTGAATTAGTTACATACTAATAAGTAGTTTCTTCAATTCCTATAATATGCGAGAAGCAGTTTTGTTTTGTTTTAAGCATATTATACTACTAACCATAACCATGTTTAAACCTCACCTATCTGAAAGGCTGATAATATGCTATTGCTAGCCAGTGATCCAGGACGGTCACAGTCAGAGAGAAATGGTGCTGAACCCACTAAACTTCATTACGGTTCAGCGAATGGTACAGCTCCAGGGGATGTTCACATGGCCGACCTTAAGAAAAGTTCAGCCTTTGATCAAGGTTTAGTGTTCATGGAGTAGCAATGGTACAGGAAAAGGTTTCCATTTTCTGTGCCATAAGGTGCTGGTGTTGATCTTCTTAAAGCCCTAGAGTTTTCTTCCAAGACTGGATTACGCTCAGCAATTAAGGTAATGAACTAGCTGAGGTAACAAAGCATAATGATCTCTTTTGTCCTTTGAATTCTTATGAACTCTACTCATTCACAATAAGTCTGGCATGCAAAGCTTTTTCAAACCCTGTACTGCTTAAAACTATGTAAAAATGATTACTTCCATTATGCCTTCATGGTTTGACATTTTTAATTTAAACACCTGTAATATTTAAGCATACTTTTCAGAACCAAAATACCCACTCAAAGAATGCTAGCTTACATTCTGGTAATATTTTGACATTTTATATAGTATATTTTAATGCCTGAGAAGATAATGTGATGAATCCATTATAAATATATCAAAATATGTATACCAGGACTTTCTCTTGATTTTTTGTTTTTAAACAGTAGGAGTAGTTTTTTTTTTTTTTTTAAAGCTGGTATTCTGGTACATAAAGCAGTCACCTATAAAGCTTGTTGCCAGTGTTAATACTCTTCAAGTTCAATATGACCTAAAATATGAAGGAAAAAAAATCTAAATTACAACAGAAAACTTCTTTAAAAATGGACTCTTTATAGTATATTTAATGTATTTTTTCTTAACTGGAAGCCTCTTTTAGAAAAAGATGTTTTTATGTTGAAATTGCATTTTCTAGAATTTACTGTCACTTACTTTTATTTCCTAAATTTTTTTTAAACATCTGGGCACTATTTTTTACATTTTCTCAAATCTTTGCATGTTATAAACCTTCACCACTGCAGAATTTGCTGCTCTCTGATCTTTCATCTTAACACATTTCCAGCCCCAAATTTCACTTCAATCTCACCTCATCTCTCCATACTACATTAACCCCTGGCAATTGCCTTCCAAATGACCCCATTAAGCTGTAATTGCCTCAGCAGGCCTGCACTTTCGCTTGTAATTCTGTACCTCTCATCTCCCAGACGTTCTCTCAGCATCATTTCATGTTCTGGCTCCCTTCACTGAGCTCAGCTTATGACCTCGCTGCACCATGGCCGAAATGACTACTAAAAGCATAACAGAGACGGAATTCCATTACTTATTTTTAAAAGTTCTCTAGTGCCCTAATGTAATATTCTTTCGGGACTGTTGTCAAGGATACCAAGCACCGGCCATTAAAACCTTTTGTTTTCCAAGGCATTCCGTCTTTTATTAATAAATAAAGATAAAGATAATGTGCATCCAGCCAGTGGAAAGTCAGGGCATGTTTGCAATTTTCTCTCTCTATTCCAACCTTATTCTGCCCATAATGTTTAGGAAATACAGATAATAGAAAAAGTCTTTTTAAAATTCTCCATGTGCCCCATAATATCACACCAGATCCAAAACAATATAGGTAAGAATTAATTAGCATATACATCTAAAGGCTTGAGACCACTCCTTTTAAAATCTTATGTAAATTACACACTCATATTTAAGTAGTCACATGGAGACATTTTATGACATTACTTTATAAACAAAATTTGCAATCACTCCATGTTAGAATGTTCAGTCTCTTATGAGTAAATGAAATTCCCAATGGACAGTCTCAGAACAGTAGAACCAAATAACAAGGAAAACCTTATTAAATTCTTCAACTCGGCTTGTAGATATTCTAGGGAAGTCTATATTCATCAAAGGCAGAAAAAGGAAAAGAAAACATCTTAATATTTTAGGATCAGGAAATCAGGATAAGTCAATCAAGCACCATTAAAAGTGAAAAGGTGACACTTCTTTAATATGAAAGCCAAGGACAGCCTCAGTAAAACTCAGTGCAAAGCTAGAATTGACATTAAAATTGAAGGCTGAATTTTGTACACAAGAAAGACTACTTTTCCCTCTGTAAGCTAAAGATGAAGATTTGGAGCATATTTGAAACAAATTCTAAATGCGAAGCTCACAAGCTCCAATAAAAGTAAACCAAGCAAACAAAAAATCAGCAATTAAAAAAGGCCTTTAGAAATCAAACCAATAAAAATGGCCAACTAAGAGGCAAAGCCCACAAAACTGGGCATGAATGAGGCACGGCAGGCAAGCCTTCAAATGGAAGTTGCATGCAAAGGAACTCTGGCAACTAATCCCCATAATCTTGGGTCAATATTGACCTGTTTTACCCTAAACTTCAAGGGCTCAGGTCTAAAAACTGCCTTGTGCAATTCTCTTTAGTCCTCTCCTATCAATGAACACCATTAAGCTAATACTCTCTGCTAAATGCCTTCAAAAAAAAAAAAAAAAAAAACACATTTTTTTAACCGAAGCTGCTATTTTCTGGACTAGACCACATTAAATGCAAAATGAAAACACTGGGTGTGTAAATTTCTCCTTACTGGAAGACTGAGAAAGACTGAACGGAGAGGGGTGAATTCTTTTATGCATGTAATAGTTCAGAAAACTGATATGATGTCAACATGAATGTGTTTTACAATAAAATTGGGTGTCAGAGCCAGAATGGATTCACTGTCTCTGCAGGCCAGAGCATGGCCACTGTTGCCTAGAATTGAGTAAAGTTGTCAACTGAACTGATGTTTAGCTTCAGTGAGATAGCCTGAAAGAGAAGAGCTAGCACAAGGAAAAACTCACTGAAGCAACTTTTTGCTTTAAAAAAACAGCTTATATTTCTAACCCCATCTTAAGGAGGTCAGTTACTTTACCATCTGCAGGTGGAAGATAAATTGACACTTCATCAAAAAATAAAGATATAAATTAAAGCCTTCAATATTAGAGCTTGGATACAATATAAGAAAATACATGCTTTCTGAATTATAAATCTCTTATAAAATCATTTCATATTTCAGAGAGAGCATTGTCTTTAAATTCTGCATCTGGATTCTTGTTAACAGTGCATTAAAAACTTCATTAAAACGCAAAGCACTGAGGTCAAACTATTTCTACCCATTTAAATTGTTCCACACTAAACCAAAGCCAGTTTACTACAGCGTTCTTCTAAAATTAACTCCAACACCCAGAACAGTTAAGAAATCAACTTAATCTCCCTTGATTCTGTAACCAAGACAATCAATTCTGCCTACAGTACAGGAAGCAAGCACTGCCCACCCAACAGCATTCTGAACAAAAGCTGGCTGTGCTAGAGGCCCTGCAAGCTCAACACCAAAACAAGTCATACATAGCCATACAACAGTAGTGCTATACTCCAGAGACTTCACTCTTTTTCTTTCTTCTCTGTCACTGAACAAACGGAGGTAAGACAACACTCTGGGGAGGAAATAGCAAAGAGGAGGAAAAGCAGAGTGGTTATAAATGTCCTGTTGCAACAGTTACGTACATAAAAATCCAGCCATGCATTTCTCTGGTGCCTACCATATCACAGGTCTAAGGCAAAAAACACAGTACCTAGGGGGTGCTAGATTAACGCAAACAGAAGAATAATACATTGCTCCTATCCCCCAGAAACAAGCATTAGCCAAGTCGGATCTTAAAAACACTGCCACAAAATACTTGAGTTTTCAACAATGAGAACAAATTTAATTATAGTCAGCTAATCATTCAAATGGTTTAGGATCTAAGGCTATGGACTTAGAATTTAGATAGACTTGGGAGCAAGTCCAAGCTCTACTACTTAATATTGAGGTGACCGTGGGCAATTAATTAAACCCCCTAGGTGTTAGTTTCTTCATGTGAAAAACAGGAAAAACCAAACAAATCACTTGATGCATGTAAAGAGCCTATCACAGTCCCTAGTATATATGGTGGGCCGTAATGTTAGTACATAATAATGTAATGATTTCTCAACAGTAATACACTTAGATGCTTCATAGTAATTGGGCTAGCGAGGTCAACAAAAACCAAAAAACTGTGAAGCTCTATGCGGGCAATAACAGTAACAAATTGAACAACTTAAAATCAAACAAGCAAATAATTCCGCAAAGAAGGTACCCTTTTGGGTTCACACTGTTACCTCAACTCCCTACACAAGGTTTTTTTGTGGCAATTCAATTAGAATGAGATTCAAAAGAAAGAGTAAGGGCAAAGAAATCATCCTGTAATATAAATACTTCCAGTCTTTGTCCTTTACCCAATACAAACGTAAACATCCCAAAATGCTATTTAGCATATTTTAAAATTAACATTTTTCAAATAAAAATTTTCTTGATAGAGAAAGATACAGTACACTACTATTATAAAATTATAGTAAATGCACCAATAAGATCAAGGAGTTAGGAAAGAAAAATGGCCAATTCTTCAAAGGAAAGGAGAAAAATTTACTTGGAGGTTTAGCTATCGCTAAGGGATGGAATGTGTGTTAGGAGTCACTAATAAGCCCCTAAAGCATATATAATATAAAAGCTAAGCAGAAAAGGCTAGAAAAAAGATGTTACCTATTGTTACACATTCTCTATAAGAAACAATTGCTAAAAAAACTGATGTGTATGGAGGATAGCATTATTTGCATATGATCAGAGGAACATTATTAAATAATTCCATTGTAAGTGTCACCTAAAACAAAACGGACACATTTCCAGTGCTTTAAAAGAAAACCCCATCCTGGAAAAATTCCTTCTTTATTCCAAAGTTGTTTCCACCTGCAGAAAAATTTCCTGGAAGACACTTTACATACCAGCAATAACAAGTCACAATTATTTATCTTCATTATCTTCTTTACTATTTAAGATAAAAAGCCAAAGGACGGGTCTGTGAACACAAAAAGCGTAGAAACAATCCCTCTGCCAACACCCATATTTACAAAGAGGCATCTGAATGGCCCACTGTCTGAGTGCTCCCTGTAGGCCAGAAATGAGCATCACAAGGTTGACAAATAACAGAACATTGTATTGGTCTCTTAAAGCTTTTGCTTTACACTAAGAATTTTAAGCCAGCAAAATACTTCTAAATGGAGTATAAATGTATTACATATCAGGAGTTCATTATCTCAATTCCATAAACAGGAAGGTCACTGAAAAGACAATTTTGGAATGTTTAAAAATCATATGCCAACAATATCCCTTTCGCTTACCCTTTCTCCAGTCTTTCATTTCTTGTTGTCCACGCAATGTATATACTTGGACATTATACCGTCATCCAAAACTAAACACATCTAAAACATCTTCCCTAACTATCCTATCAGAGTCAGCAGGACTGATATGCTCTCTGGCTTCCAAGCTTTTAATCTCCCCATAAATCTTTGGCTTTTCTCCCTCTGTCTGCTCACGTTAAATCTTGCTAACTTTTATTGTATAAGGAGTTACATCTGTTCATCCAATACTGGAATTTACAACCTAACTGGTAACCAGTGCTTGCCTCTACCCTCAGTCTTTCCATTTATCCTTCATTTCCTAGAATCCTGTTTCTTAAGAATTATTTTCCATTTCATCCTTTGGCAAGGGCAGATAAAGAATTATATGAATAAAATTAGCATTTGTTGAGCATCTATTATATCTCGAGAACTCCTATGTATTTTCTCATTAGCACCTTCAATCTCACTGAAGTTAAATTTGAAGTAGGTTACATGTATTGGGTGAGTGAAAGGCAAAGAGGAAGTATTTTTATTACAAGGCTATTCCTTTATCTTTCCTCTTTCTTTTGAACCTCATTCTAATTCAATTACCACAAAAAAAGACATTAATTTACTCAATTTATAGATTTGTACAAGTGACAGATCTTCTGAATCTGAGTATACTTCTCTTTATATATCATATTGCCTCTTGATTCTTCAAACCTACAACAATGAATAAGATTCACTTGATTCTCACCTCAAAATTACCATTAATAGTAACACACATCTACTAAACACCTACTATGTACAAGACACTTGGCAATACGCTTTCATGCACAATTCCATTCAATCCTCACAACTGGGGCGCCTGGGTGGCTCAGTCGTTAAGTGTCTGCCTTTGGCTCAGGTCATGATTCCAGGGTCCTGGGATCGAGCCCCGCCTCGGGCTCCCTGCTCAGCAGGGAGTCTGCTTCTCCCTCTTTCTCTGCCTGCTGCTCTGCCTACTTGTGCTCTCTCTCTCTCATTGTCAAATAAATAAATAAAATCTTTAAAAAAAAAAAAATCCTCACAACTACTCTCTGAGGTTAAGCACTATACTAAACTCCACTTTAGAATTTAAAAAGTAACACAGAATGGTTGTTAAGTACTTCTTCAGGGCAACCTAGCTGGGAAGCAGTGAAACTGGGCCCCAAGTCTAGGTCTCTGACTCCAAAGCTCATATCCTGAACCATTCTTCTCTCATGAGTGTTAAGCACCACAAAAAATCTCCATCTTACCTTGCTGCCTTCATGTTTTCTTCTACCTTGGCAAAAATTTGTCATCCCTTATATATGACTTCCTTGGAAACTCTAACACTCTCAAAACAAACAAACAAAAAATCCATCTCCTTTCCAACTTCAAAATTCTACTTTATTCTCTTAATTCCATCAAACCTTCTTAGATTAGTACCATACATTTGAAGTCTAGATAATACAGTACCAGCCACCACTCCCGGCCTTTGTTCTCTCCAAATATTTTCTGCTTTAGTACAAACAGCTAGTGTTAGATACATTTTGTCACTTGACACCAGCAGAGTCCAATTTAATCTTATGAAGAACAAAAAACATCAAGTTGCAACACGAGCAAACAACAGACTTAATTATATTTACGTAGATAATTAGTTTATATACTAAGAGTGTGATTTGATAGGAGATTTTTCATATTCCTGCAATGTATATCTTCTTACCATTTCCCATTTGTAGCCCAAATCTTCTAGTCTACCAAAATATGTCTGGAGTTTCTGATGATACTAAGGAGCTATAAGCTGAGCACTACAAATCTGGAGGCACTGTATAACTTAGTACAGCAATTGTTGATATGGATTGCAAAATTTTCTTTAAAATTGTGAGAACAAGAACCTATTGTCCAAAGTGTTCTTGGAAAAAAAGGGAAGAGAAAAGAAGAAAGAAAGGATGGGAAGTGTGTTTTTCCTCAGAGTGCCAAATACACAGCATTAGCTCTGCTATTAGAATGTTTCCATCTGCAACTTCAACAGGGCAAGCCCAACCAAGGATTCATCCTTTTTGCTACCTTTTGGAAAATCTTAACAAAACAAACACTATGAATGTTCTTAAGATCTCCACTATTTGGAAAAATAAACTGTAAAATAGATCAAAATGACTCTTTATTAACCTTAATTATACCATCTAGATTCCTTTTAAAGCATATTTTCTTTTTAACATTTTTAATATAAGGTCATTTCATTCAAAATGCAAAAAGTACAACATTTTTAAGTCATTTTCCTGTTCCTGAATGCAAACCCCTGTTCTCCTCCAGAAGCAAATAATGTTACATGTTTCTTATATATGTCTGGAGATAGATAAATAGGTACACACACACATACAAATACACACACACACACACAAAATAAGCACGTATTTCTATTAATTTTCCTTTATTAGACATAGATGTATTTAATACATATACACATTGCTCTGTACCTTAATTTTTTTTATTTAACATATTCTAGAAACTGGTCTATATTAGTGCATAACAAGTACATAAAGAACTTAATCATTCTATTTTATGGGTTACAGTATTACAATGAATGGAAGTAACATTATTTATTTAACTAGTCCCCTAACTAATGAACATTTAAATTATTCCCAAACTTATACTATTTTAATGAGTGCTACAATTATCTTTGAATACATATAAGATTTCTTACATACAAATATATGAAGGCTAAATTCCACGAATTACAATTGCTGGGTCAAAGGATTATGTACTCTTAAAATTTTGATAGATATTGCCAAATTGCCCTCCGAAGGAGGTTATACCAAATTACATTCCAACCAGCAATTTTAAAGATTTTATTTCTTTATTTAGAGAGAGAGGGGTAGAGAGAGCATGAGTGGGGGGAGGGGGAAGAGCAAGAGAATCTCAAGCAGACTCCCTGCTAAGCCCCAGCCTCGCAGGATCTCACAACCCCGAGATCATGACCTGAGCTGAAATCAAGAGTCAAAGGCTTAACCAACTGAGCCACCCAGGCACCCCTCCCATTAGCAATTTTTAAAGTGACTGTCTTGACACCCGTCTCCATCACTGTTAACATACTTTTTGATCTCTGCCAATCTGATAGATGAAAAATGGTAGCTTGGCACAGTTTTACTTTGTTTTGACTCTTGAAAGTCAGAATGTAGTGATTAACAGTATTGATTCTGGGGTTCTGCCACTCAGTTGGCTCTGAACTCACTGTGCAACCATGGGCAGCTAACTTAACCTCTGTGCCATGACTTCCTCATAAGTCAAATAGGGGTAATAACACTCCAATTTCAAATGTTCTTGTGAAAATTAGATGAGTTAATACATACAAGGTGCTTAGACTTGTGTTTGGCACATAATAAACACTTGATAAGTGTTTTTTTTTTTTTCCTTATTTCGAATGAGGTTGGACAATTTTATTTGTATGTTTAAAGAGTTATTTGTATTGGGATACCTGCCTGGCTCAGTTGGTAAAGCATGCGACCCTTGATCTTGGGGTTGTGAGTTCAAGCCCCATGCTGGGTATAGAGATTACTGAGAAAAAAAAAAAATTTTTTTTAAGTTATTTGTGTTGCCTTTTTTGTTAATTGTCTCTGCATATGTTTTATCTACATTTTATTGGATTAGAATCCAAAATATACAGAACTGTTATCAATCAATAAGAAAAGCCAACCTAATAAAAAAGTAGGCAAAGGATGTAAGTTGATCACAGGAAGGTAAAACCAAGTGGTCCATTTTAAGTCCTAGCCACTACCACATCAGCATTATCACTTTAAAAACTTGTGAAAAGGGGCGCCTGGGTGGCTCAGTTGGTTAAGCGACTGCCTTCGGCTCAGGTCATGATCCTGGAGTCCCTGGATCGAGTCCCGCATCGGGCTCCCTGCTCAGCAGGGGGTCTGCTTCTCCCTCTGCCCTCTTCCCTCTCGTGCTCTCTGTCTCTCATTCTCTCTCTCTCTCAAATAAATAAATAAAAAATTTATTTAAAAAAAAAAAAAAAAAAAAAACTTGTGAAAAGGTGACACTTACTGGAGTTTTTGCTTCCCTTGATTCCCTCTTCGTTACATTTCTGAGTCTTGATTCACATATTTTCTTCTCTCATAGAAACTTTCCCAGACTACTCTTTCTGAAATCTCCTCCTACAATGCTTCATAACATTTATCATGCTCTGAAATTATTTTATTTATTGGATGTCTCTCTGCACTTAATTGTATAGTCTTTGAAGGCTGCATACTTTTTTTTTTTAAAGATTTTATTTATTTATTTGAGACAGAGAGAATGAGAGAGAGAGAGCACATGAGAGGGGGGAGGGTCAGAGGGAGAAGCAGGCTCCCCGCCGAGCAGGGAGCCCCATGCGGGACCCGATCCCGGGACTCCAGGATCATGACCTGAGCCGAAGGCAGTCGCTTAACCAACTGAGCCACCCAGGCGCCCTGAAGGCTGCATACTTGTCAGCCATGTTCACTGCTGTATTCTGAGCACCAAGAAGAGTCTCTGGCTCAGAGAAAGCAAGCAGTATTTATCTGACTGATAATGCTATTAAAAGTTAAACTAAAATTGGAACCCTCATACAGTGCAGATGGGAATACAAAACGGTGCAGCCACTTTGGAAAACAGTTTGGCAGTTCCTCAAAGGTTAACCATAGAGTTACCACATGATATAGCAATTCCACTCCAGGGTGTATTCCCAAGAATGATGAAAATATATGTCCATACAAAAATTTGTACACAGTGTTCACAGCAGCATTATTCATCATAGCCAAAAAACTAAAACAACCCAAATATCCATCAACTGATAAATGGATAAATAAAATATCCATTCAATGGAAAATTATTCTGCAATAAAAAAAAATGAAATGTTGATACATGCTGCAACATGGAAGAACCTTGAAAACATAATGCTAAGCCAATCATAAAAGACATATATTATATGACTCCATTGATTTAAAATGTCAAGAATAAGTAAAAATATAGAGACAGAAAGCAGCATAGTAGTTGCCTCGGGCTGGGGGAAGGGGGCAATTAGGAGGAAATGAGTATGGGGCTTCTTAGTCTAGACGGTGATGAAAATGTTCTAAAATTGATTGTTGTGATGGTTGCACAATTCAGTGAATATGCTAAAAAAATGAACTGTCCACTTTAAGTGGGTGAATTGTATGATATGTGAATTATATTTCAAAGGAGCTGTTATTTTTAAAAAGTTAAACTGAACAAAACTGAATTCCGATGCCTGACACACAAGGAATGGAGACATCAGTACTACTGTGCTGAAACTGATAGGTGGAAATGGGAGAAAAAAATGGGGGGAGGAAGGGAAGGGAAAAAAATCTTCTTTTTAAAGTGCTAAAACCATTCTATTGCCTAAAAAGATTATCTCTTCGTAGATAACCCAATTTCATTTTTCTTTTCTTCTCCAAAAATAGAGTCTGATCTAGAACTGTAAAACATTTGCCTTATTTTCTTTTGCCCAAAGCTCTCCTTATAAACCTTATCCGTAGCAAATGTGAAACCAGTTCTCTACACACCACCACTCTGTAGGCCTACACTGCTTTTTTTTTTTTATTAAAGATTTTTATTTATTTATTTGAGAGAGACTGAGAGAGAGAGAGAGCATGAGAGGGGGGAGGGTCGGGAGGGTCAGAGGGAGAAGCAGACTCCCTGCCGAGCAGGGAGCCCGATGCGGGACTCGATCCAGGGACTCCAGGATCATGACCTGAGCCGAAGGCAGTCGCTTAACCAACTGAGCCACCCAGGCGCCCCCCTACACTGCTTCTTGGCATAATGCTGAGACAGGGCAGGACATCAGGAAAACTGAGTTTTCACTTGTGAGTTATAATACTGATGAGGGGTTCAGGCAGTGGGAAGGATAGCATTCTATTATGCAGCACCATTCTGACACTTCCCTAAGAATTTGGAAGCCACATATATTTTATGGTAGCACACGCTCTAATTCCTTCATCTTTAATAAAGAACCAAAGATGAGACACCATTTAAATATCTTCCTCGACCTTTTAAGCTAGTGTTTTGCAAAATAATTTAAGAATCTCTACAGATAGGGCGCCTGGGTGGCGCAGTCGTTAAGCGTCTGCCTTCAGCTCAGGTCATGATCCCAGGGTCCTGAGTTCGAGCCCCGCATCGGGGTCCCTGCTCAGCGGGAAGCCTGCTTCTCCCTCTCCCACTCCCCCTGCTTGTGTTCCCTCTCTCACTGTCTCTCTCTCTGTCAAATAAATAAACAAAATCTTTAAAAAAAAAAAAATCTCTACAGATATCCCATAATCGGTGCAAATGTTTTATGAGAATTAACCTGAGTATAGACAAGGTTGATTTGTGTCTTGTGCCCCAACCTAAAACTTCTGGTTGAAAGTACTCTGCAAGCTGCCTGTGAGGGCCATGTTACAAAAAGTTTCTAGAAGGTAAGTACAGTGTAAATAGGAAAGGCGCAGGCTTTGGAGCCACATACAGATCAGTTTGAATCCAGCACCGTCACTTATTAGCCATGCTACCTTAGGCAAGTTACTTAACTTTGCTATTCCTCAATTTTCTAACCCATAAAATTAGGATAATACAAATTTATGATGGTATCATGAGGATTCAGCAAGAAAATATGGTATTTTTTTCATTATCAGCACATTCTTGGCATTTTGCAGGAACTTAAAATACTTAAATACTAATTTCTTCTCCCTACTTGCTCATTTTCCTAATCATACCTCAATAATTAGTACCCAAGGATAAAGCTCAAAAGAAATCTTTCTTAAACCAGGTTGCATGCAAAAGCACCTCAAAGCAGTATCATACAGTGGTTAAGATTACACAGACCTCGAAATTTCCATAAATGAGAAAACAGTAGTATAGGTATTTTTTTTAAATCTCACCAAATTTTGCCATTAGAACCAGAGAGAGCAACCAGGAAAAAGAATAAACCCACCCATGACATCTTCTACAAAAGTAGGTTTCAAGGAATCCCCCTAAATCCTAGAATACAGATAGACATGGCTAAAACACATCCAATAGCAGCAAGTGGGGAGAGCAACAAGAAGTATAAAAGCAGTAGCCACTGAACCCAGAACTCATGAACAAAAAATCACCCCAAAGAGAAAAGGACCAATGTTATGTGGGATCCCACACAAATAAAGCTGAGACCAACTACTGGGACTGGAAGGGGTCCATATAGCCTCCAACTCAGGAGAGGGAACCATTTTAAAAACTAAAGACTAATTAAATGATATAAGTCTATCAATCTGACCTCAGAACACAGTAGGGGACACCTGGCTGGCTTAGTCAGTAGAGATGTGACTCTTGACCTCAGGGCTGTGAATTCAAGCCCCATGTTGAGTGTAGAAATTACTTTAAAAAAATAAAATCTTTAAACACACACAGTGGTCTGTTTGTGAATCCTTAGGGAGATACAATGAAAGGACCTCCCCCCAAAAACTGCAAGAAGACTTTAACTTGATTCAATAAGTCTATTGTTATTTTGAAACCATTACAGATATAATATACGATAGAGAAAATAAGTAATTATGCTACCTTTGCTAGGAATCCAATTTTATCATAAAGGAGATAGAAGATCAAAGAAGTTAAGTAAAACCCCTATAATCTTACACTTGAATTAGAATTATCAATGTGAACTCACTCCCCTCCCCTTTTCCCTAAAAGCAAACAACTTTGTAGCAATAAGTACCCATAATGTGGTATTTATCTATTATTCCTCAATAAAAAGAACCATGACTCTTTGGAGAAATGATAGATTCCAGGTCTAACACAAGGAATATACAAGATGAGCCTGGCATATTTTGTTGTGCCAGAAAGTAGAAAGCTATAAAAGCTAGTAATAGAGTCTTGTCAAAAGGACACGGGAGCCATCTAGAAAGGGCTCCCACTGGATAAATGTGGGACAATTTCAGCATCAAAAAGTATAATGCCCATGGCAGATATACCTGTGTTGAGTATAGCAAATGGATAAACTTGTTGAATCACTATGTTGTACACCTGAAACTAATGTAACATTGTGTCAATACCTCAATTAAAAAAAGTACAGTGCCGGCAATTAATTAAAACACACTGAAATACTAAAAACCAAGACTTCATAATAACTACTAAAAAATAAAAAGAAGAAAGAAAGAACACACCACTGGAAAATACTAAGGCACTACCTCACTACTCTAGAAACTGATAATTAAAGGGAAAGAATTAAGCATTTTATACTGCCTTTCCAGTATGAATTACATTTCAGTATTACCAAGTAGCCTACTACTTACTAGTGGAGCAAATAAAGCTCTTCTAAAGAATTCTGGCTAATAGAAGGAATAAAATAATTGGAAATTACCATTCTCAACTCCTAAGAAATTCAGTAATTCAAGCACTGATCATCCATGGATGGTAAAACCATTAGGAGAAAAAATGATGAATGAGGAACTTTACAGTGGAAGGATCAGGCTGGCACTACTGGAATCCACTGATCAATCTTAGCATTACAAAAAGTAAGACAAACTTTATGACTGATGTGATACAATATGAATCTAATCAAACTTTTAGATCTAACTTCCAATCTAGAAGAAATTCAGAGAATAGAGGCATAAATTAAATAATGCCACAAGAAAGTAATCAGCAAAATATAGAATGTGAGGCATTCTACAGGTTATCCATTCTGGCAACAAGTCAGTGGTACTGGAAAAGTATGGTGGTTGTGGTGGGGATTGTCTAGTGTCTAACTATTCTAATTTAAAAGATAGTTAAGGGGTGCCTGGGTGGCTCAGTCGGTTAAGCGACTGCCTTAGGTTTAGGTCGTGATCCCAGAGTCCTGGGATGGAGTCTCACATCGGGCTCCGTGCTCAGCGAGGAGCCTGCTTCTCCCTCTTCCATGCCCCTGCTCACGTTCTCTCTCTCAAAAAAAAAAAAAAAGATAGCTAAAAGTCATAACAATCAGGGGCACCTCAATGGCTCAGTCCGTGGAGCTTGTGACTCCTGATCTTGGGTTGTGAGTTCAAGTTCTACATTGGGCATAGAGATTACTTTAAAAAACGAAACAAAATATTTTTTAAAAGAGTCATAGCAATCAAATACAGTAAATGGACAATTCTGGATGCTGATCTAAACAACCCAACTGTAAAAAGACATACGTTAGACAATCGGGAAATCTGAATAGATATTAGATGCTATTAAGAAAGTCTTGTTAATTGAAGACCTTCTTGTTAATTTTGTAAGGTGTAATAGTGGCACTGTGGTTTATGTGAGGAAGAAAATACCTTCTTTAAAAGCAAACTGAAGGGGCGCCTGGGTGGCTCAGTTGGTTAAGCGACTGCCTTCGGCTCAGGTCATGATCCTGGAGTCCTGGGATCGAGTCCCACATCGGGCTCCCTGCTCGGCAGGGAGCCTGCTTCTCCCTCTGACCCTCCCCCCTCTCATGCTCTCTCTATCTCATTCTGTCTCTCAAATAAATAAATAAAATCTTTAAAATAAATAAATAAATAAATAAAAGCAAACTGAAGTATTTAGGGATAAAATAACATGGTGTCTAGAGTTTGCTTTAAAATATTCTAGCAGGAAAAAAGTTGTAGGAGAAGATATGAAACAAGTATAAAATATTGATGGCGATTAAGTCTGGTTGATGGTTATATAAGGGTTCACTGTACTCTCTACCTTCTTATATATTTGGAAATTTTTATAATAAAAAGTAAAACAAACAACAAGAACAACAAAAAAGTAAAACATAAAAAACAATGAATAAAAAACAATACAACAACAAAAAAAGAACAGTATGAACTCTAGAATCAGACTGCTAGGGGACTGAATCCTAGCTCTATCATTTATTAATTATATGACTTTGGGTGAATCATTTAACTTCTTTAAACATGGTTCACCTTCCATCAAATGGGGGAAATAGTACCCTATTTATTAAGTTTGACTAAGATAATCCATATAAAGTAGAGAGAATGTTTCTAGTACATTAAAAAAAAGTCCAGTAAGTGTCAGCCATTGTCATCATTATGATTATGCTATTGTAGAGGATATGGTAGCAAAGACTCCTGAATAGTTCTTTATGTAAAGGGCCAATGTTTATTTTTTGTCAAAATTCATATTTCTTTTTCAAAAGCACAGATAAGGGATGGGTTAAATAGGTCATGGGGATTAAGGAGTGCACTTGTTGTGATGAGCACAGGGTGTTGTATGTAAGCATTGAATCACTAAATTGTACCCCTGAAATGAATATTACACTGTATGTTAATTAATTGGAATTTTAATAAAAACTAAAAAAAAAAAAAACACAATAACACAAAAGCACAGATAAATATACAATTCCAAACATCATAAATATTTTAATATCATAAATATTTTCCTTTTCTATTATTTAGCTTTTTGAAAATTAATAAATACAAACATTATTACTGCCAATATCACAAAGGTCTATTGTTTCAAATTTCATACTATTCTTCAGTTAAATTTAAGCGACACAGTGTTATCAATATTTTATCTAAATTCATGGTTGTATTTTTACATTTAAGTTTTCCCTAAAAATGATACACAGAAGATATTTAGCTAATAGCAAATCTAAGCAACATATAAAGCAGCCTTTTTTCAACTAATCAACTAAAATAGAAATATTTTCCTTGTTTCTAAACAAAGTCAGTTTGGTACTTATAATACATATGCTTTCCATAATACAAAAAATCCCTTTTGTAAATAAAAAATTATACTGAAGTCTACAGAGCTGAGGCAACTGATAAATTTTTCCTTTCACTTTTAATCAGGCTTCCTGTTGTAAGAGCTCAGCAGACAGTGACGCCAGACACTGCCTCCCAACTTCGGTTCACCTTTGCAGTTCCACAAGGGACACCATGTCAAGATTGTTCAGCTTTTTTGATGAGTGCTGCGTGGGTAACTAATGTGTAAATGCAGATACATATAGAAAGCAGTTTTGACAGTGATGTATTGCAACTGGTTCCAGATGTCGGTAAGGGATGCTTGGCCAGGCATTTGGGGCTCCACTGCCACAGAACAGTGCCGGGACAAAGCCAATCTTCAAAAGACCGTGGCACTTTAATTCTTCAATTAGAATCTTCTTAAAACAATTACTTTGCTTTTGTTCTTTAAGGAAAACACTGAAATATTTGTACTTTGTTGCTTGTTTTTAAATTTAAGGAAAGGGAGATTGAAATATTGAGCATCCTAACAGTTTGGCTGAAAGGAAAACTTCCAAGCAAAGTGCTGAGATACTCAAAAATAAACATATATTCATGTCATATAATGAGAATATAAACTAATTGCACCAAAACTTGAATATGTACAGAAATTTACTGATTAGCAAAGTAAACATTGAGATTACTCATCTAACAATATTAGGATTCCTCAAAGATTATCAATATTAACATGGTACATATATCACAATAATTGGAAATCATATCAAGTTTATCCCTCTCTTTTTGCTGTCTATAAACTTGACAAGTGTGTATTAGCTAAAGAAAATGTCCCGCAGTTGCCCTGACTTTAAGAACCAAATGATAAATTTTCTAATCATGTATTTCCAGAACAAAATCCTAGAAAAGAAGGACTGACAAGCAGCACGTGAATAAATGAAATTTCTGGTCCATTGGTTAATGAAGTGCAATAAGATGTATACAAAAATTCTAAAACAGAAATACATTATTACAGTCATGCAATGAATAGCCTTTAACCTTTAAAATTGATAAAGTTGCACTTTCTTCATGAAAAATGTTGTAGCACAGCTCCAACATAAGCATTTGGTCTAATGGGAATTTTTTCAAACAACCTGTCTGTCTCCCTCTTCTTTCAATACCAAACTCCCAGCTCCAATCAAAAATGCTCTCGGGGGATCACCTACAGCTACATTCTCTCCATGTGGTTTTGCTATAAGGCATTTTCTCATTGATCAAGGGAACTGCAGAAAGCATGCATTCTGTTTATCCTAGAACAAAGAAGGTGACTTAGGTATACTGATTTTCAGTATCAAACCAAAGGTTTTGAAATACTTTTAATAGAAATAAGGGCAAACAAATCTGTCAGAATGTTTAGAACTCTGTCCCTTTTGATTTCCTAATGAATTGAATAAATTGGACATTCTAAAAATACATTACAAAACTTTTAATATGTGAGAAAACCCTTGTGGTCAATAACTTTCTGTTATAAATAAATTGTTTACTATAGCCCAAAGCTGCTATGTTTGGTCTGATATAACTTGGTATGCTAATTGAAAGGTTAAGAGTAGTTTTAAAAACTGACCAATCTTATTTTTCCAGATGGATCATCAAATTTATTTCTAACCTTGCATTTAAATGATCAACCACTAAAATTTTTTTACAGGCTTAGACTACATTAAAAAATGGTGCCAGATAGCAGAAAAGCTATAAAGTATTTATTCCCATCTCCCTCTTTTATAGGGTTCTGTTATGACAAATCTTTATTGTGACATGCATATCAACACGCCACAACTTAAAACAACCTTAATTTTGGTCCTATCCTAAATATGTTGGTTTTGATTCCTAATAAATTATGTTCAACAAATAAAAGCATTTGGAGCATTTCTACATAAACCATTAATTACTCTGAAATATGGAAAATTTGTCTAGGCAGTACAATTATATATATCAGATCTGGCAGGTCAAAAACAAAATTATTGCCTAGTAAAAATATGGATGCAAGTATATGTAACTAAATGACTTTTGTGTTTATCTTGTCAGTTTACTAATAACTCAAAATAAATCCTTTGGACAACAAATCAGAGCTTCCAAAAAAGCAAAATACCAGTTACTATCCAACAAAAGTCCAAACTTCAAAGTTACTGATATCTATATCCAACACATAAAGATATAGACGACTGAAGTCCTAAATGAATTTAGTTTCTGATTCTGAAAAATAAGTGTATAATTCTAGAACAAAGGTATGTATCAAATAGTTTTATTGCTGGTGGCAATATAAACTGGTATAACCACTTTGGGAAGCAATTTAGCAACAGCAAGTAAAATTGAATACTCTATAACCCAACATTTCTATGTACAGGTATACACCTCAAAGAAGTTCTTGCATGTGGACAAGAATATGTGTGCAACTCCTGGGTATTTACCCCAAAGACACAGATATAGTGAAAAGAAGGGCCATATGCACCCCAATGTTCCTAGCAGCAATGTCCGCAATAGCCAAACTGTGGAAAGAGCCGAGATGCCCTTCAACAGATGAATGCATAAAGAAGCTGTGGTCCATATATACAATGGAATATTACTCAGCCATCAGAAAAGATGAATACCCAACTTTTACATCAACATGGACGGGACTGGAGGAGATTATGCTAAGTGAAATAAGTCAAGCAGAGAAAGTCAATTATCATATGGTTTCACTTATTTGTGGAACATAAGGAATAGCAGGGAGGACATTAGGAGAAGGAAAGGAAAAATGGGGGGAGGGGAATTGGAGGGAGAGATGAACCATGAGAGACTATGGACTCTGAGAAACAAACAGGATTTTAGAGGGGAGGGGGAAGGGGTGATTGGTTAGCCTGATGATGGGTATTAAGGAGGGCACATACTGCATGGAGCACTGGGTGTTATATGAAAACAATGGATCGTGGATCACCACATCAAAAACCAATGATATATTGTATGGTGACTAATATAACATAATAAAATTAAAAAAAAAAAAAAGAATATGTGTGCAAGCATATTTATGGAAATTCAATTCAATTCTGATATGCTGTACTGCAACAAATATCCATTTTTCTTTGTCTTTTTTGCTCTCAGTTTTAACATCAGAGGATCAATCCATGATTGTGATATCACCACGTTTAATCTAGTAGCTTACCTTATTTTAGAATTTAATTTGGGGTCTTTGCTAGAATATCCTGTAACTCTATTTAATTTTGCATTGGGAGACAAACTTTCTAAATGTTAACTGTGGGTGGCAGTTTCAACTAGTTCAATTCTAGCATAGTATCTTTGAATGAGAAAAGCATTGACATTAATATTTAACTAGTTCCAAAAGTTAGAACATTTAATTCTGGGAGAAAACTGCTCAAGTTGAATATAGTGCAGAGATTCTAGCCTAATAAATCCCTTTATTCACCACAATCTTAGCAAATTCTGGGAATGATTCTTACCTAACAGAAACAATTCAAGCGTCCACCAACAATGAAATGTATATGAAGTTTATTTGCATAATGGAATACTACAAAGCAGTTAAAATGAATGAAATTGATCCACAGGTATCAAACTGCATATGCTCAGAAAACAATGGTGAGCGAAAAGAACAAGATAGAAAACAATATATACATTATATATATTCAATATACATATGTACACACATATATATAATTTATACATATAATACACACTATATATAATTTATATCAATGTTAAAAATACTATGTATTATTTATGAACACATACATATAATAAGTTTTTTAATGCAAATGAGGAGCATATGCACCAACTGTAAGATAAACACTGCTTTGTGTAGGTAGGTAAGTTAATGTGGGCTGAAAGTATGGGAAATCGTCAACAATATATAACTGGGTTTATTTCTTATTAAATATTTTTTTTTAAGATTTTATTTATTTGACAGAGAGAGACACAGCGAGAGAGGGAACAAAAGCAGAGGGAGTGGGAGAAGCAGGCTTCCCGCCGAGCAGGGAGCCCGATGTGGGGCTCGATCCCAGGACCCTGGGATCATGACCTGAGCCGAAGGCAGATGCTTAACGACTGAGCCACCCAGGCGCCCCTATTTCTTATTAAATATTTAAAGCAGATATGCCAAAATGCTAACATTTATTAAATTTAGCAGAAGGGAATATGGATGGTTCTGTGCTTGAAATATTTCATAATTAAAAATTAAAATATAAAAATTGCATATACCCTACATGACCCTTTACTTCAGAATTTCTACCAATACCTCATTCACATGCATTCATTTATACACTGCATAATTTTGTTAGGTTAAAAATTGTGCCCATAATTGAAGGACAGAGCAATCTATTCTTCCCAATAAGGTCTTCACACAATAAGTTGAACTGTCTAAATACTTAGCACTGATATTACCATTATTATGTTTTTGTAGCATTTATAATCATAGATATATTTTCAAAGGAAAGATTCCCCTAATCACCAATGACCCTACATTAATCGGTGAATACTCCAGACAAGCTAGAGTCACCAGGCACTTATGATATCTGATTTTCAATCCTGTCTCAAATTTCACATAAAAACATTTTGAGGAAAGAGGAAGGTTACTCCTATCATTCATGACAAATAATTAAGATATGAGAACAATAAATAAATTATTTGGATTTCAAGTAAGGAAGCTTTTTGTTTTCTTTCTTTCTCTCAAATAAAGAATCTTACATATGAAAGATATGAGCCAGGAAATTTTCAGTTAGGTAAAAATCATTCCCAGAATTTGCTAAGATTGTGGTGAATAAAGGGATTTATTAGGCTAGAATCTCTGCACTATATTCAACTTGAGCAGTTTTCTTCCAGAATTAAATGTTCTAACTTTTGGAACTAGTTAAATATTAATGTCAATGCTTTTCTCATTCAAAGATACTATGCTAGAATTGAACTAGTTGAAACTGCCACCCACAGTTAACATTTAGAAAGTTTGTCTCCCAATGCAAAATTAAATAGAGTTACAGGATATTCTAGCAAAGACCCCAAATTAAATTCTAAAATAAGGTAAGCTACTAGATTAAACGTGGTGATATCACAATCATGGATTGATCCTCTGATGTTAAAACTGAGAGCAAAAAAGACAAAGAAAAATGGATATTTGTTGCAGTACAGCATATCAGAAGTAAACAGCTACGTTTACTTGTAAAATGAGAATACTTACTAAATCAGAGGTTTTCAAAGTGTGGCCCAGGGACCCTGAGACCCCTAAGGCACCCTCAGAGGTCGGGCAAGGTCAAAACTATTTTCATAATATTACTAAGATGTTGTTTCCCTTTTATATGCTTACTTGCCCATGAGTATACAATGAAGCTTACAAGGGGCTTCGTGAAGTGTGTAAGATCACAACAGACTAAATGCAGAGCAGATATAAGAACCCAACTGTTGAAGCTAGACATTAAGAGATCTGTAAAAATTACAATAGCACTCTTCTAATTTTTTCTTTTGGAAACTACAAGTTGTTTTTCATTTTTAAAATGTTATTTATCTCTAAATACAATCAGTTTATTATTGCTACTTTACAGTAAACTAATGTTTAGAAGTTTCTAATATAGTAAATATTGAGATATATTAATCCACATAAGCAAAAGATCTCTACAGTTCTCAGTAATTCTGTGTAGCATGGAAAGGGGTCCTGAAAACATAAAGTCTGGGAACCAATGACCTACATCAGAGTTGATATGAAGATTAAATGAACTAATACATGTAAAGCACTTTTCATAAGGCCTGGCAAATAGCAAGTTCTTAATAAATGGTACCGAGTGCTGTTATATTACAACAGCTGGAGCTACAGAAAGAAAATTTGAGACCAGGGATTCTTGGAAATTTAATTTTCTCCCTTTCTCTAGAAAGGGAGAGGATTAAAAAGTAAAAGTAAAAATCTTTAGTCAAATTTAACTCATCATATAGATTCGAATTTAAATTGTCACAATAGGTCTATATATTATCTTTTGAGACCTTGTAAATATTCTTACAAATGAGGAAGGCCTGATTCACTAGACCTAAAATTTACTTTAGAGACTACCACAGAGTTCTCTTTTCCTTTGAGCACTAGGAAAACAGCAACAAGAAGCCTATGTGTCCTGTGCCAAGCACAAATTAATTAGGATATTTCATTCTCATGAAATTAAAGGCATACCTTCCTTGCAAATACAGGATCAATACAGGAACATAGGATGACAGAAATGGAGGGCCCTGGAGGAAGCTTCAGTTCAAGGTCTCTGATTACAGGCATATCTAGCACATTTCCGAAAGAAACCAATAGATAGAGTCTCACAAACGGAGCAGTTCTTTTTCACACTAGTGATGATCAAGTAGCTCTTCCCCCAAAGTCAATCAAAATCTTTACTGCTTTCATTTTAAGGTCACCTCCTTATGTTTCATCTTTTGTTAATAAAGATAAAATTAAGTATAAAGTACAAAGGAAAAACAATAGTGGTAATAGTAAATATACATTTTAAAGAAAAAATAATAATATACAGAAATCAAATACTTGGCATTGATCATATAAAAATCCTTCAACCCTTTTTAGCCTTCTTTTCTCTGATTATAATACCTCCCAAATCTCTTAACTTTCCCCCACTGGATCTATAGTTCATTCTCTTACCATTCCTTTCTACTTCTAAACTCCAAAATTAAAATGTACTGGATCCTTTTGAATTTTTCTTAAAAAGCAAAATGATCAAAGTAGCTACCACAGAAATTCAGAGGCACTAATAGACTAATTATAATTAGCCTTCTAAAACTATCTTAGGAACCATGTGGCATATAAAATTGTCCCTAAACCTAACATAGAAAACATTCTTTAAAACTATCACCAAAAAATATGATCTTTCCTCTTAAAAAAGAGCAGTATTAACATTATGTAGGTTAAGTTCAGTCTTTCTGAAACTATCTTTGCAACTTAAAATCCACATTAAGATAAAAGAAATGAACAGCGTTAACACACAGAGGTGCATAAAGTCCACTTTCTGAGTAACACAGACAAGTGAATAAAAATAAATACAGAGTCATGACAACTTTTTAAATAATGTGTATATTTTTATATACTACATAGTGACTGGGGTAAATTTGAAAATATTAATAATCAGCAGCGATGATAGACACTTACAGAGGGAACCAGGGAGTGTTCACTTCCCTCCACTTTCCCACAACTGTATTTCTGAATTTTTTTTTTTTTAAGATTTTATTTATTTATTTGACAGAGACACAGCGAGAGAGGGAACACAAGCAGGGGGAGGGAGAGAGGGAGAAGCAGGCTCTCCACTGAGCAGGGAGCCCGATGTGGGGCTTGATCCCAGAACCCTGGGATCATGACCTGAGCCGAAGACAGATGCTTAACGACTGAGCCACCCAGGCGCCCCTGTATTTCTGAATTTCAAACATCATAGTGGCTTCACAAAATATGGCTGTACTATGAACCTTCACATGCAAGATACATACTTGCTAAATGGGTTTGCCCATAGGCAGTGAGACTTAGTGAATGGTAACAGTTACTAACAAATAAAAATTCATTTTTAGCTACTTAGCAAAAAACAAAAAAACCCACAAGTATATACAAAGTATATACAAATACACAAAGTACACCCAAATAATACAACTGCTGAGACAGTTTATCTATAAAATCCCCAAATTTAACTACTCATTAATACGAATTTCGTATTTAGTACTGAATTAAGGTTGAGAATGTCACAATGTATTATGTGAAATTTTACGTAATAATCCAATACAATCAGCTACAACACTGAGATGATACCCTATATAAATGTACGGAGAAACATTAATGAAATATATACATTTATTAGATTATACAGCCTTTCTTTTACTATGGTCAAATTATAATCCAAGTTAAAATCAAACACAGTTTCATTTTAAAAACTTTTCTGAACTAAAAATTTTTGTTTATAAAAATAATGTCACCTGTTAAATCTGAATATAAAGCATGCTCAGGGAAATATCAAGTTTCAACATTAAGAACTTCATACGTTTTAGCGTTTTGAATGAGGCACTATTCACCTTCAGTAAAAGTTTTATTATTTACGAAGAAAAACCATATCTACATAAGAAATGTTTTTAAACTCTAAAGAAGAACATGCCCCCCCCCAAAGAGTACCTCCTTCAAAAATAATTTTAAGTGATTAGTAAAGAACTTTCCCAGATCTTCTGTACAATAAACCTAAAGGAAGAACACTGTTAAGGCTACCGGTAAGAGCACCTTATACCTTATACCACCACTAACCGGACGATAGGATAAAGTCCATTTTTTTAAAGCCACACAGTGTATACGCTGAGGTTAAAAATATTTAAACAAAATTTTCCTAACAAATGAAAAATATATTAGGTTTGCAAGCATGGTAGTTTTCTGCCACTGTTTACAACCCACCTTTAAATATTAAACTTTGATTTTACTTATTTAGGAAAAAATTACATAATTCTTCATAGCACAATTTAAAAATAACTCCACTATTAATGCAGGCCCTTTATTTAATCACAGGCTAATTTACTCCTGACAGAAAGTAAATTCCACTATTTTCTGTGAGGCTTTATGAAATTGCCATCATTTTTAATTAATTCTTAATTAAAATATATTACACCACAGCTTCTACCCATCTCTCTTGATATTCTAACATAATCAATTCAAGACCATTTACATATCATTAATTAAAAGCCTTCCTTTCTCATCCTTAAAATCATAATGAGGCTCTATTTCTCATTAGCAGCCTTTAAGGGATAAAATAACAATAGAGTCAAGAATGAATGGTAATTTAAAAAATAATAATAATCTATGCCTTTAAAAATTAGATAGTGGACAGCGTGATTTTCAGGCTTTCTCAACTTTTGGGGAATGCCTGAAATCTTTCTCTCTGTTTTTCAACAACACTGAGCAACAATTGGCTATAATTTGAAACTAATCTTCAAAAGAGATAAAAATTAATTAAATAAGAAATAGCATCTTTGAAACCAGGGAAAACCAAATAGATTTCTATATCTGGACAATGACAAGTCTTACCATGAATGCTACAAACAAATTAGTTACTATAAAAGAGTGAAAAGAAGACAATTAACATTACCTTGTCTTCATTTCCATTTTTTAAAATTGCCCTCTATTTTCAGAAATGTAACCTAAACCCTCTTTAAGAACCTTCCTTTTAAAAGGATTCTTTCTTCCAATTAAAAGCCCATTGTTAACATCTCTTAAATCTTAAGATGTAATTAGAAAAACGTAATTGAAATTTCTATCTCTATGCATTTCTTACTAGTTTACCGCTGTCAGAATGAAGTATCTGTAGTTACATGAAGAACTGAAAGAGAAGCTAGTAAGAAGTTCTATAATTAAACTCCAGAGCTATGATATGTTTTACACATTCTTAAATGAGCTGTGATATATGCTGGTACTATAAAAAGTTATCATTTATTGGTAATGAAAGGTAAAAATTAACCACCTATTCCATGATTTTACCTCTTCTAGAGGCTTTAAAGCCAAATACAGCTTGAGAGAAGATTTATAGTAACTCACGACTTATAACCCACTGTTTTCAATATTTTGGCTGTAACTTACAAAATTAATACAACCTCAAGTATGATTACTTTTATGATTAGTATAAAATAAAATTTCATTGCATTTCTTCTGCTTTGAGCAACTGCAATGGTACTGCCTTGTGCAATACAACCAGAAAAAAAAAAAAAAAGACTGACTTAAACCTTAATTTGTTACATTTTTCTGAGTTTATTATTTATAATTATATTTCAAGGCCAAACTACGAACACAAGTGGGAACCAAGTAAGTATCAAAATGTGACCAAAAAAATAATACCACATAATAGAGGCAAAGTAAAACCAGACTCATGTCTTGGAAATTTTATGCAGTCTTATTGTCACCAGCATTAACTATATCTAGGTGCTTCATATCAGGCAAATCAGATTTATATCACTGTCTTCTGTCAAATGCAGGTGCTCCACCACAACTTGTCAAGACAGCCTGTCTGAATCTTCACACGTCAGACAGAATCACAGCACTTGGTGTTTTGGTCTGTTGACAGCAATTTATTTTGATGTGTTGTCACAACATGGAATTCTTCAATGCTCTGCACCATGGTGCCAATAAGTCCCACTCTACTTTTTCCTACTGCCAGATGCTACAGGTTTAGTAAGGGAGGGGGAAAAGTTTTGCCTTACTTTTAAAAACCCCTTTATTAAAGGTCTAAGTAGTTAATTTGAAAGTAGAGAAGAGTGCTAAGCAGAAAAAGCATCTCAAGACATTCCTTAAACCCAGCATCCAACATCCTGTTTAACAACACAGCCAAATAATCTGGGTGAAGCAAAGCCAAACAGCCTGGCAGGAACAACCAGGGATTCTAAAAATCCTGCAAGTCAAAAATCAGAGTCATACATCCGGAGACTACACAATAGCTTGGGCCGCACATCCAGTGTGGTCGATTGTTTTCTCTGCTCTTTCACAGGGCTCGTTTCAATCCCACAGTAAAAACCTCAACTGAGTACGGTGCAAACATTTATTATGTACCTATGTGTAAAGCCTGGCACTAGGGGATACAAGAGAATGAGATGATGAATGGGAAGAGATTTCTTCTGGGTTTTTTAAAATACATTTTCCAGAAATCTGTACAAATTCTACATTACTTGTCCAAGAATGCAAAATACAACTTACGCAGGAAATAATAATTTAAAAAAACAGTTAATTAAATGTAGCAGAAAATAATAGTCACAAAAAAGCTCAGAAGTTTTAAACTTCATAATCCTTTCCTATTTTATATTTTAACTTTTCAAATTAAAAGCTTTTATCTGAAATCAATTTAAAAATAGTACAGGATTATACTAGATATACATGTTTCCATTTATGCATAAAGATTTGTCAATATCTACATCTAAACCCTTTTCTTATAATCAGGGAAGATAATCCATAGTATTTGAATGTTTCCTATTTCCACATATTTCAAATTCTTCTATTATAGCTAGAATCAAAAACTTCAACTAAAAAATAAAGATCAACATTTTCTTGAAAAATTAAAAAGCAAAACATTAGCTTTAGATTTGGAATTATATAGTGGAAAATTCAAGATTAAAGAAAGTGTTTGTCAAATTGATAACATTTTAAACAAGCTAGTATATGCAATGGACCCAAATAATAAAATTCCTCTTTGAAAAAAGGTGAACCACAAGTATAAGCATGACTTAAAAAAAACAAGTATGGCTATATAATAACAAATAAGTAACACTCATGTGCAAACTTTATAACTCTAAGAAATATTTTATAAGTAGGGACTCTGGTACTATTTATCATCTACAGCTAGGACACACTATAGTCAAAAGACCTTATCTCCATGGAACTCCATTATAATTTTTTTTTAATCCAACAATCCTAGTATCTTCCTTGTAAGGTAAGTGAGCAGTAGAGTAAATGGTATCTTTTTTAAGATTTTATTCATTTATTTGAGAGAGAGAGCACACGTGTACACGAGCTGTGGGGAGGCAGAGGGAGAAGCAAATTCCCTGCTAAGCAGGCAGCACAACCCAGGGAACACAACCCGGGGCTTGATCCCAGGACCCTGAGATCATGACCCTAGCCAAAGGCAGACGCTTAACTGTTGGAGCCACCCAGGCACCCCGAGTAAATAGTACTTTTTAAACTCTGTATAACAAAATAAATAAATAAGACAAAAGCTATTACTGAGAGTCAGAATCACAGCTGAACAAAGACTCTCAAACTTACAATGGTTCCATTAAATTATATTCTATGAATTCTTAAATTAGATAAGTCTAGTACTAGGGCTGCCTTTTGGCACAACTCTAGAAGGCACCATTCACAGAGTACTTTATAAATGGTGCAACCCAGAGTTGTACAACTCAATAAACCTGACTCTAAAGATAGCCTCAATGAAGTTACTCTGTGTGTGTATGTGTGTGTGTTCCTTCCAGAAAAAAAAGAGGTCTATCTATGGCACAAACCTTAGTCTATTCTATAAGAAGGCCACATATCACATCAATCACAAGTATCCTCTAGCCCACCTCCAAAGTCTCTGGGAAAATAAAGCTTTGAATAGTGTTGGAATATGGGACACAAATACTCCTGATAAAGATCTGTTGCAGGTTGATTTTTACCTAAGTAAATAAGTATGACAAGTAAACAATAAATGCGTATGATACAATATGTGCTATATCCAGAATGCATGTCTAAAGTACCTTAAAGAAACCAATCACACTGACACAGCCAAACTACCTATATGTAGACTCTATAGGTTGGCACTAATAATACCAGCCAACACAGAACAATTCTTCACTCTGGTTTCCTGACTGATTTTGGAAAGAATGGAAAGCTAAGTGGAAAATGTTTAAAAAAATAGCTTGTTTCTCATTTAACAAGCAGCTACACATGAACAGGTATATTAACCCGCAGAAAAATGAAACCACATAAGAACCCTGGCTTTTTTTTCCAAAAATAGCCCAAAAAGCCCAACCATTTGTTAATCTAAAAAATGAGACATTACAAGAAGACAGAGAATAAAAGAGCTAGTAAAAGAGCGGAGATTCTATTTCAAAAATGATAACGCACAAAGACCATGGAGGGAGGAAGGAGGCGGAGAGAGAGAGGAAAGACTAAAATAGGGCTAAATAGATTATGTAAAAGCACTTTGAACAGTATAAAAGTACCATAACAATATTCAAGAACAACTTAAGATAACTGAAAAGCCACCTATTACTTTTAGATCCTCTGGTTCAAGATAGTCGACTGAGTACATGTGTTTCAATCTCCCCTCTTCCCTTCCAAATTCCCATTGATAGGACAGCAAAGGGTATAAATCCCTGAGAAGGTAGGAGGGGTTGCAGAAGACCAGATTTTGATAAATTTCTGGAAGACAGATAGCAAATGAGACTACACTGAGAAATACACCATAGTGGAGAAAACCCAAATTAAATAATGAGAAAGAGTTGCAGTGGAAGTAGGAGTCCGTTTTCCCAGCAAAGACTGGGAGATGCCCAAAGCTTGGAGAGAGAGCAGCAATGGGAGATGGGGCAGTAAATTAAAAGGTGTGGGTAACATCTGGGCCATTTGGTCCCTCCCCAGTTTCCATACACATACTCAGCCATTGCAAAGAACATCATTTGTCCCTGGGATAAAGCCAGACAACTGTTCTCCAAAGATTAAAATGTAAAATTAGAAGTATAACAGAGGAGTGGATACTAACTTCCTCATCTTACATAATGAAAGTCAAGAAATACAACCTGATGTTGATGGAATCCAAGTTAGAGAACAGATTATTCATGGTGGAAAAGTAACCCGTAGCAGAACTAAAAATAATACTGTAACTTATAAAACTGGAGAGTAAGAGAGGAAAGGAGATAGGAGATAGTATAAATAAACCAAATAGTTCACCATGAAAAAAACTACATAGTTTTGGGCGCCTGGGTGGCTCAGTTGGTTAAGCGACTGCCTTCGGCTCAGGTCATGATCCTGGAGTTCCAGGATCGAGTCCCGCATCGGGCTCTCTGCTCGGCAGGGAGTCTGCTTCTCCCTCTGACCCTCCCCCCTCTCATGCTCTCTCTCTCTCATTCTCTCTCTCAAATAAATAAATAAAATCTTTAAAAAAAAACTACATAGTTTTAAAATAAAATTTAAATTTCGGGTGGGTAACTAGCAGAAAAATTAAAAACAGAAAGATGAAATGAAATATGCTCTCTGAAGAGTGAGACTATGGGAAGGATAGAGAAGAGGCTACACAACTTTTTCAACTGTGAAAGGGGAATACTTTTATATAAAAATTATCTGCTAACTACTTGAAAAAGATTCTTTTGAAAATGGATTGACCCAGAAAGTTAGCCTGGGGGACATAAAATCTGGCTACCTACAACCTTTAGAAAAAAAATAGACATAATTCTTCAGATCTTGAGGAAAAATTATCTTCCTAAGCACACAAGTAAGGAAAAAGGAATGGAACTGAGAAATAAGAATGATTTTATCTTTCAGCATTCTGATAAAAGATGAGTCAGAAACAAGGGGCTGTAATTCCCTAATCCTTCAGGCTGAAGAATGGCAATTGGGAATAGTGTTTTCAACCTCAAATTCCTATTTTGGAAGTTGTTAATCGGCTTGAATGGTGGATGGCTTAATTATATAAGGACCACATTAATGTCTCAGAGGAGGGAGAGTGATCTGATAGGAGGTTTTAATTTGAAACACTCTTCATAAAATTAAAAATGAATGCCAAACAGACTATAATCTGTGCCTCTGTGGAGAAGTAAAGTCCAATATAGCTATAAGAATACTAGTGTGATCAATTGGGCTTTAAGGTCAAATTGATCCACTACTAGTCAATAATCATGAATATTATTCATTGGGCACTCAAAAGGGAGTAGTCTCCATTTCTGTTTCAGCTGGTAGGTCTTTCTATAAGGTTATTTTCAGGCAATTAGAAGGAGTGCCTATATTTGTGAAAGAAGAACATTTTCAGACTATTCATGTCCTCTGAAATTACTCTATAGGACTAAAAATCCTGGGAGCCAAGTGTATCTAGGTTACAGCACTACTCTTAAATAGAACAGTGCAGTTTGGGAAAATTTGGATCTATTCTCTTCTGTTCTAGAGTTTTACTAGCAGTTTAGCATTCAAAAAAAAGTGACAGACCAAATTGGCAAGTTCAAATCTATATAAAGTTAAAAGCTAACAAGGGCAATAGCTCTTTCTAAAGTATATAGAAGTACAATAACAGCAAGGTCAAACATGAAAGTGTCCACCTTTGGGGGACAAATTCTATCTGCTAATTTTGATCCTTTCATCGCTTTCTAGGATCCAGGACCACTACTGACAGGTATGTTTGCCTTAGTTGTCAGGCTCTACAGCAGTGCTGTCCAGAAGAATGATAATGCGATCCATACAGGTCATTTTAAATTTCTAGTAGTGAAGTTTGAAAAAGTGAAAAGAAACAGATAAAATAAATCTTAATAACATATAAATTCAACATATCCAAATATTACCATTTCAACATGTAGTCAACATTTTAAAACTATTCATGAGATATTTTACACTGTTTTCAGTCTTTAAAACTTGGTGTGTATTTTACACTCACAGCTCACCTCAATTCAAACAAGCCACATTTTAAGTCCTCAATCACCACAAGTGGCTAGTGGCTGAAACACTCTCATTTGAAAAGTTCTCCTTTCAATTGACAGGCATGACTTAATGTCAGTTCCCAAGTCAACTGTAGTTTCCTAATATCATACAGGAACAAGCAGGAGTCCTCTTAGTTGTGATATAAGAGGCCTGACCTCTATTGAAAGAACCAATTGGATTGATGAAATGAACACACTTGCTTGCCTCCATTCCTAACTGAAATCCTACCACAGGGACAATAAAAAGGGAGGGGGAGCACACAAATCTCCAAGAACAAAGAGCATGAGAACAGACAAGAAAGAGCCCCACTCTGTTCCCAGAACATCAGCAGCCAGACCTACAGACCACCCCCACCTTCTTCTCTTCCTTTCCAGCTAGGAAATTCGCGCAAATCTCTCAGCGGAACTGACCGACCCTTATAAGAGACACAGATCTGACAGCTGGATGTCCACACATTGAACCCATCACCCTATAGTGAAGACTACGAAAATCAAGAAGCTCCACTCGCACACAGTCAGTTTTCAATCAGCTTTTAAGTGCCTGGAAGCTTATTCTTCCATTCTCAAGCCTTTACTGAGAGCCTACTATGTGCCAGGTACTATTCTAAGCACTGGGGATACAGTAATGAAAAAAAAACAAAGTCCTTCTCTCAAGGAGCTTACATTCTAAAAAAGAATATAGAAGAGAAGTAGAAATAAAGCAGGAATGGAGGATAGAGTGTAATGGGTAGAGGGAAGGAGGAATGTTGTTTTAACTCAAAGTCAGGGAGAGGGCGCCTGGGTGGCTCAGTTGGTTAAGTGACTGCCTTCGGCTCAGGTCATGATCCCAGGGTCCTGGGATCAAGTCCCGCATCGGGCTCCCTGCTCGGCGGGGGGCCTGCTTCTCCCTCTCCCACTCCCCCTGCTTGTGTTCCTGCTCTCGCTGTCTCTGTCTCTGTCAAATAAATAAATAAAATCTTTAAAAAAAAAAAAGAAAGAAAGAAAGTCAGGGAGAGTGTCTCTGATGAGGATAGCTTCTAGCAAAGGCCAGAAGGGAGGGTGGGAACCACACAGATAATCTGGGCAAAGAGTGCTCCAGGCAGAGAGAAGAGCCAGTATAAAACCCCTGAAAGAAGAGTACATTTGGCCTACTGGAGGAACACAAAGAGGCCAGTTCAGCTGGAGCAAAATGAGTGGCACAGAGTGATGGGGGACAGTATCAGAGAGGCTGAAGTAGGCCACAGCACACAGGCCTTGAAGACTCTAGTTATGGACTAAATTTTTATTTCAGGTAAAATGGTAAGCCATGAGAGGAAGAGTGATATTATCTGATTTATGTTTTGAAAGAATCACTTTGCCAGTTGTGTGAAGAAATGACTGTAGGGCAGCCTGGATGGAAGCAGAGAGATCAGCTGGAAGGCCATTGGAGTGGTCCAAGCAAGACATAAAGGTTGCTTGACAAAAGGAGGAAGAAGTGAGTAGGAGTGAGAGTTGGGTTATGCTTTTGTTTTTGCTTTTAATAATTTCAAACTTATAAAAAGGTAGTAAACGAAGGATAGTACAAAGAGCACTCATACATCAATTACCAGATTCAGCTATTTACCTATTATCAACACTTTACTCCTCTCTATCAAGTTTGTGCATGCATGCATGCATGCACGGATGGACAGACAGACACACACACACTTTTACATACACAAAATTTTTTTTTTTAACCACTTGAGGGGAAGTTACATATATCATGGTCCTTTTCCCCTAAACACTTCAGTATATCCTAAAAAGGCAATATTCTCTTACATAATCACAGTAATCAACTTCAGTAAACTTAACATGATATAATACTTTTATCTAATCTACTGTTTATACTCCAATTTTGTCAGTTGACCCAATCATGTCCTAGCATTTTATCCCCTCCATCTCAGGATCCAGTCTAGGATTGGATGCTGCATTCAGCTGCCAATCTTTTTAGGCTCCTTTAATCTGGAACATTTCTAGAACATCTATGACACTGACATTTTTGAAGAATAAAGTCCTCTCCCCCCATTCTAAAATTAGAATGTTTCTCATTTAGGGTTTGTCTGACATTTCCCCATGATTAGATTATGTATTCTCAGGGAGGCACAGGTGATGTTGAAATTTTCTCAGGCTATTACATTTTCCCTTACTGATGCTGTTAATTTGATCACCTGGTCAAGGTACTGTCTAATTTCTACGCTGTGCTACTAATGTTACTTTTTTCCCTTGTCACTCAGTCTCTGGGGAGACACTTTAAGACCACACAAATATTCTACTCTTAAACAAAATTTCCCCCTATATTAAAATTTGTTGATGATTCTTGCCTGATCCAATCTTAACTATAAATATTATGCAAAGATGATTTTCCAACTCTAGCAGTCTTTCCACACTTACCAGTGGGTCTCTGCATTTGACTGTTAAGGGCTCTCCCTCTTCACCCATTTATTTATCTGTCCCTGATCAGTATGAATTCATGAATTCTTATTTTTTCCAATGGTTTATAATTCATTTCTGTATTTAACTATTTTGGAGCTCAAACTGTCCCAGATTTGGCAAGTGGAAACTCTTCAAACTGGCTATGTCCTTGTGACATGTCCCATCACCTTTTTCAGCACTTCCATACATCGTGGCATAACAAGATACTCCAGGATCATCTTATATCTACCCTGCCCCAGCCCTAGAATCATCCAGTTCTCCAAGGTGCTTGGTTTTTAGTAGGCAATGGTATTAGAGACTAAGACCTGGGTACTAGTTGTGCACATTGCTACTGGGATGTCTTTGCTTCTTGACCTTTCAGATTCTGATTTTTTAAAAAACAGGTGATCTTGCTGATGGACTGAATACTGGCTGTAAGAGAAAAAGAAAAATCACAGGTGACTCCAGGGCTTCTGGCCTGAGCTCTAGATGAGTGATGTTGGCCTTTACTAAAATGAGGAAGGGAAAGTTTACAGAGAAAATCAAGAATCCCATTTTGGATATGCTGATTTTTGATACTTATTAAATATCCAAGTGTAGATACTGAGCAGGAAACTGGATGAGCCCAGAATTCAGGGGAGAGGATCAAAGTGGCAATATAATTTTGGGAAACATTGGCATATTAATATTTAAAGCCACAGGACTAAATGAATAAGCAGATAAAGATCACCAGACATTTGAGGAAATGTCTCTAACATGAAAGCTAGCCCAAAACAAACAGAAAAATACATATAATTCAGAGGAAAAAGAGACAATGCACATAGCAGACAAAAAAACAAAACAAAACAAATCTAAAATATCCTCAGTGATATCCTTGAAGATAGGAAGACCTGTGTCTATGAAACAGAAGGGAGGGAAGGAAGGGGGGAAGGGAGGAGAAGATGAAGGGAGGAAGGATTTATTTAATTCAGTACAAAGGTTTCAGGTAGGGCTAAGCAAGGCAGATGTCTGAAGGGAGGTGGAGAAGGAAGGAAGCACACCAATGCAGGGTTGGCAGTTCCCAAAGGGGTTTTGGAGAGTGTCTGCATAATTACCAGTGGTGGCCTACTATGGGCTGTGGGATGCCTGCTCAGGGTGAAGAGAATATTTACTGGTTGCGGTGGAGGGGGAGATGAAAGGGGGAGAGGACTGAACCATCCTACAGTACCAGAGCCTAAGAAGGGGAAGAAGATGGCGAGGACAGAAGACTAGGGAGGAGAGGCAAGCAGTGACAGGAAGTTAGTTATAATCGGGGAGGACTGATCTAATAATTAAATATATTAAGTTAATGGAAACACTAGCAAAAAAGGCAGCTACAAATATGAAACAGGAGAAAATTAGAAAGAACTTTGTGATGTTGAAATGGATTCATGGTTTTCTAGATAAACAGATTTAAATGTGTTCTGATTGTGTGTGTATGTATATGTGTTGTGTGTGTGTGGGGGGGGTATTCTCTAGATTTTTTTCATTGAGGAGACCCAGAAGCAGTAACATCCAATAGCAATGAACGTACCTTGTACATAAATCTTGGTTTCTAAATGCCATTCTCCACTACAAGGAACCAGGGATACTTAGAGAATATGGCTGATTCCAAAGCTGGGGCAAGGAAAATATAAGATGAGCTTGGAACATCTTGATGGACCAGAATGTAAAGAATGGCTCAAGGAATAATGAAAATGTGTCAAAATGACACAGAAGACAAACTCTTAAGGACTCTCACTGGCCATGAAAATTGCAGAGACAATGGTCCCAACATTAATGAGTTGCTGATCAAATTATATTAGTCTGAGCCTCTTGTTATATAACAAAAAGAAATCTTGATTTGCTCAAATAACAGTACTTGGGGTTTTCACTACTTGCAACCTACACCTATGTGTAAGATGGGCAGGAGGGACGACTGAAAGCCTTCGAGTGTTTTTATCGATCAGAAAGGTAAGAGACTAAATAACTTTGGACCCTGGTAAGATAACCACTCTGGTAAGATACCATGTTGATACCCACTAAAATAATAGAAAGAGAATGTGAAACTCAAGTTTGTAGATGGAAAATAACAAAGCAAACCTAGTCAAGGAAAAGAGTCAAGTAAGTAGACCATTATCTGTAATGTTTTACTCCTTTAAAAGAGCTGAAGCAAATGTAGCTAAATGTATATATTTGATGGAGCTGGATGTAGGTACACAGTTGTTTATTAGTCACTAATTTTCTATATGCTTCAATAGTTCATAAAACATATATATTTTCTTAAAGGCCAATTAAGAAGCTACTAGGCAAACCTTCCATCTCCAGCCAATCAAGATCTGGACCTCATGTTTATCATCCTAATAAGGATTTAACCATCAGTTAAGAAAGAGTCTAAGGAATCAAGAAAGAGATAGAGACAATTCTAGCTAGTTTAAGTAGAAAAGATATTTATGAAAGATATTACAGAGCTTTTAGAATTTTCTAGAGGGCCCATGCCTATGTAACTTGCAACAACACCCAAATCCTCATGCAAGACTGCCACTAGGCACTGAAACCACGTCTCATATCTTGAGAGGTAAAGGTGCAGTGACTAAGAGCCCCACCATTTGCCACCCATGAAAACCAATATCGATGCCAGCTCTGCCACCTTTATTAGGAACAGATTCCATACTGTGCCATCTTCTTCACACTTTTCTCTTCTGAATTCAAATGACTACATCTAGTTGGCTGGATCTGGATCAGATGCCTGAGCCCTGGCTTCAAAAAAGATGAGGAAATGGTCTTCTGGCTTGGGGACACAGAACTAAAAGTAGCATTTTCCCCAATAGAGGACAGATATTTAAAAGATGCTGAGTAACTACATATATAAAAATATCCAAAAGTCCACTATAGTTGGAGATCACTGAAAACTGGCCAAAGAGGCCTACTTAACACAAGAGGCACTTAAAAAGTAGAATCAGGCATAGTCAGAATGAAGCTGTGTGAAAAGACCTCATCAGGAACAGAGAATTACACGCATGGTTTACTGGGTACTATAAAGAGCTATTTATCCCCACATACATACACACACACAGAACACACACATCCACTCACTCCTGCCCTGGAAGCTTAACATTACATCATACAATATATTCTTTTGAACAAAATTATCTTGAACTGGAAATCCCTTGAAAATTATAAAACATTGGGCGCCTGGGTGGCTCAGTTGGTTAAGCGACTGCCTTTGGCTCAGGTCATGATCCTGGAGTCCCGGGATCGAGTCCCGCATTGGGCTCCCTGCTCGGCAGGGAGTCTGCTTCTCTCTCAGACCCTCCCCTCTCTCATGTGCTCTCTTTCTCATTCTCTCTCTCTCAAATAAAATAAAATCTTTAAAAAAAAATTATAAAACATTAACCTAACATCAGTCAGTAGTAAGTTAGTATAGAATACTTGCCTCTGAGAGACGAACACTGAGAAAATGAAAAGTTTTACAAAAGCAAAGAGAAGGGAGGGGTCATTTGGGAATCTGTAAAACTAGGCCTTCAGAGGGATGGTACAAAATCAGGAAGCACCTAGAAGGAAAGAGAATAAGTGAGGAGAGGTTTAGAAGAAATTATGGGAAGTCTGTTGAAAACAAAGTTTTCTTACTCCACAAATTAACCCAGGGTTCTACAAATATCCAGTGATCCAGAGCTCCAAACGTTGAACAAAATTTTATCATCTGATAGAATCCCTACCTTTGGAGAGTCTCTCATCCCAATATCTGTTTCTGTACTTAAAGACAAAAAGATAGCAACTCACTTCAACTGTCCCTACTGTCTTTTTTGAAAAGTATTAATATGTATTATTAGAAGATAATATGTATCTTCTAATATGTATCTATTAATATGTATTATTAGAGAAGATTTTTTTAAAAAACACATATATATAAAAAGTATACATATGGTATACTGCTAGTGGGAATGTAGAATGGTGCTGTGCAAAACAGTCTGGCGGTCCTCAAAAGGTTAAACATAAAATTACCCATCAATTCCACTCATAGGTATATACTCAAGAGAAGTAAAAACATTATGTCCATGTGAAATCTTGTATACAAATATTCATAGCAGCATTATTATAATAGCCAAAAAGAAGAAACAACCTAAATGTCCCTCAACTGATGAGTAGGTAAGTAAAATATGCTATATCCATAAAATGGAATATTATTCAGCCATAGAAAGAAATAAAGCACTGATATACATGACAACATGAATGAATCTGCAAAATATTCTGCTAAGTGAAAGAAGCCAGTCACAAAAGACTGCATATGGTATGATTCCATTTATGTGCAATATGCAGAATAAGCAAATTCAAAGAAATGGAAAGGATGTTAGTGGCTGCCTAGGGCTGAGATTGTGGGGGAAAATGAAGAGTAACTGCTAACAAGTATATGGTTTCTTTTTGGGGTGATAAAGGTGCTCTAAAATTGTGGTGATGGTCACACAACTCTGAGGATATATTGGAAACCAATGAATTGTATACTTTAAATGTGTGAATTGCATGGTATGTTAATTATATTTCAATGAAATATATGTATGGCATAAAAACGATAAGCAACCATCACCCACTGTACCTACTATCCAGTTGAAGAAACAATCTAACAATCTTTTTTTTTTTTTAAGATTTTATTTATTTATTTGAGAGAGAGAGAGCACAAGCAGGGTGAGGGGCAGAGGCAGAGGGAGAAGCAGACTCTCCGCTGATCAGGGACCCTGACGCGGGGCTCGATCCCAAGACTCCGGGATCATGACCTGAGCTGAAGGCAGACACTTAACTGACTGAGCCACCCAAGCACCCCTAACAATCTTTGAAAGAACTCTGTGCACTACTCCCCAATCCCATCCCTATACCCCTCCCTTCATCCCCTTTAGAGTTTCACCACATTCATACACAAGTTGTTTTACATGTCTTTGAACATAAAAGGAATCACACTGGATGTACCATCAGTTCTGCCAGAGTGCAACATATGCACCCCTAAAATCACGGAGCCTTACCAAAAAAAAAAATGGTGCCATAAACACCACAGAGCTTATGGGAAAAAAGGGGTCAGTGATACATATTAATAAAAAAGCAGGAATCTAATAAAGATAACCCAGTTTTATACGTGTTAAATGATTAAGAAATACATATGTAATACAATAAACAGGGCATATCACTTTGAAACAGACCTGAAGTTTGCTTAAACAGGTGGATGTTGCAAAGGTTGCAACTTGTGAGCTACTGTAAAGTGGTGGAAGGAGGGTTATCTGAAATCAGACAGAAAATTCTAACACTAGATGTGGATGGGTTGGGGGCGGCTCCTACCACACTCATTGAATTGAGGTAGCTGAAAGATGTCTGAGGTGTGTGTATTTTGCATATTCCTACGCGGCTCATCTCAGATGGGTGCAGTTTTTTTGCATTCACCCAGTGTTTCTCAAGGACAAAATCACACATAAGCAAATGCAAAATCTGCATTATGCCCAAATTATTCCCTAATACATCAACCACATTGGAACACTTCCATATTTTCAAAACAAGCATTACAGCAGAACTGATCATATTCGCTATGCTTCTTCTTTCGTAAAGCAACCAAGTTTGTTGTCCATTTCTCTATTACATTGTCTTTTTCTTTTTTTTCTTTAATTCTATTTATTTATTTGCCAGAGAGAGAGATAGCAAGAGAGAGCACAAGCAGAGGGAGCGGCAGGTAGAGGGAGAAGCAGGCTCCCGCTGAGCAGGGAGCCTGAGGTGGGGTTCTGTGGGGCTCGATCCCAGTACCCTGGGATCATGACCTGAGCCGAAGGCAGATGCTTAATCAACTGAGCCATCCAGGTGACCCATATTACATTGTCTTTTTCTTAATAATATACAGCAATTCTTTATATATCCTAATATTAATTACTTATTAGTGATTTACACTGCAGTATCTTCTCCTGCTCTGTGGTTTATACTTTCATTTTCTTCATGGTTTATATTGAGGACCCAAACTCTTCATTTTAATGTAACTGAATGTAACTTGATAACATAACTTATCAATGGTTTCATTTATGATTTGTAATTTTTGTGTTCTAAGCAATCTTTCCATACTCTGAGATCACAGATATTCTATTCTCTCTTGTAAGTTCTAAAGTTTGGGGCACCTGGGTGGCTTAGATGGTTAAGCATCTGCCTTCGGCTCAGGTCACCTGGGATCGAGCCCTGCGTCGGGCTCCCTGCTTAGTGCAGAGCCTGCTTCTCCCTCTCCTCTGCCATTCCCTCCACTTGTGCTCTCTGGCTCTACCTGTCAAACAAATAAATAAAATCTTTAAAAAAAAATAGTAAGTTCTCAAGTTTACTTGTCCTTGTTTGTTTGGTTTTTTTAATACTGAGATATCATTGTCTTCAGGAATATAAAGAACTTAGACTATCCTCAGAAGTATAGTTGCAATAGAGTCACAAAGAGAACAAAATGACTACAATGAAAACAGCTATAACCACAGAATTATTTGGCCCCCAAAAAATCGCCATCAAGATAGAAAGTAGTGTAAGAATAACTAATCAAATATTGATCTATTTTATATCTCCCCTGTAAAAATAAATTTTTAAAAAATTGTTACCCAAAATTAAACAATTACAGTGAATCTGCATTTGTGAATTCACCTTCTCACTAAAACTTATTTGTAATCCTAAAATCAATACTCAGGTACTTTAGTGGTCATTTGCAGGTATGTATTTGCGCAGAGTAGAGAAAATTTTGAGTTACCAGATGTGCATGCTTCCAGCTGAGGTTGAAGTTTGTTTTCATACCATAAACAAGTATCCTTTCTGCAGTGTTATTTAGTGTCATGTTTTTCACATTTTTATGCTCTTTGTTGAGGATTTTGCTATATAAAATGGCCCCCCCCAAGCATAGTGTTGAAGTGCTGGCTAGTATTCCTAAATGCAAGAAAAATGGGATATGCCTAAATGCAAGAAGAATGGGATGTGAGAAAATAAGTGTGTCAGAAAAGTTTCATTCAGGTGTGAGCTATCGTGCTGTTGGCCATGAGTTCAATGTTAATGAATCAACAATATATATTTAATAAGGGTCTTTTTAAACAGAAATACATATAAAACAAGGTTATGCATTGATCGATTCAAAAATGTTAACATCAGAGACTTGCAAGAACCTAATCTTTTATTTCCCTAGGACTAATGGTTTAGGATTGGCTAAGTCAGTGTTTGAGGTGACTTGACTTAGTGTGAATAATGAAATTAGACTCTAAAGTTGTAGAAAGAAAATTAAGGGTACTGCTTAGGATTCTGTTAAGCAACAATGTTATAGATACTGTCAGTTCCACATTATTCATACTACATATCATATTTTTCCACTAGAAAAATGTTAAAATTGTAGATTAACAACAAAGGGTTTGAAAGTAAATACTATAGGTATTTAGTGATTTACCACCATCCAGAATGACCTACTTTGTCCTCAAGGTCCAAAAAATAGATATTCTATCTAAATTCTATCTATACTTGATCTATAAGTGGATTTTATTCCATATACCCAGAGATGAGATTTAATAACTCAATCCATAAACCACTGATATATAAGCCAGAACAGAAATGTATTGATTTATTAAAAAAAAGAGATGTCTCTTTTTGTTAACATAAACAACTCCCAGTGTGGAGGTACTTGGGAAATCAAATTAATAATCAAAAACTTGACTGGTAAAGCACAGAACTATAGTCCCGAAGAATATTTAATAATGAGAGTAGACTGATGAACTGTTACTACCCTAGAATAGAAAACGTATTTCTAATAATAATAATAAAGTATTAAGGGCTAACTAGGCACTGATACAGGAGTTCACTCATGTAGGCCTCACAACAGCCCTATAAGGTAGGTAACACATGATTATTCCTTTTAGATTAGGAACCTGGGTTTAGAGAGGTTAAGAATCTTAACAAAGGATATGGCTTCAAACCTCCACAGGCTTCCCATTGCTCTTTAGAATAAAATCCAAATTCCTCACTGTGCCCAGAAGACTGTGTGAGCTGGCTCCTTCCCATATCCCCAGCCTCATCTCATACCATTCTCCCTACTTCACGGGCTCCAGCCACACATGCACCCACTCTGTCCCTCAAACACAGTAAGTCCTTTCCTACACTCAGGCCTATGCATTTGTTACTCCCCCTTCTTGGAATACTCTTCTTCCAGATCTTGTGAAGCCCCATCATTCTAACCTTACCAGTCTCAGTTGAATGATATGTCTTCAAAAATATCTTCTTTAAATAATCCATCTGACGTTCTCTAATATCTTTCATCCCTCTGTTCATTTCATCCACAGCACTTTATTCAATCTTAAATTACCATGCTCAGTTATTCATTTACTTGATTTGTCTATTTCCCCAACAAAATGTAAAAACTCAGTATGTAGCAGCTTATCTGTCTTATTTATTGCTATATTCCTTCCATCTTACATCCTAGCACAGTGCCTGGCACACAAATTGGTATGAAGTATTTGTCGAATAAATGGTTAGGATCAATGATCATTTAGCAGAGATAGAGGAGAGAAGATTTAAAGATTAAATGAACTATCGGACAAAGTCAGTGCCTCCTTATCCCTTCTTGTCATGGTGTCCATAAAAAATGATAACATTTATACAGCACACTAGAATTAAAAAGACTGCCTGCAGACATAAGTGACCAGCACAAGGATCTAGGTATCCCAGGGCCAGCCCAGCTGCTCAGAGACTAAGAGGCTCATTATCTCATACTGCTTGGAAAGCTCTAGATTGTGATAGTTAAGATCTCTTCTTACTCTGAAATTCTGATTTTTATGAACTCTTACAAGAAATATACAAGGGCACCTGGGTGATTCAGTCAGTTAAGAAAGATACAGACCAAGGAATCTTAATTCTAGCTATCTAATATTGAATGAAGTCTGCATTTATAAATTATAACTTAATTTATAAACTGATTACCAAAATAAAGTCTATGACCAATTCAGTCTTTACCACCTGTAACAGCTTTTTTTAATCCTTAAGACTGATCTGAGAGTGGACTACTAATATAACTTGTGATAGCAAATGCAGCAGGAGATGAGGAAGCTACATTTTAAAGCCCATTGGTCACAACAAAGACATCCAATACTCAGTCTAGATAAAGACTCCAAAGTAATCTGTTCTTCTTTTACATGTTATTTATCCCCTTATAACATGTACAACCTACACTAACTTTGTTGACAACCCAGGCTAGCACATGGCCCTGACATTTCATAAAGTTCCTATAATTCAAACAGAATTTGGAAGGCTTCATACTAAGGTCATTAACTTTACTCATCAGTTACATTAAAATCTGCACGTAAATGTGTGCAGCTTATTTTGTGTCAGTTATACTTCAATAAACCTGTAAAAAAATAAATAAAAGTCTGAAGGTAATGATCAAAGTTATTATCTCTAATAATGTGATAAAGAGACACCATGTGTCTCTTGATCTAATCATTGAGGACAAAATATCACCCCTGTGATGTTCCTGCCAGAAATGTATAATAATCTATTTATAAGAAATATCAAAAAATCCTGAACTGAAAGAATATCCTCCAAAATAAACAGCCTATATTCTTAAAAAATGTCAATGTCATGAAAAACAAAGATTAAGGAATTGTTCCAGATTAAAGGAGATGAAAGAGAAGCAAAATGTAATTCTTACTTTGAAACCTGGACAATAATTTTTTTCCTTTTGCTATAAAAGATGTTAATGGGAAAACTGATGAAATTTGAATAGGTCTATAGATTATATAAAAATATTATATCATTGTTAATTTCCTGATTTTGATAACCACATTATGGTTATAAAAGACAGTATCTTTGTCTTTACAAAATATGCACTGAAGTTTTTAGTGTTAATAGTGCATCGTGTCAATAACTAACATAGAGTTCAGAAAAAAATATTCTGAATATGCATATATATATCCCTAGGTACATGTTATACGTATGTATAGATATACAAATAGTAAGTGGGAAGAGAAGAGAAAAATTCAAAACAAAACCAAAAACAAAACCTGAGGGTATGTGAATACAGAAAAGATGGTTTCAAAGAGTACATGCGGGGCACCTGGGTGGCTCACTTGTTAAGCGTCTGCCTTCAGCTCAGGTTATGGTCCCATGGTCCTGGGATCAAGCCCCGCGTCAGGCTCCCTGCTCAGCCAGAAGCCTGCTTCTCCCTCTCCCAATCCCCCTGCTAGTGTTCCTCTCTTGCTGTCTCTCTCTCTGTCAAATAAATAAATAAAAATCTTAAAACAAAACAAAACAAAGAGCACATGCAAGCTATGAGGGGAAATGCTGGAGAATTTACCAGCTTCAAACACAGAGATAGAATGTGAGAAAACATACTACACAATAACATATATCACTAATTTTATTATGAGAGGAAGTAGAGAAATTTCTGCAACAAACCTTTATCAGGAACAGCATTTTCTTACATGTTTATAATTTTTATGGTCTTTTGTTAATAGTAGAGAAAATTATGGTAAGAAATATATCAAAACACTGAAATCATACACTAATTTTCAAAGGAAATCCTTTTACTCCGTCATTCGCAAAGCTGCATAAAAGGAAGCAGAGCTGTAGGCAAGAAAAATAGGAGAATTTCCTATGCTAGAATAAAGTGTTGTATCTCATATAGACAGATACACCAATGGAATTTTGCTGACTGAAGACACAGCAGCCTAATTCAGCAGCCTGAAGCCCAGAAAAAATGTTGGAAGGATACAGAGCGGTACTTTAAAATCGAAAGCACATTTAAGGTATTTTATTGTTCATATTAATCTAATATTAATATATACAAAACGCATTTTATCTAGCTCATAAGGAAATAGAAGGAGCTGTGTAAATTCAATTCAACAAATATTCATTGAAAGCCTAAATTAATTCTTAGTGCTCAGATTAGTGTTCCTGCTAAAACCTTTAAATGAAAGAAAGGATACATCATACATGTTGAAATGATTACTGTTAGTAAATACCCCATGAAACCAGGAAAAAATTTCCCTCGAGAGAACCATTTTCTCCACTAGCAGTAGCCATTCCAACCAGTTTGTTTCACGGAGGTGTTGGGATGGTGCTGGTTAACACATCTGTGTTGTGGAATAACAGATATGTTCATTTCTAGGGTTTTCCATGTAGTAAGGTACTGCGTAGGTATAATAATACAAACATGTTTTATTGGCATAGTAATTTACTACAAGACACAGAATTTAGAGTTATAAGACTATACGTGAATGAAGTGCTTTCTGGATCGACATTACAATGTAAGACTTCCCAGGAGTTTCTTAGTGGAATATATATACCGCCAAAGTACTTGCCTAAGTAACTATTTATATCCTATTTCATTCTGCGAGGAATTTGAGACAGGAATCTGTAACTAGCCTAGTATGGCTTTTTCTCATTATCTACACATCTTAGCTCCTTTACTGGCATCACACCCTTATTTATCTTTTCAGTATAAATTTCTGTGATGTTTCTTTGAAGTGGAACAGCTCAATCAGTAAGCATCACTGAGTCCATAGTTAAAACAGAAACCAAATACTATGTTGTGAAGATCTGTTGGTCTATTATTGCAGCTTTAACCTCAAATATCTTGTAGCATTTAACACTATAATTGTTATTACCATCATAACAATAATTGGAGTTAATAATGACAACAATAATAAATGTGACTGAAACAATGGAGTTACTTGATTTGTGAAGCTTTACCTCCCAAGAAGGAATCAGAAAAATATACTAAACAGATACATCCTAGAAAATAAAGTGACAAAAATTAGACAGAATTAAATTTAATGAGTACAGGGGCGCCTGGGTGGCTCAGTTGGTTAAGCGACTGCCTTGGGCTCAGGTCATGCATGATCCTGGAGTCCCAAGATCGAGTCCCGCATCGGGCTCCCTGCTCAGCAGGGAGTCTGCTTCTCCCTCTGACCCTCCCCCCCTCTCATGCTCTCTCTCTCTCTATCTCACTCTCTATCTCAAATAAATAAAATCTTTAAAAAAAATTTAATGAGTACAGTTCTCTCTGATTTAAAAGGATGTGAAAACTCAGTTCTGTGCATCACATAGAAAATTACCACTAAATTCTAGCTCGTGACATTTTTATCCCATTCTATAAACCTGATTACATATGCCTTTCAAAATTGAGAATTATCTGCTAATATTCAGTCTTCTCTACATGTCTACATGGATATAATTATATCCATGCCCAGGAAAAGAAAATGTTGCCTACACTATAATGCTTCAGGATGAGTCAGTAAGGAACACAGATTGCAGGTAGTGAGACAATTATTATAGAGGGGAAACAATTCACATTTAAGTGTAGAGAAACCCTTCCTAAAGCAGAAAACTCTTTTGCTTCTTTAATTAATGTCACTTCGGGTCATCTAAATTTTGCCTCATGATCTAAAATCTATCACCTTAAAATGACAACAAGGAAAAATTGAAATACTTAAGTTGGGGCTGAATGGTAATTTAGTATCAGAGTAGTGATGTGCAGGAATTTTGGGATTACTAAACAACAGATAAACAACTGCAAATACCTCAGGAAATAAAAAAGCTAAATGTAAATATACCGAATTAAGTATTTTTAAGAATGGAAATAAAACCTTAAAAGAGTAAAGTTTGTTCTAATAGTCTTTTTAAAAAGTTAATACTAAAGCAATATATATGTATATGTTATTTAAAATAATCTAGTTAAACGGGCGCCTGGGTGGCTCAGTTGGTTAAGCGACTGCCTTTGGCTCAGGTCATGATCCTGGAGTCCCGGGATCGAGTCCCGCATCGGGCTCCCTGCTCGGCAGGGAGCCTGCTTCTGCCTCTGACCCTCCCCTCTCTCATGCTCTCTGTCTCATTCTCTCTCTCAAATAAATAAATAAAATCTTTAAAATAATCTAGTTAAACAAATTGGGAGCTGGCTTTTTTTTAAGATGGCAGTTAAGGGTAATTTCATTAGAAGGGAACGAATACATATTTGTTTAGTTATATCCAAACATGACTTTTAAGAGTCCTTAACCACCACAGCTGCTGTGGTAAATTCATGTATATGTGTTGGCAGGAACACATAAAGGCATGATATAGAGGAACAATAATTAGAAAATGAAAAAAACATATTAAAGTTTCTGTTTTTGTGGAGTTAATTTCTTTTCTCTTCCACCTTTTCACATCCTCTTCCCTCAAGAAGTTTCCAGAACCCTAAGAAATTTATTTGGCAAATATTTGTTGAAAAACAAGTCAAATATTAATGATCACCATTACTGTTTTGTGATTTTTCTCCCCAAAGAAATGGGGAGAGGGGACTAAGAGGAATAAAAGACAGAAAAGTATGGGTTTAGCAAGAAGTCAGTAAAATTTATAAGGAATATCAATGCTGGTTTAGAATATAAATTTCATTAATGAAGACTCTGAGAACTTGTGTATAATTATAGACAAATGTACTAACAATCTTTGAAACTCCATGGGAGTAAAATAGCCATCAATGTATTTCATAATCCTAGATTTAAACAGCTTTTCTAACAAGCTGTCTGGGTAATTACTAAGCTATCTAAGAATTACTGTGAACTTTGTACCTTTTTAGTTCACTGACAGATGACTATTTGTTATTAGCTCAAGTAATAATAATGTATTAAAATACTTGCTTAATATACAGAAACATATGTTTGCATTTAGACTACAATGAACTTTGTTCCCCAGAAATATATTGTGAAAAGTCACATAGAAATCTGTGAATCAGCAGTAGGGGCAACAAAAGTAAAATCAGTTACTATTTCTCTCAGAGTCTGTGATAAATAAAAGTCACCTCGTGCCTGGATGCATAGTCTAGAGTGTTTTTGATTTGAGAAAAAAAATTGTTGCTGTTGTCATGTTAATGTTTTGCTTGTGATCATAACTACAACTGGAGAGGAAAGTTTATTAAATTCTCCTTAAGAATTCCTGATCTTTACAAACATGGTTAACTGTGTTGATCTGATTTTCTAAGAATTAAATAATTCACCTTCGGTAGAGGTAAAGTAACTCAGAGACCAAATCCATGAACTGTTAAAAAATTCTAATTGAGGAGGACATTCTGAAAACTAAAGTAAGTTCAATAAGAGAAAGGCTGAAGCAGAGAGAATTCTTGTCTCTTTATTGTGTTATTTAGGGCATATAACTAATTCCAGCAGGTTGAAGGAGCCCTCATTAAAAAATATTTATTGATTAGTAATTTAAATGTTACTGGAAACTTCTGCCACATTTCGAAACTCTACCTTTTATTCTAAGTAAGTCCTTAAAATAGAACCAAGGCTTTCTAATGTAGTGGTTAATTTCAAAGCTTATTTTATGTGTCTTTTCTTTGGACATTATATATTAACATCTTATAACATTTTTCTCAGTCACTAAGTTATAATTCTATTATTAAGAAAATGAACAGAAAAAAGAGACAAACGAATGGTCATTAGCATAATGGCAACAGTGTGTTTTCAACTAAGAATTATTGAGGGGTAGTTACCGTATTAATTAGGTAATCCGTGTTCCTTGCAAATAATAGTCAACATAAACACATGAAACTTGAACTTTTAAATATGGTAAACCTAAATATAAGAATATATTGGTACAAATTAGGAATTATATGTCTAATGACTATACAGTTTCTCTTCAAACATGGCCTCTCAGAGTATTACACACAATTAAGAACTCGACTAACACTTTCTGGTGTTGGTTAATCAAGAAAACCTCTTTGAAGTGGATGGACTCGAGTTATGATTTAAAGAAGGAGAAGGAAATAGTGAGGAGCTAGGAAGAAAACTATTCCCTATATATTAGACCTTACAGCCTCCCTACTGCAGACAATATATCTCTTTTCTTAGCCATAGGCTACCCACTCACAAGTCTTTACAACATCCATGGTGGTGGTAAGGAACAATTTAATACAACAGCCCGCCCCACAGAAAATTTCCACTCAACTTTAAAGGCTTGTCATATCTGTCCCATCAATTGGTGAGAAGAGATGAAAATGGATTCTCAAGAGCAATAGGCTTAATGCACTACCCCTGAGGTAGTAAACCATCCCACTTAGTGTAAATAGTTTTGAAACCTGGTGATATAAGTATAAGATCCATTTCTCATCTGTAAAAGCAAAGGCTAAAGCATATTAACTGCTATGGTTTCAAATCATCAGTAAAGCTAAAGTATCAGGAGAGAAAGGTGAAGATCCACTGTCTGTGGCCCTGGACTTTAACCCTAGGCAATGAATTGAATACATGCCAAGTCCAGTTTCTAACTTTAATTTGAACTATTCCCATACTAACCACATTTTCACTACATATTACTAATTGTATAACCACAAACAAAAGAAAACAGACATGTAGAACATTACAAAAGCACAAGCTAGACTTTACAGCTTAAGAGTCAAGGCTGAAATTAAGTAGACAATCCAGAATATGCAAGAGGACTCTTAGTCTATCATACTGAAAAAGGTTAAAAATAGTGAAGATGTAAATTTTCAACAACTGTTAACTATATGTACAACCACCATGTTTTTATATCTCTCATAAGTTCAAATGCAATGCTTAAAGTGACAGCACTTCAGCAAATCATTTTTTAAATTGCTTTGACACTTTACATATTAAAGATTTATTTTACATTTTTAAAAATTTATTTTTAGAGTTTCCATTAGCATTAAAATGGAAATTGTATTGTTATTAATGGTCCACATTCTCACAGTGTCAATGCCAGTGGAATAATCTCACTGGGTAAAGCCCTCCATTAATATACTATGGGATCAGACATATTGGTTTCTTTAGATCCAATAAGGCACCATTGGAATCCCTGCAGTTTATATGTTGTATATGATTGTATGACAGAGTATATACCGGGCTCTAAGGACTCACGGATTTAGTAAAACTGGAAGCATTTATTTTACTGGTTAAACCTAGAGCATATGCTTTCATCAGGAAAAATACAATAGCAGTAAAAGGGACTGGTAAAACCTCTTTTACTAAATTCTGAATCTAAATATTTTTTCAGCTGCCAACCAATTCTCTGGAAAGGTATGCAGCTACAACGGCTAGGTGCTATATGTGAAAACATTACAAATCAAAAGAACATTAATATTCCCTATTTGTTAAGACATTAATATCTTACTATAACACAGTACACCTCAGAACATATTTAAATCCTGCACAAATTTTTACCTGGGACCATACCAAAAGGGTTTCCATTAACGAGTAATAATTATCCAGAAAATGTTTCTGGAGCATGGGCACAAAGAACAGAATTATAATGGGGCCATACATATAAAGGATATAGCAATAGAAGCAACATTACAGGGCTTCCTTTAGAGTGAGGATGAAGCCAGTGACTGCTGTTTGTACACTACCATTAGAAAGAGACTGTTCTGCCAGAGGCAGAAAAGTTGGTGAGTGAATGCATCAATACTGAATTCAGTCAGTGTTGCCTTCAAAATGTAATGGCTCATTCAGTGCAAACATTAGGAAAAAGCTAATGGAAGGGTTTCCTAGCCAGCTAGATTGAAAACAACATGAGGTCCTCCCTTGGTATACACAATGAACAGTGTTTAATTCTGCCTTCTGGTTGCCCAACTTCGCAATCTTTGGAATGAAGTGGGGGATAAAAGAGATTCTGGGCTTTGCTTTGTTTTATCAACTTACGGGTCTGTAAAAAAAAAAAATGCTGTGAGGTTCCACTTCCTCTTCACAGACCAAACAGAATCCTGGCAAAAGGCATAAATAGATAATTATAATAGTCTAGGGTACTTGTTATTTTATCCTCAGAATCTCTTTTGTTGTTGTTGTTATAAATTGAAACTGGAGACAAAGAGAAAGCTAAAAGATTAACTTTTCATAGTACTAGATAGGGCATCATTCAGTAACATAAACTAAGCAGTAACTAAAGCTAGGATTCCATTTTTTTTCCCTTTCACCAACCTTGATTTTAGAAAGGTTTTTAATTCTAAAGTTCTACTGTTGCCCAAAGAGGCAATTTGCCCTACTATCATGTTTCTCAAACTTCAATGTGTGTATGATCACCTGGAAATCTTATTAAAATACAATTTCTGATTCAGGAGGTCTGGAGTGGGGCATACAATGTACAAGTCTAATAAGCTCCCAGGTGATGGCCATACTGCCGGTCCAGAGCACTTGCAAGTAGTAAGGGTCTAGCAAACATAGCAGTTTTTCTTCCCCATCAACTCCCACATTTCCATAATTCAAAAAATTTTTTGAGTAAATCAATTTCTCCAGGTTTTCATTTCCTCATTTGTAAAATGAAGAATTCCTATAATCAGGCTTTTGCAAGAAAGCACTACATTTGTAAAAAAGCTGAAAGTATAAGCATTATGATAATAAGGATAATAAGATTAAAAATGCTTATTACACATTGAAGTTGGGTGACAGGGTACATGGAAGTCTGTTATACTCTTCTCTCTAGTTGTGTATTGTTTTTAAATCTTCATAATAGAAAGCATTTTAAAATGTGACCAATCACGAAATCCCCTAAAAAAGTTGTTGATTTTATATATACTGATTTTAATATATTGTGTTAAATTTTTAAAAATTCATCCAAAAGGCACAAAGAAACATTTGGGGTGATGAATGTTTTCATTATCTTGACTGCAGCGATGGAGTCACAGGTGTATATATGTGTGTGTGTGTGTGTGTGTATTTGATTAAAAATTACAATTTGTTGGGGTGCCTGGGTGGCTCAGTCGTTAAGCATCTGCCTTCGGCTCAGGTCATGATCCCAGGGTCCTGGGATCGAGCTCCATGTCAGGCTCCCTGTTCCGCGGGAAGCCTGCTTCTCCCTCTCCCACTCCCCCTGTTTGTGTTCCCTCTCTCACTGTGTCTCTTTCCGTCAAATAAATAAATAAAATCTTTAAAAAAAAATTACAATTTGTTAAGTTCAGACATGTATATATATGATTTTTTTTAATGTTTTATTTATTTTTGAGAGAGAGAGCACGAGCAGGGGAGAGGGGCAGAGGGAGAAGCAGGCTGAGCAGAGAGCCCAATGCAGAACTCGATCCCAGAACCCTAGGATCATGACCTGGGCTGAAGGTAGCCGCTTAACGGACTGAGCGACCCAGGCGCCCCTGTATTTTTTTTTTTAAATAGGTGCAGCTTATTCAGGTGAATTAACTATACCTCAATAAAGCTGTTTGAATAATAATAAAATTTACTTACTCTCAATTTTGTTTATGAAAAACAAAAACAATAGTTTGAAGTTCTCAATGGGAAACCACTGCTTCCCTACCACTGGGAGTTGAAAGCTGAGGCTGGCCTTTCAAGTCTTGACCTGAAGGATAGTACTGCAGTGCCAAGATAGCCAGTTTTCAATCAGAGAACTAAGACTCCTTAGTTCTAGCGGATCATGTCAATGTTGTACTTAACTATCTCCACCAGCTACATTGAGCTGCCATCCCCACCACCTCTAACCCCTCCATTCTCGCTTCCTTCACCTTCCTCACAGTTCTCTTTCTAACCACCTATGGAAGTTATTTTTCTTCAAAAAGCCACACCCCGAAGGATCTATTCCAGTGTAAATGCTGTTCCCTCTGCCAAAAATGTCGTTATCCTTTTTCTGCCCTTTAGACTCCTATCTGTCCTTTGTGATCCAGTTCAAAATCTACCACCTTTGCGAAGTCTTTCCTGACTTCCTTACGCTGTCAGGTGCTCTCTCCTCCTTACTCCCGCAGTATTCTTTCATACCTCTAGGATTCTAATACGATAGTCTATAAATGTGACAATGTACCCCCAATATACATATACTTATTTACATGTACAATGTTCATGTACTATTATTATTAGCTAATATTTTAATATATAATATACAATTGGAAAAAATACAATTAGAGTGAGGTTCATTGTTGCAACAGTGGTCAATTATAAAATACAAAAATAAAAATTATATGGGGGGTGGGGTGGGAGGGACGGGGTGACTGGGTGATAGACACTGGGGAGGGTATGTGCTCTAGTAAGCGCTGTGAATTGTGCAAGACTGTTGAATCTCAGATCTGTACCTCTGAAACAAATAATGCAATATATGTTAAGAAAAAAAAAAGAAGAAGAAGAAGGTAGCGGGAGGGGAAGAATGAAGCGGGGGAAATCGGAGGGGTAGACGAACCATGAGAGACGATGGACTCTGAAAAACAAACAGGGTTCTAGAGGGGAGGAGGGTGGGAGGATGGGTTAGCCTGGTGGTAGATATTGAGGAGGGCACATTCTGCATGGAGCACTGGGTGTTATGCACAAACAATGAATCACGGAACGCTTCATCTAAAACTAATGATGTAATGTATGGGGATTAACATAAGAATAAAAAAATAAAAATAAAATAAAAATTATAAAGATTAGAATTAAATTATAAAGAAATGATCACTGTGATTCTAATGTTTTTGCTGACTTTCTGTCAAACATTATAGATTATATTATTTTTCCCTCATACACAGCTAAGAGATTACAGTAAGAGTAGAAGTATCAGTTCTACCATATTAACATACACTTGCATTATTCCTCTGATTTTAATCCATGTTTTTCTTCGCAGATGCTTCTTAAATAACTTGTCCATTTCATGAGCATTAATTTAGTTAAATCTAGATAACATAATATACACATACTCCCACCCAGGCACACAAACAGGCAATACACAAAAATGAACCTGGAACTGCCACTGGTTCTTCCCAGTACCAAATACTCTAAGTAACAAACAATCCTCTAACACACAACAGCAGATTCCAATCCCTATTTTAAACATTAGTAAAGTTTGTCTTATTGTTTAGGAAAGTATACATTAGAATAGCCAACTTAGGAAGAGCTTGCCCAACATCTAGTAAAGCTGATGATGTGTATCCTATGACCCAATGTGGTAGGCAGACTTTAAAGGCCTCCAAAGATCCTACCTCCTGCTATTCACACCCTTATGTAATTTCCTCCCCTTGAGTGTGGACTGGACTTATTCCTACTGAGCAGAATATGGTAGAAGTGATGAGATTCCAAGATTAGATTACAAATACACTGTGGCTTCCACCATGGGTTCCCTCTCTCAATCACTTGCTCATTCACTCTGCGGGAAGCCAGCTGCCATATTGTGAGCTGCCCTGTGGAGATGCTATGTAGGGAGGAACTGATGTCTCTGGCCAACAGCCAGTGAGGACCTGAGGCTTGCCAACAGCCATATGAGTGAGCAGAGAAGCAAATCCTCCCCCAGGTGAGCTTCAAGATGACTGCAGGCCCACTGCCACCTGATTGTAACATCGTGAGACACTCTAACCCTGAGGCACCCAGTTAAGTTGTACATAGATGCTTAACCCAGAGAAACTATGAGATAACAAATATTTGCTGTTTTAAACTGCTAAGTTTTGGGCGCCTGGGTGGCTCAGTTGGTTAAGCGACTGCCTTCGGCTCAGGTCATGATCCTGGAGTCCTGGGATCGAGTCCCGCATCGGGCTCCCTGCTCGGCAGGGAGTCTGCTTCTCCCTCTGACCCTCCCCCCTCTCATGTGCTCTCTCTCATTCTCTCTCTCTCAAATAAATAAATAAAATCTTTAAAAAAAATAAATAAATAAATAAACTGCTAAGTTTTGGGGTGATTTGTTATGCAGCAATTGATAACTGAGCTCAAAAGAGATATGTACAGGAATATTTATAACAGCACTTTGTTATGTAAAGAATTAGAGCAATTTAAACATTCACCATCAAGAAAATTAAGAATAGTCCTCAATGAAAAACTATACAGCAGGAAAAATGAATGAACTTGAACTAAAATGTATCAATGTCGAAAATTCTTAAAATCAACGATGAGTGGGGAAAAAAGCAAATTGTAGAAAGTAAGAACAGTATGAAACAATTTTATAAGGTTCAAAACATGCAACAAAAAAAAATCATGTAAATGATAAATGCCAAATTCAGTGTGGGAAAGAAGGAGAAAAAGAAAGAGGGATGAGATTAGGGAAGAATACACAGGAAGCTTTCAAATGCATCTGTAATGTTTCTTAAACTACATGCTGTGTACATGGATGTTTGCATGTTATGTATACTTTTTATATTGTCTGAAATCTTTTGCGTTAAAAAATTATAAAGATACTGGAATTAAAATAAATAAAATAACATATAACCACACACACACAAAATAAAGTACACATGATGAAATGGATAAGCTTAAATAGTTTTGATAGTTTCTTCCCCATTCCAATGAATTATGGGATGTATCCCACATCAGACCACTACTCATATACTGTAACACTTAGCATACCATGTCAATTATCTATTTAAATGTATATCTCCTCCCCTAGGCCATGAGCAACTTCAAGGCCCAGAAAAAGCATTCAGTAAATGTTTGCTGAATAAATTAATGGTATGAACAGTGCTTATATGGGTTTCACTTTCCTAACTTAATATCAGTTTATTTCCAAATAAACTGACCATAGTTTGTTCTGAATGGGAAACAACTAATGACCTAAGAAAAATTAACTTGGCAAAGCTGCATCCACTGTTATTCATTAACTAATATTAATAATCATCCACATTCATTAAAAATGTTGGCACAAGGCTCAGTCTTCCTCTCCATCCCAAGTCATGCCATTAGGCTGACTTCAGGGAACATATGAGAAATTCAACCAACATTTTAGGCTTACAGTTCTCTGACCTCTTTAAAATCAATAATCTTTAGCTCCATTTCACTTTGACTCGCCAACTCCCAAGGCCACATTCTGGACTTTATCATTCGTCACCTGGAACTTCTCAACCTCTGAAGTAAAATACCAATGTCTTATTCTATGATCACAGCCACTAACACTGCCAGGTCCCTCACTCCCTTTCCCCCACTCTACCTGCTCCTCAATCTAATTGAGTCAACCAATCCTCAAATCCCTCCATTTTCTCCTATTAACTACTATCCACAATGGATTATATGGTTGAACATCCTAACTATGCGTACAACAGAGCCCTGTAATCCACTTTCCTCCTATCCTTTTCTCTCATCTGCCAAGAAAAGTCCCCAAGCATATACTAATGTTATAATCTACACAAACTTCTTGAAGAAATCACAAGTGGTCATGCTTGTACTGTTTCCGAATCAGCCCCCAAACTCAGCTAAGCCCTCAACAATCAATTATTTTTCTTAACCTTGGCCAGCTCACACTTTTATTCTCTCTTCAGTAACTATTCCAGGCCTTCATCACTTCCCTCAAACTGTGTGTCACCCGAGCCCAACTTTTACTCTGCAATCTCTCCTACTTCATCAAAAAAAGTTAATCCATGTGATACACTTTTCTTCAGCTTTCCAATTTCCCATTATAAATTTCTCTAAATTCTAATTCATACCTCACATTATCTCCAGACTTAAAAAACATAATGTCCACCATCTAATGAAAGTCAACTCCATCTGTGCTCTTTTTTCTACTGCCTTCCTCTAACACCCTGCTCCACTCTGTCCCCTCCACAAACCCTCCTACCACTCCAACCTAATATATTCAAATATTGTGCCAACTTAAAAAAGAAAAAAAAATCTTTGACTTTGCATCATTTTCTAATTACTCCAATTCCTCCCCTCTTTTCATCCGAATGTCATCATTCCACTGACACAATTTATGGTAAGGACATCTTATTTCAGTTTCATCTTACTGGGAAAGTTTCATCTTCACAGTGGAAATCATTTTCCTCTCTTTGCAACTCTATCTTCTTAGTTTTCACTCTACCACACTCTCCTAGTTTTCCTTGTACTTTGTGGCCATTAGTTCTCTGCCTCCAGTGTGGTCTCCCCTATGGTGACATTCCTTGGGATCCTCCCTGATTTCACCCACCCTTGTATTTTCACAGTAAGGTGAAGACCTCTCAATCCCTATTTACAGCTCAGATTTCCTCCCCTAAGAAAAATTCAAACTCCTATATCTATCAATGGAACGTGTATACTGAGCCTTCCCATAGGCACCACAAACTCAAAATAGTCAAAATGTATCTCCCTTTCAAGACTGAGATCAATGAAAAAAGTAGGGAGCTCCAAGGGCCAGTCCCTTCACAGAAATACTGAAAAAATAAGCAAAAACTGTAAGAATCTGATTTTTCAGATTCTAAAATAATCAAAGGGTTATAGCAAACAGGCAAACATTGAAACAAATGAAAAAAAACGTGATGTTAAAACAGCAGGAAAGCGGGGCGCCTGGGTGGCTCAGTCGTTGGGCGTCTGCCTTCGGCTCATGTCATGATACCAGGGTCCTGGGATCGAGCCCCACATCGGGCTCCCTGCTCGGCGGGAAGCCTGCTTCTCCCTCCTCCACTCACCCTGCTTGTGATCCTGCTCTCGCTGTGTCTCTCTCTGTCAAATAAATAAATAAAATCTTTAAAAAAAAAAAAAAAAAAAAAACAGCAGGAAAGCTTCACAGCACTTTTACCTTCCCTTGCCCCATCTCCTAACCTGGCTCATCAGTGGTCTCAAAAACAGCAGCCTGTGTTCTGAGTGTGACACACTGGTCCCTCGTTCTGGAGAGAGCAAAGCAGATCTTATTCTCAGAGAAATGTTTTTGTTTTGACCTGTCCAGAGTTGCCTGAAGGACTGATGCAAGCACTTAGCTTTTGCTTAACTCAGAACTCACTCAGGGTGCAAAAGGAGACATTCCTTTAAAATAAATAAATAGATAGATAGATTAGATTAGATTAATAGAAAGAGAGAAAGAAAGAAAGATAAGATAGATAATTTTTAAAAATTGTAAGCAAAAGGAAGAAGCTGCTGTCAGCTGGGGCAAAAGATTATAGTTGAGGCAAACAATAAAGCACTGAAAGCCTGGGGAACAAAGCTGGAGAGCGAGTTTCTTGGGAAATTAGGGCATTTAAAAAACCACATATATTATGTAATTTACAAAGTCAAATGAATGCTCACAGCACGACACATGCTCTGAGACCTGACAATTCCCTATGCTAAGCTTTGACCTGTGGTTGATTTCTAGGCTCAGCACAAGAGAGTAAAGACTAAGAATTGGTTGCAAATGGCCTAGCTAACAGTTAGCAAACACTGGGAAATGTTTATCTTAACTTCTTCTTGATTTTCCTCCTTTATTTTTATTAAAAAAATTTTGGAGGGGTTCCTGGCATTCAAGAAAATCACCATCAAAACACTAGCTGAACACAGTCTAAAGGAACAGAGACTTCGGAGAGCATACATGACAAATACAGACTTTATAGTCTTTTAAAAATCCATAAACAAATAAAAGCTGCAGTCCACAGCAAGAAACAACTTTGAGAAAGGAGAAGAATGTGATTTCCAGAGATACCATTTTATACTATTCAAAATGTCCAGTTTTCAACAACAACAACAAAAAAAAAAGCAAGCAAAGAAACAAGAAAGTATGGGCCATTCTAGAAGAAATAAACAGAAACTGTGCCTGAGGAAGCACAGACTTTTTTAAAATAAAAAAAAATTAAATAAATATTTAAATAAACTGCCTTAAATATGCTTGAGGAGCTAAAGGAAACTATGGACAAAGAGCTAAAAAAAAAAAAAGGGGGCGCCTGGGTGGCTCAGTCGGTTAAGCATCTGCCTTCAGCTCAGGTCATGATCCCAGGGTCCTGGGATTGAGTCCCGCATCGGGCTCCCTGCTCAGCAGGGAGCCTGCTTCTCCCTCTCCCTCTCCCCCTGCTTGTGTTCCCTCTCTCGCTGTGTCTCTCTCTTTCAAATAAATAAATAAATAAATCTTTAAAAAAAAAAAAAGGTAAAAAAAAGTCTCAACAACAAAAATATATCGATAGAGACAAAAGTTATAAAAAGAAACCAAACAGCAATAACTGAAATGAAAAATTCACATGAGGGTTTCAATAGCACATTTGAGCAGACATAAGAATCACTGAACTTGAAGACAGGTCAAGTGAAATTATCTAGTCTGAGAAGAAGAAAAAAGAAAGAAGAAAATGAAAAGAGCCCAAGGGACCTCTGGGACACCATTAAGCATATGAACATAGACATAATGAGTCACAGAAAGAGGGCACCTGGGTGGCTCAGTCCATTAGGTGTCTGCCTTCGGCTTGGATCATGATCCCAGGGTTCTGGGATCAAGTCCTGCACTGGACTCCCTGCTCAGCGGGGAGCCTGCTTCTCCCTCTCCCTCTGCCACTTGTGCTCATTCTCTCTCTCTCTTTCTCAAAAATAAATAAATAAATAAATAAATCTACTTAAAAAGAGAGTGACAGAGAGGGGAGAGAGAAAGAGACAGAAAGGATATTTGAAGAAATAATGGCAGAAAATATCCAAAGTTTGATAAAAGACATGAAGCTACACACCCAAGAAGTTCAATAAGCTCCAATAAATATAAATGCAAAGAGATCCACACTGAGACACATTATCAAATAGTTGAAAGACAAAGAGAGAATCCTGAAAACTGCAAAAATAAGTGAATCATTACATAGAAGGAATCCTCAATAAGGTTAATAGCCAAATTCTTAGCAGAAATGATGCTGGCTAGAAGGTAGTACAATGACATATTTAAAGTGCTACAGGAGAAAAAGTGCCAACTAAGAATTCTGTAGCTGTTAAAATTATCCTTCAAAAATGAAAAAGAAATTAAGGCATTCTGGGCAAACAAAAATGGAGGAATTTCATCATTAATACATCTGCCCTACAGAAATGCTAAAAGGAGTCTTTCAAGCTGAAATGGAAAGACACCAGACAGTAATTAGAAGACATATGAAGAAATAGAATTTCAGTAAAGGTAACTACATAGATAAATATAAAAACCAATGTCACTGCATTTTGGTTTGTAACTCCTCTTTTTTTTTTTTTTTTAAAGATTTTATTTATTCATTTGACAGAGAAAGACACAGCGAGAGAGGGAACACAAACGGGGAGTGGGAGAGAGAGAAGCAGACTCCCTGCTGAGCAGGGAGCCCGATGCGGGACTCGATCCCGGGACTCCAGGATCATGACCTGAGCCAAAGGCAGTCGCTTAACCAACTGAGCCACCCAGGCGCCCGGTTTGTAACTCCTCTTTGTGTATCCTATATGATTTAAAAGACAAATACATTAAAAAAATTAAGTATTTCAATGAGTACACAATGTATAAAGATGTAATTTATGACAATAACAACATAAAGGAGTGAGATAGAATTGTACAGCAGTTGAGTTTTTGTATGCTACTGAAACTAAGTTGACATCAATTTAAATGACTTCGTTATAAATTTAGGATATTAATTGTAATCCCTATGGTAACCACTAAGAAACTATCTAAAAAGTATACATGAAAGGAAATGAGAAGAGAGTCAAAACAGTACAGTACAAAAAATCAAACACAAAAGAAGGAGATAATGGAGTGAGGAACAAAAATCTGTAAGACATACTTAAGAAAACACAATATACTGGGGCGCCTGGGTGGCTGAGTTGGTTAAGCGACTGCCTTCGGCTCAGGTCATAATACTGGGGTCCTGGGATTGAGCCCCGCATCAGGCTCCCTGCTCAGCGGGAAGCCTGCTTCTCCCTCTCCCACTCCCCCTACTTGTGTTCCCCCTCACGCTGTCTCTCTCTCTCTCTCTGTCAATTAAATAAATAAATAAAATCTTAAAAAAAAAACCACAATATACCAAAACTTGCAAGATACAGCAAAAGCAGTGCTCAGAGGGACTATATAGCTGTAAAAGCCTGTATCAAAAAAGAAGAAAGATCTCAAATCAATAACCTAACATTACACCTTAAGGAACTAGGAAAAACGACAACAAACAAAATCTAACCCTAGCAGAAAGGAGAAATAATAAGGTGGAGATTAAAAAATGGAGACTAGAGGGGAGCAGTTGGTTGAGCAGCCAACTCTTGATTTTGTTCGGGTCCTGATCGTGGGGTCATAGGATCAAGCCCCACATAGGGCTCCACGCTCAACATGGAGTGTGCTTGAGATTCTCTCTTCCTCTCCCTCTGCCCCTCCCACTTGTACTCTCTCTCTCTCTCTCTAAAATAAATAAATAAATCTTTTAAAAAAGAAATGGAGAATAGAAAGACAATATAATCAAGGAAACCAAATTTTGGTTCTTTAAAAAGACCAACAAAATTGACAAACTAGCTAGATTAAAACCAGAGAGAATAAAGAACTAAAACTTAGAAAGTAGAAACATTACCAATAACCTTATAGAGAGAAAAATGATTACTGTACACTAACCGATTACCTAGAAAAAATGACAAATTCCTTGAAACACACAAAGTAACTAAATAGACTTAAGAGAAAAAGAAAGTCTCAACAGATCTGTAACAAGTGAAGAGATTGAAGGAGTAATCAAAAATTTTCCAAGAGGGTACCTGAAAGCATATGCCTTTGGCTCAGGTGGTGATCCCGGGGTCCTGGAATTAAGCCCTGCATCAGGATCCCTGCTCAGCTGCTCAGCAGAGAGTCTGCTTCTCCTTCTTCCTCTGCCCCCGCCCCCTGACCACTCATGTGCTCTCTCTCTCTCAAATAAATAAATAAAATCCTTAAAAAAAATTTTTTTTTCCAAGAAAGAAAAGGCCAGGACAAGACGGCTTCACTGGTGAATTGCATCAAATTAACACCAATCCTCAAACTCTTCCAAAAAATCAGGAAGGAACATTTCTAACCCACTCTTTGACACAAGTATTATTGTGATGCCAAAGCCAAAGTTGCACAAAAAAAAGAAAACTACAAACCAATATCTTTTATGAATGTAGATGCAAAAATCTTTAATATTAGCAAACCAAACCCAAGAGCATTTTATTATTATTTTTTTAATTTTATTTATTTATTTGACAGAGAGAGACACAGTGAGAGAGGGAACACAAGCAGGGGGAGTGGGAGAGGGAGAAGCAGGCTTCCCACGGAACAGGGAGCCCAATGTGGGGCTCGATCCCAAGACCCTGGTATCATGACCTGAGCCAAAAGCAGACACTTAACAACTGAGCCACCCAGGAGCCCCACCCAATAGCACTTTAAAAGGATTATATACCATGACCAAGTGGGACTTATCCCAGGATTGCAACGGTAGTTCAACATATGAAAATCAAAGTAATATACCACATTCATAGGATGAGTTAAAAAAACAAACAAAAACATGCTCATCTCAATTGATTAAAAAAAAAACAACATTTGACAAAATCCAATACCATTTCATAATAAAAATGCTTGGAAAACTAGGAATATAAGGAAACTTCCTCAATATGATAAAGGACATTTATGAAAAACCCACAAGTAACATAATATGCAACAGTGAAAGACTGAAAACATTCCCTTTAAGATCAAGAAGACCAAAAAAAAAAAGGGGGGGGGGCTTGTGGGTGGCTCAGTCAGTTAGGCATCCGCCTTAGGCTCGGGTCATGATCCCAGGGCCCTGGGATCGGGCCCCGCATCTGGCTCCCTGCTCAGCGGAGAGCCTGCTTCTCCCTCTGCCTGCCACTCTGCCTGTCTGTGCTCTCTCTCTATCTTTCTGTCAAATGAATAAATAAAAAATCTTTAGAAAAAAAAAAAGAACAAGACAAGGATGCCCACTTTCATCATGGCTATTTATCAAAGTGTTGGAAGTTCTAGCCAGGTCAATGAGGCAAAGGAAAAAATAAGAGGCATCCAAACTGGTAAGGAAGGAGTAAAATTATATCTATTCTTCCATGACATGATTGTATGTATGGAAAATTCCAAAGAATCCACAAAAAAACTACTACAGCCAATAAATAAATTCAGCAAAATTACAGGGTACAAGATCACCACACAAAAAACTGGTTGTGTTTCCATACACCAGCAATGAACAATCCATAAATACAATTAAGAAAACAATTCCGTTTACAATAGCATCCAAAAGAATAAAATATCTAGGAATAAATATAATCAGGGAGGTGAAAGATGGTACACTTAAAACTATAAAATATTGCCAAAAGAAATTAAAGACTTAAATAAATGAAAATATATTGCATGTTCATGGACTAGAAAACTTAATATTGTTAAGACGGCAATACTATCCAAAGGAACACACAAATTCAATACAATTTCTATCATAATTGTTTGTAGAAAGAGAAAAGTTAATCCTTAAATTCATGTGAAATTTCCAGGGGCTTTGAATAGTCAAAACAGTCTTAAAAAAGAACAAAGTTAAAGAACTTTCCTATTTCAAAATTTACTACAAAGCTACAGTAATAAAAAAAAACTATAGTAACGGAATAAGGACAGACATACAGATTACTGGAATAGAACTGAGAGGCCAGAAATAAACCCATAGATCTACAGCCAATGGATTTTTAAGATTTATTTATGCAGGGCGCCTCGTCAGTTGGTTAAGTCTCCGACTCTTGATTTTGGCTCAAGTCACCATGTCGGGGTCCTGGGATACAGCTCTGCATTGGACTCTGTGCTCAGTGGGGAGTCTGCCTGGGCATTTCTCTTCCTCTCCCTTTGCCCCTAGCTCCCCTCACGCTCTCTCTTCCTCCCCCTCTAAGATTTACTTATTCATTTTAGAGAGAGAGGGAGAGAGTGTGCATGGGGGAGGGGGATAGAGAATCTCATGCAGACTCCCTGCTGAGCGCTGAGCACAGAGCCCAACGTGGGGCTGGATCTCATGACCCCAAGAGCATGACCTGAGCCGAAAGCAAGAGTCAGATGTTCAACCAACTGAACCATCCAGGCACCTCTAGCCAATTGGTTTTTTACAAAGATGCCCAGACCATTCTGTGGGGAAAGAAAAGTCTCTTCAACAAATGGTGCTGGGGCAACTGAATATCCACATCCCAAAGAACAAAGTTGGACCACTATCCCGTACTAGCACAAAAATTAACTCAATCAACCACCTAAATTTAAGAGCTAAAACCATAAAACTCTTAGAAGAAAATACAGTGGTCTTCAGGTCCTTGTATTTGGCAATTGGCAATAAATTCTTAGATATGATACCAAAAGCAAACGCAACAAAAGGAAAAATTGATAAACTTGATTTCATCAATATTAAAAACTTCTGTGCATCAAAGGACATTTCCAAGAATGTGAAATAACAAGCTACAGAATACATTCACAGGAGAAAATATTTACAAATCACATACCTGGTAAGAAGAGTCTAGTATCCAGAATATATAAAGAAAACTCTTACAACTCAACAACAAAGACAAGCTACCCAAATAAAAAATGGGAAAAAGATTTGAACAGTCATTTCTCCAAAGAGGATATACAAATGGACAAAAAGCATGAAAATATTTTCAATTATCAGTAGTTATTAGGGAAATGCAAATCATCAAAACCACTATGAGGTATCATTTCACACCTAGTAGGATGGCTACAATTTTTAAGATTTTATTTATTTGTCAGAGAGAAAGAAAGCAAGAGAGAGCACAAGCAGGGGGAGTGGCATGCAGAGGGAGAAGCAGACTCCCTGCTGAGCAAGGAGTCAGATGCAGGACTCAAACCCAAGATCCTGGGATCATGACCAAAGCCAAAGGCAGACGCTTAACTGACTGAGCCACCCAGGCATCCCCACAATTTTTTTTAATAGAAAATAACAGGTGTTGGTGAGAAACTAGAAGCCCCACACAGTGCTGATACGAATGTAAAATAATGTACTTGCTGTGGAGAATAGTTTGGTGTTTCCTCAAAAAGTTAGACATACAATTATCAGATGATCCAGAAATTCCATTCCTAGGTATATACCCAAAAGAACTGAAAACATGTACTCAAACACTTGTTCACAAATGTTCATAATATTAACAAGAGCAATTCACAATAGCCAAAAATCGGAAACAATCCAAGTGTCATAAAGTGAAGAATGGGCAGATTGTGGTATAATCACAAAATGGAATATTATGACCATAAAAAGGAATGAAGTATTGATACATGCCACAACATGGAAGAAACATGAAAACACTGTTAAGTGAAAGCAGTCAGTCACAAAGGAACACGTATTATATATAACTGACCTTGAACAATGGAGGGAATTAGGGGCACCAACCCCCTACAAAGTTGAAAATCCACGTATACCTTTTGACTCGCCCAAAACTTAATTACTAATAGCCTACTGTTGTCCAGAAACCTCACCAATAACATAAACAGTTGATTAACACATACTGTGTATGGAATATGCATTATACACCATATCATTACAATAAAGTAGGGTATAGAAAATATTAAGAAAATCCTAAGAAAAAAAAATACATTTACAGTTCTGTGTTGTAAAAAATCTGCCTATGAGTGGATCTGCACAGTTCAAACTTGTGTTGTTCAAGGGTCACCTGTAATTCCATCCACATGAAATACCCAGAATAGGTAAATCCAGAGACAAAAAGCAGATTGGTGGTTGCCAGTGGTGGCGGGGAGGGAGAAATAGGGTGTGACTGCTTAACAGATAAGGGATATTACCTTTATTTTTTTTTTAATTTTTATTTATTTTGAGAGAGAGAAAGAGAGAGAGAGCACGAGCAGGAGGAGGGGCAGGGGGAAAGGGAGAAGCAGGCTCTCCTCTGAGCAGGGAGCCCAATGTGGGGCTCAGTCCCAGGACCCTGAGATCATGACTTGAGCCGAAGGCAGACGCTTAACCGACTGAGCCACCCAGGTGCCCTGGGATATTACCTTTTGAGGTGATGAAAATGTTTTGGAACTAGAGAGAAGTGGTTGCACAATAATGCAAATGTACTGTCACTGAATTATACACTTCAAAATGGTTAATTATGGTTATATGAATTTCACCTAACGATATATATTTTTTTTATTTTTTTAAAGATTTTATTTATTTATTTGTCAGAGAGAGAGAGAGCACAGGGAACATCAGGCAGAGGGAGAAGCAGGCTCCCTCTGAGCAAGGAGCCCGACACGGACTCGATCCCAGAACCCTGGAAACATGACCTGAGCTGAAGGCAGCCGCTTAACTGACTGAGCCACCCAGGCACCCTAGGATATATTTTTTTAAACTGATTCCCTCAAGCAAATGGAACAAATACACACTGCTAATACAAATATAAACTAGTATAAGCATTTTGGAAAATTATTTGACATTATCTAGCAAAACTGATAATGAAAATGCCCCATGACCCTGCAATTCCATTTTAGAAAATCTCTCAGTTGATGACAACCACCTACCTGGTCACCTACTAAAAACTAACAAACATCCATGTATTCTCTTCCCTCACATACTATATTCAGTTCAACAAATTGACATTGACTGTTTCCTACCATGTGCTAGCAGACACAACAATGAACAAAACATAGTATCTCTGCCTCACAGAGCTCACAATTTACTGAAGGCAATATAAAATTAGACACATAATTAAAATACAGTGTCATGAGCACAGTAAGAAGGGAAAAATGCTATTGGAGTACATGAGATAGGCAACTAACATAGACGTGGGGAAGTTCAAAAGTTTCCTGGAAGAAGGATACCCAGCCTAAGTTCTTAAGGATACATAGGAGGAGTCAGAGACAAGTGAAGGGAGACAAAAATATTCTAATCAATCACCTAATTCTTACTTTTCCTTTTTTTTAGGTTCCCTCTTTTTTAATCCCTACTATTACCCACTAGAAGTACACACATCATCACTGACCTGAGAAAGCCTCCTAACCAGTATGTTCCTTCCAATAGTTTCCAAAGTGAACTATGTAAAAAATCTGTTCCTATCACTCTCTTGCTTAAATCCATCACTAACTACCCAAAATACAGAATAAAACCTTCTCCCCACACAGAATTAAAGCCTCACTGATGTGATCCCTCCCTGCCTGTCCCACCTCCTGCCTCTTCTTCTTAACTTGATGATCCTGCTTATATTTATCTACATATATCACTCTATTTCTCACCAGAAAGTATTTGCTTTGAATTTCTGATGCCTTACTTATGTTACTAACATATAATGAGTCCTCAATACATGTTTCTCAAAGAAATCAGTGAACAGATTAAATAACAGCAACAGCTGTGACTTATTAAGCACCGATGATATACCAGACACTAGATTAGACGCTGTGTACACATTCACCTCTAATTCTCACAACCACCTTGAAAGCTAGGTATTAGTGGCCTCACATCAGGAAAAAGACCACTAAGGCTCAGAAAACATTAGGTAACTTGCTGAGGTTACAAATCAGTTAAGTAGCAGCTCCAGAAGTGGGACTTACATCGGTTAGATTCTAAAACCAGTATTTTTCTACTGCATCAAGCTGCCTCCCAAACTACTCTTAAATATTCTCTCTCTCCAAAATGTTAGTGCATCTTATTATTTATAAACTGCCTTCCCCAATGTGAACATCAATTAGAACTGTCTGACTCTAATTGTGTTAAGACGTGCCAAATGTTGATTCAGGAGTACTAACCCAGTTCCCAAAACAGAGAAGTGACAAAGAACTAATAATTATTAATAGCCCAAACATTCCAATAAAACAATCCCTGTCAATCATCTGTCTAAAACGGGGGAAAAAAGCAAAGTTTTTATTTTGTATGACAAGGTTGAAAATCACCTTACCATTTCGTAATTCTTCATGTAGTACACATTTTAGTTTGCTTGAGAGTGAAATGAAAAACACACACTCCTTATCACAAACATGTAACTGCCCATCAGGAGGCAGATAGTGAAGAAAGATCCATTTTGAATTAGGCAGTACATGCTTCCTATGTACTTAGAGGTTAATATTTGATTTCTCATGTATCCACCACCTACTGCCCTACTATAACACACACTGTACAAGCAGACACAACATGAGCTCTGTATCACACTAGGTCCCCTGATTATCCAGTCTGCTAGCATGAAGGCCTCCCATGCTTACGTTCCTCACCCCAAAATAAAATATTCTCCAAAAATTTAAGACCCAGCAGAATTAAAAATTCAAACTGCTATGAATGTAAAGGTTAAGCATGCTAACAAAGCTTCAAACATCAAATGGAAAGAAGAAAAGTAGGTAGAAAAGGAGAAAAGAAAATTAGCAAATATTCAGTACCTACTATATACCAAGCACTGTACCAGGTATTTCACATAAATTATTTCATTTAATAGTAGGTTGCTAATGTTGCTTCAATAACTGAGAAAAACATGATTTTACATCTCAATTTTGCTAAAATTCGTCCTGAGAGGGAAGGTAACATGTAAGGAGAGCAATCTTACTTGTTGTTCTTCCATTATTTGCACCATTTTAATGGGATTTTTCTATTAATCTTTGACAAGCCATGAAATTTTATATTTTCACCATGACCAACCCATGAAATTTACCAACTTTGTCCATGATTCATACCAGGTCATAGTTATAATGTCTGCTATGCATTTTAGCTAAATAACCACTGAGACTTCTCCCTTTGGACAGAATGAAAAACCTGCCTATAATTAAAGCAGGAATTGTTAACTACAAGCAGTTAAAGTTTACAGCATTGTTTGACAGTTGCAAAGATAAGCCAGTAAAAAGCCTGAGATGCTGTGTCTACCTGTACTTCCCACACATTTGAACAATAGTGTGATATCTCTTAGCATCATAAAATCAATCTCAGATTAGGTAATGAAATATGCACCAGCCTTTTCCCAGAACCTTTGACAAATCACACACAATCCTAAATCTTCATAAATCACGATTAAAGACAAGTATATCATCACCAACACATATATCTTCCCAAGCCTGACCCAGAGACTAATGAGAAAAGGCCTAGACTATCTCATCTGATTAATTAATTCAAAATGTCTGCTGTTATTCAAATGTGAGGCTGGTATTATTTGAATAACACTTGACAGCAGCGCCTGAAGATATCATTTCTGATTTGTGAAGCTGCCGCTGCATAACTGATGATAGTTTATGAAAATGTTCCAATGAAGCTGCTTTTCTTGGCACAACTGTGAAAGATTTGCCAAAGAGGTGGTTCTTTTTTTGTCAGCAGTTGATGTTGCTAATGTTGTCAAATATTTCCAAAATACATAGTCTCTGGAGTCTTTTCTCCTTAAACATTGCCACAATAGCAGCTTTTCCACCTTCCAACTTTGATTTGCCTGAACACAAAACTGCCTTACAGAAGCCCTCTCTCCTTTTTAAGGATCTAAACAGCATCTTCCCAGGATTCACTGAGTCCCTCCAACTAGCAATTTTTTACAAAAAGGACTTTGACACTGCTGGACTGAGCTTGAGGGACTTCCCCCCACCCCACCCTCTCAACTGAATATTATTCTTTCCTTACAGAATGTCAGAAGGAAGACCATAGGGGCACCTGGCTAGCTCAGTCAGTAGAGCATATGACTCTTTTTTTTTTTTTTAAGATTTATTTATTTATTTATTTGAGAGAGAGAATGAGATAGAGATCTTGAGGGTCAGAGGGAGAAGCAGACTCCCCGCCGAGCAGGGAGCCCGATGCGGGACTCGATCCCGGGACTCCAGGATCATGACCTGAGCCGAAGGCAGTCGCTTAACTGACTGAGCCACCCAGGCGCCCGAGCATGTGACTCTTGATCTCCAGGGTTGTGAGTTCAAGCCCCACACTGAGTGCACTTTTTTAAAAAAAAGGGGGGCGGGGAGAAGAAGACCAATAAAATATCTTAAGGTAATGTAAGGGTTTTTCTTTCTAAATTGAAAAGCAAAAAATAAATATTTTTAAAAGCCTAAATACTGTTTTCCCCTTCAAAAAAAGATATTACAGCTTTCTGGTCAAAATGCAATAAATGGGGCTAAGAGAACCTCAGAATCAACATTATTTATGTTCTGATCCACTTTTTACTACAGAGATTTTTCAATAGTTCATACTACATATGGCAGTATCAGAGCATACCACTGGCACATTCTCCAACTGATAAGCCTGAGTGTTATTTCTGAACTCAAATTTTCCTTCTTTGCTATTCTAGTGAAGAGCACAAAGACTCCTCAGAGATATGTTAAATACCTTGCAATGTGCATCTCCTTACCATTCAATTTCTTCTTCCCTGCCACTTAAAACCCACTTCCTTCTAGAAACTTTCTCCATTTACAAGCCCCCTCTATTTCCTCTTCTGTACAGTACATTCCATCTTTCAATACTGTGAAAACAACATTAATATGTAACTAATTTGATTAAACGGGCCAATTCTGCTTTTAAAAACACAGTACTTTTAATTTTTTTTAAAGATTTTATTTATTTATTTGACAGAGAGATAGAGCGAGCACAAGCAGGCAGAGCGGCAGGCGAGGGAGAGGGAGAAGCAGGCTCTCTGCTGAGCAGAGAGCCTGATGCGGGGCTTGATCCCAGGATGATCTGAGCGAAGGCAGCCACTTAACCCACTGAGGCACCCAGGCGCCCCAACACACTTGGTATTTTTAAATAGTAAATATTAAAGCTGAATGAGACCTTAGAAATCACATAGTCCAACTCTCATTTTGTAAATAATCACTCTGCAACTTCCTCAGACCCCATGAAGCTTATGCTAGATCTGTTTAGCCAAAGTGCATCTGTTGATCTCTCCTTTTGCTTTTATGTGTGCAGTCAAGAGTGATTATAGGGTCCACTTTACAAACGCAAAGTTGTCTTAACTTTAAAGAACATTCAGCGGAACATCATATTTGTACAGGCACTTAATAAATACTCCCAGAGGACCACAACAATGGTTTAAGGATGTACTGTTACCTTCAGGAGTAGCATAATAAAAATCTACAATACAGATATTGTACACAAAAATAAAATAATGGGGGCACCTGGGTGGCTCAGATGGTTAAGCGTCTGCCTTCATCTCGGGTCATGATCCCCACGTCCTGGGATCGAGCCCCGCATCTTGGGATCCAGCCCCGTATCAGGCTCCCTGCTGGGGGTGGGGGGGAGCCTACTCATCCCTCTCCTTCGGCCTGCTGCTTCCCCTGCTTGTACACACTCGGTGTCAAAAATAAATTTAAAAACCTTAAAAGAATAAAAAGTAAAATAAAACAATGAACTTAGCACAAGTTATATTTTACATGTAGTTTACTTCTCAAAAGGTGACACATGGATCCCCGGGGTTTCCTGAGACCCTTTCAGGAGTCCACAAAGTCAAAATTATTTTTACAATACTAAAAGGTTATTGCCCCCTTTTTACTGTGTTGACATCTGCACTGACGGTACACAAAGCGCAGGTAGAGGAAACTCCTGGTGCCTCAGCAACCAAGCAAGGCGATGGCACCAAACTATACTAGCCGTCACTGTATTCTTTACCAGGCACTGGAAAACAACAACAACAAAAACACCAGTTTCACTTCAGAATGTCCTTGATGAAACAGTAAAAATCATTCATTTAATTATACCTTGAGTACATGTCTTTTTTTTTTTTTAAAGATTTATTTATTTATTTGAAGAGCGAGAATGAGAGAGAGAGAGAGTACATGAGATGGGGGAGGGTTAGAGGGAGAAGCAGGCTCCCCGCCGAGCAGGGAGCCCGATGCGGGACTCGATCCAGGGACTCCAGGATCATGACCCGAGCCGAAGGCAGTCACTCAACCAACTGAGCCACCCAGGTGCCCGAGTACATGTCTTTTTAACATTCTGTGTGACAAAATAGGAATTATACACAAAACACTGCTGCTGCATACTAAGTATGAAAAAAAGCACTTGTACAACCGAGTTCCAAGCTGAACTAGCTGCTTGAAAAACAAATGACTTACAAACTATGGTTATTTCAACTTAGATATTTGGCAGACTTTTTTTTGGAAAATGAACTTCCAGGAAAATAACTATAGTTTTTGGCGCTAATGATAAAATTCAAGTTTCAGTGAAAAAAATTAGAATGTTGAAACACTACTGTGTCCACCACTGTGAGTGTGACAGCTTCCCAGTACTTAAAAACTTTTCTGATAAATTGTGTAATATTAACAAATGTAATTTTTTTTGCATTGTCAGACTTTGTTTATATTTGAGTAGAGTTGACACACAATGTTACACTAGTTTCAGACGTACAACATAGTGATTTGACAAATTTATATATTATACTAAGTTCACCCACCACAAGCGAACATTTGTCTCAATACATCACTATTGCAGTATCAATGACTATATTCCCTATACTATGCCTTTTATACCCATGACTTATTCATTCCATACCTAGAAGCCTGGGTCTCCCTCTCCCTTTCATCCATTTTACCACGTCCCTTAACCCCCATCCCCTCTGGCAACCATCAGTTTTTTCCTGTATTTAGAGGCCTGATTCTGCTTTTTGTTTCTTTATTCATTTTTATATGAGAGGAATTATATGGTATTTGTCTTTTTCATTCTGACTTATTTCACTTAGCATAATACCCTCTAGGTCCATCTATGTTGTCTCAAATGGTATGAGCTCATCCTTTTAATGGCTGCATAATATTCCAGTGTGCGTGTGCATGCACACGTGTGTACACTCCACATCTTCCTTATCCAACAAATGTAATTTTTTTTAAGATTTTTTATTTATTTATTTGAAAGAGAGAGAATGAGAGAGAGAGCACATGAGAGGGGGGAGGGTCAGAGGGAGAACCAGACTCCCTGCCGAGCAGGGAGCCCGACGCGGGACTCGATCCCGGGACTCCAGGATCATGACCTGAGCCGAAGGCAGTCACTTAACCAACTGAGCCACCCAGGCGCCCCCAACAAATGTAATTTTATCTTATTTATTTATTTGAGAGAGAGAATGAGATAGAGAGAGAGCATGAGAGGGAGGAGGGTCAGAGGGAGAAGCAGGCTCCTCGCTGAGCAGGGAGCCCGACGCGGGACTCGATCCCAGGACTCCAGGATCATGACCTGAGCCGAAGGCAGTCGCTTAACCAACTGAGCCACCCAGGCGCCCCCAACAAATGTAATTTTACCTTTTTTTTTTAAAGATTTTATTTATTTATTTGAGAGAGAGAATGAGACAGAGAGAGAGCATGAGAGGGGGGAGGGTCAGAGGGAGAAGCAGACTCCCCGCTGAGCAGGGAGCCCGATACGGGACTCAATCCCGGGACTCCAGGATCATGACTTGAGCTGAAGGCAGTCGCTTAACCAACTGAGCCACCCAGGCGCCCCTAATCTTAAATAATGAATGTGTTAACATTTGGAAGATAAACATAACTAAGTGAACCAATATTTTCCAAATGACAAAAACAATGTTACAAAATCATGCATGAGTAGAAGAACCATCAAAGTGCAAACTAGACCAACAGATTTTAATGAAACAGAGTAGAAAAGTTTAATGTGGCTTCAGATTCCACATTTGAACTAACCTTTAAGAAACTACCACTTGTCGGGTGGGGGGATGGGTTAGCCTGGTGATGGGTATTAAAGAGGGCACGTACTGCATGGAGCACTGGGTGTTATACGCAAACAATGAATCATGGAACACTACATCAAAAACTAATGATGTAATGTAGAGTGATTAACATAAAATAATAATAAAAAAAAAAAGAAACTACCACTTGTCAAGTTTTGGAGTAGTATCAAAAAGAACATCCAGGGCGCCTGGGTGGCTCAGTCATTGAGCGCCTGCCTTCAGCTCGGGTCATGATCTCAGCGTCCTAGGATTGAGCCCCGCATCAGGCTCTCTGCTCCGGGGGAAGCCTGCTTCTCCCTCTCCCACTCCCCCTGCTTGTGTTCCCTCTCTCGCTGTCTCTCTCTCTCTGTCAAATAAATAAATAAAATCTTTAAAAAAAAAAAAAAAAGAACATCCATAATGATTGGAAATGGCTATTAAAATACTCTTCCAGGCCGCCTGGGTGGCTCAGTCAGTTAAGCATCTGCCTACGGCTCAGGTCATAATCCCAGGGTCCTGGGATCGAGCCCCACATCAGGCTCCCTGCTTGGCGGGGAGCCTGTTCTCCCTCTGCCCCTCCCCCTGCTTGTGCTTTCTCTCTCTTAAATAAATTTTTAAATAAAATAAAATTGTATATCTGGCATGATGTCAAATATCACTTCATATGTATCAACCATATGACAATGGACTGAATCAGAAGCAGATACGAGAATCCAGTTGTCTTCTATTAAGCCTGACATTAAAAAGACTTGCAAAAATGTAAAATAATGCCATTCTTCTTACCATTTTGTTTTGTTTTGGAAAATCCTGTTTAGGATAACATGTGAAGAGTTGATAATTATAATAATGTTATTTTTGTTACGTAACAAGTTTATGGCTGGCTCAGTCAGTAGAGCATACAACTCTTGATCTTACGTTTGTAAGTTCAAGCCCCATGTTGGGTGTAAGGATCACTTAAAAATAAATATGTTTTTAAAAAAGGTAATAAGTTTGTAATTTGTAAAGTAACTTAATATTTTAAAAATTTGTTTCAATTTCTAATATGATATATATTGACAGATATTAAACCCACTTAAACAAAATTTCTTTTAAGACTATAAGGGGGTCCTAAGATCAAAAAGCTTTGAGCATTACTGACATAGATATTTTTCTCAAAAATCTTCATTTAGGAAAGTTTAACATATTAAATACAGTTTCCTACCGAAAAAATCGTTTACTTAATTTATATACACAAGAACTGGATATTTTAAAGGAATTCTACCATGAAGGAAAACTTGAATCCCTAATAAAGCACCAGGGAGCAAAGAAGCTGCCAATAAGACAAATTCCCTTCCTCACAAGGAGCTTATACTACCTAGAGTGTAAACCAATACTTTTTTTTATTACAGGTCAACATATGCTAATTGCCAAATAAGTCCCTTAACAACCCACATCCCAAAATCAGATTTCCCTCTTCTAACTCCCTGTCCTTTTTTTCCAGGTCTACCAGAACCCGAGTCTCACTGCTAGCTTGTTCTTCCCCTTCATGCAATTGTTCTATTTCATATTCTTGATCCTTTCCCCTCAATACAACCAAACATTCACCAGGCTCAGAGATCAGTGGTACTCTGAGTGTTTGTAGAACCACTAGTAAGAAAGTAAACCCATTAGGCTTCCAAGAAAAAAGTGGATTGCAATTATAAATTGGGACAAAATATGGGTTAAAAAAAAGTCAACCTCGGGCGCCTGGGTGGCTCAGTTGGTTAAGCGACTGCCTTCGGCTCAGGTCATGATCCTGGAGTCCCTGGATCGAGTCCCGCATCGGGCTCCCTGCTCGGCAGGGAGTCTGCTTTGCCCTCTGACCCTATCCCCTCTCATGTGTTCTCTCTCATTCTCTCTCTCTCAAATAAATAAATAAAATCTTTAAAAAAAAAAAAAAAAGTCAACCTCTACAAAAGCAGTTTTCTTTTTTTTTTTTTTTAAGATTTTATTTATTATTTGACAGAGAGAAAGAGAGAAAGTGCACAAGCAGGGAGAGCAGCAGACAGAAGGAGAGGGAGAAACAGACTCCCCGCTGAGCAAGGAGCCCGATGTAGGGCTCAATCCCAAGACCCTGGGTTCATGACCTGAGCCCCAGGCAGATGCTTAACTGACTGAGCCACCCAGGCGCCCCATACAAAAGAGGTTCTTAAACTAAGGGCCATGGTCTGCATGAGGGATCCATAATGATTTTCAAGGTATCTATATACTCTCTACAATTGTACTCAAACTTCCATGAGTAGGTACATTTTTTTTTTAGGAAGTAAGCAACGTATCCATTGCTTTCATCCCATTCACAAAGGAAAGTATAACCAAAAAAGATTTAAAACTTCCTGCTCTACAGCTTTCTGGAGTACCACAGCATAGGTATTTGTGAAAAGCAGTTATGACTTATTAACTACTAGATGGAAGAAATAACAGATTTTTGAATTATATGGCTTTTTAAGAATAAAGACAAAATAGGAATAAAATATTCATCATATAGTTCTAAGCTTTCCATGTTTTACTGATTTTCACGAAGCAAAATATTTGGCAATTAGTTTATTAGTAGCAAATGAGATTTAGACATATACCTCAACTGAAGAGCTACTATCTAACTCACCACTTAGCATGCACCAAATTCACTTGTCATTTGAAATGGTCTTCTGGTACTGCAACTTAGGAAATTCATGACATAATTACATCCAATGGCTTTTCATTATAAATATTTAGGGTTCTGTTTTTTAACTTTTTCAAATTGCACTAAGGGTTACAGTCAAAAAAACAAATCAATACAAAGTACGATTTCCCATATTTTTATACCTGATGAGCCACAAAAGATCTCTGGAGGGTTCAAAACGGGAAGTAAATAGTTCAACAATGACGACAGTATAGATAAGTTATATAATTAAAACTAAGTCTAAAGGACAAAACCTATAGCAATTGAGTAAATGAAACCTTACTATATTCTGTGTTCCCACAGAAACTAGCACAGAAAATGCTAGTTTAAAACTAGCATTCATTTCAGTAACTCATAATCATAGTACGTTTTTATTTAATCTTAGGTTAATCTCTGGACTAGTCAAATCCATGTGACCAATCTGTCACCTCTGAAGATAATTATTTAATTTATCATTAACTTAAACAGAGATTTCTGTATCTTACAGATAGAAAACTCAGTCATGAAACTGTACAGTCTAAAATGAATATAAATCAATCATTATGACAGAAGAACTTATTTGAGAGTCAAAATGAACAAAATATTCTGTGTCAGCAAAATGTCTCTTGTCAAAATCTACTCAAAAAAGATTTCACTACACTGTACTAAAACAAATGTCCTTCCCAACTCTACAGAGAAACAAGTATTAAATCATCATAATTCAAAACTATTATTTGGAAATACACAAATATTTCCTAGTTATGAAATAGATTGCTTATCATACCTAGTTTTAAAGTAAAAACTTCAAGGTGATTATTTAACTCTAAGCATGTTAACAGGAGTTTCACCACAGATTTTTCTTTTTTTAGCATAAATATTATCATTAATGATAGTAATGGGAGAAGTAATAATATATACAAATTACTTTTATATGTAATTTGCATATAAATTACTTAAGATCCAGGTAAGCAGCTATGGCAGTTTTCTTGTATGTGGTTATTAGAGTTAAGATAAATCTCTACATAAAAGATTAGAAGAATGTAATATCAGATTTAAAATATTCAGCAGAGGGGCACCTGACTGGCTCAGTGGGTAGAGCATGTGACTCTTGATCTCCCAGTAGTAAAGTTCAAGCCATTGGGCATAGAGCTTACTTAAAAATAAATAAATAAATAAATAAATAAATAAACTCAGCACATACACATCAGAAAATGTGTGGAGAAGACATTTACTTATTTATTTAAAAATAAGTTATTGAGGGGCGTCTGGGTGGCTCAGATGGTTAAGCGTCTGCCTTCGGCTCAGGTCATGATCCTGGAGTCCCGGGATCAAGTCCCGCATAGGGCTCCCTGCTCAGCAGGGAGTCTGCTTCTCCTCCCTCTGACCCTCCTCCCTCTCCTGCTCTCTGTCTCTCGTTCTCTCTCTCTCAAATAAATAAATAAAATCTTTAAAAAAAAAAATAAGTTATTGAGCACGTTCTGTGTGCTTTAAAAAAAAAAAAAAAAAAGACTATTTCTGCCCTCTAGGAGCTTATAGTGTCCTAGAGAATAGAAACTAAAAAAAAAAACAAAACAAATAGTCCTTCCATTCCTAAATGAATCTTTAGAGCATACCACTATCAGTATCAACTTATTCCAATTTTATCCAATGAACTTTAATGACCCAGAAAACATGAAGATTTTCAAATTATAGTAAGAATCAGCCCTTCTAAGTAGAGATAAGTAAAATCTTCCAATATTTTACCTATTAGGTCATAATTTCATATTCTTTCCTTTATCTTATAACCCAGATAGACCCTTCTTTTTTTCCTCATAGCTTGCTAGCTCAATAATCAACTAGAGATTTTGCACAACCCACATTTTACTTAGAAGTTTAAAAATGAACCAACAAAATTAGGGATAACTGGGAATGTCAGCACAAGTCCCAAGTTTTAAAGACTACACATATCTTTCATTTAAGAACGTGTCTGTAAAAGATCTGCAATACAAATCTCTCACACACACACACACACACACATTTTTCTTAAATGCATTGAAAAATCGTGGTATGATTTGTACCCATTTCCCTTCAACTTGCTTCCCTCCCTTAAATAATGTGGGATCTCAGTTCACCAGTGACCATATTATCAAATATCAGGGAGGGTTTGGTACTTCAATTTTACAAGACCTAATTTCTTTAAAATACAAACAACTTTAAATTATGTCATTTATGAGAACCTGTGACTAGGTTCAAGGTCTACAAATAATCTGTTTCTAGAGCCTCCATAAAGAGGGGCATTATAGGATTATCCAATTAGAAATAAGGCTATTTTATTTTATTGAATGGATTTTTTTTTTAGATGTTTAAAAACTGCAACCTTCACAGTAGCTGTGAAGGATCCCATGTCTAGGAACCCAGCCAGGGGTAACAATATCTAGAACCACCAGTGCAAAGAGAGGAATAGTGACTTCTCTGTATTTCTTTTTGAACTATAATCCTATCCTCACCTATGAGTTCTAAAACAAAATATAAAAATAGGCTTAAGTCTATCTACCATAACTGTCCCGGAAAAACAAACCTTTGCAAATAATCAGCAAGGGCAACTCTAAGGAATGATCTAAAACTCTAATATCCTAAGGTTCCAAGAACCATTTCAGATCTTAAAATAAAAGCTTTACCTATGAAAAATGTACAATGTATTTCTAACTAAAAATTGAAACTTTTTGCAAAACAATATTTTTCTTATAGCATGTACTTTCCCCTAAAAGGCGATAAACTCTTTATTCTTGCTTTCTGCCTTAAGACATAATCTGCTTTTATCCTTTAGCAAAATATGAACCAGCTACTACGCTGACAATGCCAAGAACCATGACAAAATGGATTATTAATGAGAAACTGAACTCCAGAACTCTATTAATTTATGTCTTCCTGTCGGATCCAAAAGATGTATCAGCCTTCTCACTCAAAAGAAAAAAATGCCAACACTGTACTTTGTTTTAAAGTTCTCCACAGATGAAGAATTCATTATCCAAAGTACAGTTCTGTTATTTCAGGCTTTCTTGTAGAATAAAGAATCTTTATCAAATGGCTAAGAAAGCTGCTGACAAGTGCAAGTACCTTGCAAAATATATTTACGTCAAACATTCACTGAGAAAAACGGGGGAGGGGCAGAAAAAAGGTGAAAGCCCCTGCAACACTCCTGTCCCCATCCTATGCCAGCAGGCTTTAGAAAACTAAGCCCCTTTGATTCCAGTTACAAAATGGTAAGCAGCATTAATACAACTGCATGTTTGTGGGCTTTTTAAATTCCTAATTACACTAATTATTCTGACATGAAGGGAAATGATCTAACAAGTGAAGAGAAGAATGTGTGATTTCTTTATGCATAAACAACAATGTTTAAGTGACAGAAAATATCCTTTTAAGCTTTCATAAAAAAAATCTATCTAATCTATGCTTATCATAATATTTATGAAATAAAAAAACCAGAGAGGAAAAATTGCTATAATGTACTCTGTGTGACCTCTGCTTTCTACAGAGAATGAAAACAGCCTTTTGCTTTTCAATCCCCATCAAAGTGGAGTAAAAGGAGGGACAGCGTTCCCGTGCTCACTGCCATTAATCATTGCTTTCTTCAAGCAAGTGCGTATTAATTTCTGTCATCCCAAACATCATCGAGTATTGTTACAGCACCGTTCACTCCTCATTCACCACCAGTTGTTACCAGTTTCCCTACACTGAGCAGAGACAGGGTGAATCGTGTGGATTTCAGTGTTAGAGGCCTTTATCCCTGGGGTGCTGACACCAATTAAGCCATTTCAAGAAGAAATGAGAACAGGCCCAGCCCTTCCATGTAACAAGAGCTTGCACCTAGCTTTGGCAGGTTGCCATTTCTCTAGCTTCACACTACAGAAATACTCTTCTCCACAACCTTTTGAATGATTCAGGCTGTTTACATGTAATCGGCAACAATATTTTTTTGTTCATTTCTTCAGGTTCAAACTTAGTGCCCAGCATAACCTAACACAAAAGACTGGGATAATCTAGATGGTCATCTAGAAAGATGAAAACTATTATTTACAGAATGATTAAATTCGGGTTAGGAAATAAAAACATATATTCTCTTTAATTCTGTGATAAAATTTTTTTAAAAAGGCATTTCAAACAAAAATTAGAATGTGAAAGCTACTGCTTTTCTCAAATCGGGTTAATTGAAGATAAAACATTTTATTCCATTAGCTCAATTTTAGCACTGTATTTGCTGAAAGAATTCATTTACACAGGAATATAAACCAGATACTTGCAGCATTAATGGCAGAGTTTGTGTCCAGTTTAAAGAAGGTTATTATCAACATCGTATTGACATTTGCTCTCCTTTGGAGTCTTTGGTCAGGCACTAAAGGCTATGCTTTGTAAAAGGTTACCTCCAACTCCGACAAAAATCTGCTCAAGTGAATTTAATTAATATCATTTTTGCATCACTAAATATAGAGATCCATCAAACTCTTTCACAATATTGTTGATTTTTTTGACCGCTTTAGATCTAATCATTCTCCTTGTTTTAGACATTTACATCTGCTTTTAAGTTTTTATGGTTGCCTGTTGGCAGGCAGCAAAGTGGAGCTGTCGATGCTACTGCAGAATAATGCAAGGTTTGTTATGAATTAAATATTAGAAACCTTAACACAGCGGCCAATAAGAATTATTTGCCTTATTAAAGCAGCAGAAGACGCTGATTAAATTTTCATTGCATTGCAGTCTTTTTCCCATTTCTGCTTTCAATTCATCATTCTAATGTATGAAAGGCTCGCCGAATAATGGCAGGGGGACTTAATTTCTGGAATGCAAATATAGCAAAGAAAATACCATAAATACCCTCCCAGAAAACATTAAACAGTCAGTTCTAATTAAGTGAATACTAACTAAGTAAATATTCTCTTAAAGAGAAAAAAATAACTCAAATGTCAAGAATTCAAGAAGCAAAGCACAATTACCTATATTACAAATATGTAACAGACACACATTGTGGGTGGACTGTATTTTTTTGGAAACTACTCTTCTTGCAATCAGTTAACTCTTTTGCAGGCCTTAAAGCACTCTAAAAGAAAGGAAATACAGCTACGGTTGTATTCAGCTTTGCATAGTTTCTGAAAATTTAATCATTTTTACAAGAAATATATAGCAAGAAAGGTAATAAAACAATGTACGTAAAGTAGCGCTCAGCCAGAAATGGCAACTAGCATTTCTGAATTCCTACATTATGTTTTAAATTTATATTTAATGTTGCAAATATATTTAGGGAATAAACTACCCCTGTAAAAATACCCCTGTAATCGTATGTCCTATACTGAAGGTTGTTCACGTTTCTGCCTTAATGTGAGGAAGAAAATGAACTTCAAGTATCCATTTCCCCTAGAGAAAATCTCTTCCTTGAAACTCTGCAACTAATGAAATGGGGATCTATAAATAGCAGCATCATTACCATGAGAGCCTCTGCTTGGTACCAGTCTCTGCAGCTGACCCTCTTTATACTAATAACTACCAGACTTCAGTCTC
>NC_058415.1:84142382-84152382 GCF_002201575.2 Neomonachus schauinslandi | reverse complement strand
TTTTGTCTCAGGAGAGACTCTCATTGCCCTCTCTGTGTGCACATTCCTAACTCCTATTAACATTAACAGGCACCACACATGCACACAGAGGAGATGCCAGCCTTGGTAGTGTGTATGCATGGCAGCTGTGGTGACTAAATAATCCATATGGCTCTGAAGAGAAGTTATGGTTTTACTAGGTCTAAAGTCACAGCCACAGTGGTGGAATTCAGACACTAGAACCAAGCCTCAATATAAATGCTTTATCCAAACTCTCTCCTATCTAACCCCAGCCTGGTAGCAGTTAAGGGCAGGGTTTTGCAATTCTACCGCTAGCAGTGGTTTAGAAGAGGTAAAAAAAAAAAAAAAAAAAAAAAGTTCCATGTTTGAGGAAATCTTAAATTCTTCACGGGCCCAGAGAAGTTCTGTCCTCCTCCCAGGCCACCACTCCAATCCGCGTATTCACTCATGCATTTCCCCCACAAAATACAGAAAATCACACAGGAGCTTTACAGAGAGAAAAATCAAAGGTCTGGCTTAAACCACCACAGTCAGCAAAATCAGAGTCAAGTATGAAACTCAATCTTCAACATGAAAATCAAAAAATGCAGTGATCTTATACAACACACATATGCTGAAATGTAAATTCCACAGGTGTGTAAAGTGCAGAGTATAACCACTAATTCTAATTGTTCCTGCTTTTAGGTATTGAAGTCACAGTCTTAATGCTCATTTAATATAGTTTCCTGATGCCCAAGTCAACAACTTATTCCTTCTTTCCCTAGTGAAGAAAATATTCTTGTGAAGTTCAGTTTAGTGAAGACATTACTGCACAAACACACAAGTTTACACTCTGAAAAGAGGTGATAACAGTTTACTAGCCATGTTGCTGAAATTAGGCTTTAGAAAAAAAAGACTAGACGACACATAATTCTTAGTATGCTTTCATATAAGAGAGTACAATAAAAACTTCCTATTTGTATCTCCAATTAGGTCAATTAATATTCAGAAAAATTCTGTAACACCATGTTTCAGTAATCATAAGAGGGGGAAAAAAATACAGCAATGTTCTAGAAGCTTCTCTAGACCTTTCAATCAATTTTATTTATATGCAAAACCAAGAGAAACTAAAAAAAAAAAAAAAAAAAAAACAAAGCTCCTCCTGATGCTAAAGCTCTCAATTTACTGACAGGCAAATGGCTTCATGCTGCCACTTAATCTCATTTCTTGCATAATGCCCTCTAATTAGCATATCAAAGTGAATTAATACTTCTAGGGCATTAGCAATGGGGAAATCTGCTCCAGGCTCACAATAGCAGTTAAGAGAGAGCCAAGAAATCCTCAAAAACACCACAAACCACTTTGCATTGCAAAACTGTTCAATTTATTTATCCTCTCTCTCTAAACACTTTTACCGCACACTGTTTTAGTACTGTTCACCAAACAAAATGATAATTGCCAAAGTTACCAGCATCTGTAATGCCTGTTTAGAATCTTAATTTAGATTATGTTGCAGATAATTTCTATATGCAACCATTTGTTCTATTATAAATGTTAATATAGAGACAGTGGAAATGTTGACATTCTCAATTAGTTAATTTGAATTTGAAATAAAATTTTATGGGATTTTAAAATTTATGAATTTTTTAATGTAAAAAGCCACCTGCTGGACTCTGATGCCTACAAAATGTGCTGTGAAAACTGATGTATCACATAAAACAAAACAAACACACAAAAAAATCATTTTGCCATAACATATGTTGAGTCTCCCAAATAATGGTTTAAACATCGTGAGGAATCATCAGCATTAAAAGGATTACATTGTATACGAAGTCCTCATTAATATGATCATACAAAAAGAGTTATTGTTCAAAATAGCTTTTTTTAAAGCAGTTAAACTCAAGGAAAAAAAGAAGTACAAAACTTTTAACAATTATTTTTATCCATAATTAATTTTAATTGTCTTCAGTCCTATCAGCTACTATCATGTAGTCAGTCTAAAAAAAGAAAAAAAAAACCAAAACCATGCCAGTTCAACTTTACACATTCTATCACACCATTTTTTGCTACAGATACACTCAAATATAGTACCAAAGCAAACTACCGTTATCATCAAAAACTACAAACATATTATATTTACAGAATACGTCTATAAAAAATAATAAGAGATTCTGGTTACTATTCTACCTACAAAGGCAATAATTAGAATTAAGTTTGAAGACTTTTGAAATTTATTTGAACATGTTCTGTGTCTGAAGGCATAAAAAGATGCTTTATTTTTTCAGTGACTTGTTCAAGCATTGCTTATTAATTTATTTGCTAAATATAACAACACTATCACCTAGCTGTGATAGCAATTTGTTTGATTAACTTCTGTAACTTTGTAAAAAAATCTGATAGCCAGGTCTGAGAACTTCGACCAACTTACACTACATAGTGATGTAAATTACTTACCCTCTTCATACTTAAAGACTCAAATGGCCTACTGAAGTAGAGCAAATGCTTGAAAAGGTCAACAGGAGGGGGTGGGGGGTGTGCAAGCTTTGTTAGTCAGTTACTACCTAAATCATGCTGATCACACTGATAAATGGCTAAAACACAAGCCTGCTGAGAAAACAAATAAAACATTATTCTCATAGTGTCAATATTGAAATAATAAATACCTAAAGATGTCCACATGTACCTGAATAGAGGAAAAATAGTCTAAAATCTTTATTTAATTTTATGTGTTTGTGCTGATGTTTTAAGTATTTATTCTGAATAGATACCTCAATGGTATGAGTATAAAATAAAGTGGTGACTGATTTAGGGTGTGGTTCATAAAATGCGGTTTCAATTCTTTATGACCATACTTCATATAACAGAACTTCATGCTGTATAATGCCACCATAAAGTATCAAAATATAAATACTCCAAGTAATATGTTAAACTTAAATCTGTCTTGGAAGAAACCTTTTACAAAATTTATAAATTGAAATCTAAAAGTACAAGTGAAATTAATTAAAAGGGAAAGGATTATGGTATGAAAGATGTACACAGATATATTTTATGAAAGCTGATGAAACACTAAGCTCTTTAGGGCAAATCAGGGCTTCCTTTGCTACTGTATTAATATACTTCTGATTAGGAATAAAATTATGTAAATTAATAAAATAACATAGGAAAGTCCCAAGCAAAAGACCAAAAGTACATAAATCCGTAATAAAATGAACTCCACTAAAACTGAGGCATGAAAGAATTACTTGCACAGATCAAGTTAGTACTGACAAGAGGTTCAATATATTTTTATTGGGAAGGAAAAAAAAAGGGTTTTAAGATATCCTCATATTTTTAAGATAATATAATACTTGATACAGTAGATCATGAAGTTCTAAACCGGGATGGTAGGAGGATTTTTTTGTAGATTTTCTATGAGTATGTTGCATGTATTGTCTTAAAAGGATAAGAGAGGTAGAGTAAGAAAGTTAGCAAACACCACTCTTTTACATCCTCCTTCAATACCTCCTTAAGAAGCTACAGTGAGTTATACAAATCTACAAAAATAGAAAAAAAATTCAATAAAAATATTCTTAAATTGCTTTAAGGAAAAATTTGTGATAAAGCAATATAATTTACGACATTTCTAAGATATCCTGACTTTATATTTTTTCCTGTTTAGTTATTTAATATTTCCAATGTAAACAAGACATAATGTGTCTAAAACAGATATGAAATTTAAAATGTTAAAAGTCCATTAAAATTTGCTTCAAAATAATTTTGAAAGGGTGGGAGTTACAGAGAAAACAAGACTGGCCAAGTGTTGCTAGCTGCTGAAAGTGGGCAATTAGTTCATGGGGGTTCAAGTTTCTCTTCCCTCTACGTGTTTTTTACGTTTCCAGTTGTCCATAATAAAAAGTTTTTAAAAAGCTAGAAAGTAAGTTCATTTAAAACACAAAAATGAATCATGTATGGAATGGTGCATTTGCTTTTAAAAGTCTGGGACAAATAATGATAATTATATTGGAAATACTGCAAGAGCAACTTAAAAGAATACATGCAATATGTACAATAGCACTTAGTCTCATGTATAACAATTTTCATCTTTCCTGTTAAATTTTCACTTCATGGAATATTTGGTTTTTATACATTGGGAATTAAAGAATTACATGGCACTATACAAAGAAAAAGAACAAATTTTAATATTGAAGCATAAAAAAAAAAAGAAAACAGAAAAAAGACTCCAATGAGTCTCTAAGCCTGTAGGGTCAGAATTAAATAGAGGTTCACTGAAAGCACAGCTCTGTCCCTCTGAAACCTAGTCATACTGATATCACTAAAGATAAAAGGTTTAATCATATATATCACATTCTAAATGCATATAAAAAATCACATAACAAGCTACATTCTTGATCCAGTTTTGATATCTGAAATTCCTATGACTTGTTCGGTGGGGGGGGCGGGGGTGTCCTTTAAAAGTAAAGCATTTTTAATAGTCCTTTTCTTCTCCTTAAAATAAAAAATACTTCAACCAGCCCAACCAGCCAAGCAGGCCTTTCTCTTCCCCTGCGGACACCTCCTGCAGTAGAGAAGTTCATTAAGTTTTATGATCTTCCCAAGTCAGTCTTGCTTATAAGCCTCACAAAGGCCACAAATCTGGCAAACCATCATGTATGCCATTAGACATTACTAGTAAATGAACGCTATTTAGGGTTTGTGGTGGCAATAAATCAGAGTTTGGTTGGCAGCTATCAACATAGAGTATTTTAACCTACCATTTAGAAAGGAAAAGGTTGTGTTGATTTTTTTTTAATACAAAACAGTTTTTTCACAATATGATTCAGATTATATACGAAAATGGTGGATTTTCATTAGAATTTTTAAAAATACATTTATTTCTCAAAAAGAACCATTTTCTTCATTTGAACTCTCATAATTAAAGGCTTTAGAAAGAAGGCAGATTTGTGAGGATGGAATATTTCACAAAGAAAAGTACTTCAACAATCAGATTAAGGTGGCCAAAAAGATGTGAGGGAATGCACCAAAATAAGTATGTAGGTGAGGAGACCTCGGAGCATCAGGGATATTTAATAAGATATAGATGGTAAAATATGACTAAAAAGTAATTAAGAGGAAAATCTTAACATATCAACAATTATCTCGCTGGTTTCTTAGTTTAAAATAGAGAAATATGTTGATTTTAAAGCCTATAACTCTTCAGTTGCTTTCAAACTGCATAAATATCACAACTCAACTAGAGATGACGTTTCTACTCAAAAATAATTGTACAATGGATTTTACAAAAGAATACATTTTCAAGAAAAGGCAAGCACCTCATAGTAAAAGTATACTTTCCCTACCTCTGAACAAGAAAATAATATAATTGTGGTAGATTACGCATTTATCTGTCAGAAAGGAAAAATACCTTTTCATATTTGGTAGGAGAGAAAAAAGATGTTTTCCAAACTAAATCCCTCATGTGCGTCAGAACTGGCTATGTTCACTGCCTGATCAGAAACCTCAAACTCTACTGGCAGATATATAGATACGGAATTTTTTTTAAATGATTTTGTCTTATTTTAGGAGAATCACAACTGAAATGACATTATCCATTGAAGTGACAGTTTTCCCCCCCACCTTCCCACTAGTCAACCCCCTACCCCTCCATTATGCAGAATAGAGTCATCACATAATGTTCCGGTTTCTCTTACAAATGACTAGGTAAACTTTCTCTACGTTGCAGAGAATTAATCTTTGGATACTATATTATTAGATTAAATAAAATTATCTAAAGAAAAATCATTATGCAACATACATATATTCTACAATGCTTATTTTATTAGTTCATGATGTTTCCAAAGCAGAACTGTGGGAACAGATGTGAGGAAGAAGGGGGGAGGCCTGGAATTTGCTGCCCCGCTTTCTTTGCCTTGGTAACACTAATGTCTACGCAGATGTTTTATTTCAAATCAAGGATACTAGGTCCAGTGTCCCTGTCTCCTTCTAAGACTAGTTTTGGAGGGTGAGGTGGAGCTATGGGTAGTAGGGGAGAAAGGAGAGGAGAGAAAGAGCTTCACCCCCATCAATCATTTGGTACTTAAATCCCATCCCTCTCGAGCTTAGAGAGGCAGGCAGGAAGATGCCTCAGCCCAGTCAGCCGCCTTTAGTCTTTGTCGGCTGCTGGCTTTTTACAAAATCTGCTGGCCAAAACATAAAAAGAGGATCTAATTTACAAGTTATCACTGAAAGCCTCAGAAACAATTTTCAAAACACAAAATTTTCCTTTGTCAGCTACCTCTTGCTTCTTAAATAGCAAGAGCCCTAGCAAAGCTCTCTCTGCCAGTAATCCCAGACTCTGAAAAGACTTGTTTCTTTTTTGTAACTCACCTTTGACATGAGGCTGACTATACTTTCCTTTCAGAATGGTGTAACTAAGTCTTGTGCAAATAAGCAACTAGAGGACTTATGCCTCCTAATTGAATTCTGCCTGCTGCTAAATGTCTAAACAAGAAAAGCAGTTTGCTGGGTTTGGCTCTCAAGCTGGCTAGGCCAAAACTTTAAAAAGGCAAAAAATAAATAAATAAATAAATACAAATAACAAGATGGGGGTGATAGGGGAAGAATATCAATCCCCTCTCCCTAGTAATATAATGCCGTGTAAGTTGAATCAATCTTAATATTCACAACATAGTCAATACCCCAGTGCTTAGCTGTCAGCAGAAACTGAAGTGGAGCCCTGATAGCAAGAAAATCCTTGGACATTAAGCAACATAATTTACTGAGAATTGTACACTTTTAGGCTTGTAAACTAAGAATCTTCAAGATTTAATGCTTGATGTCTTATTTTATAGTCAGATAAAAATTATCTACCGTTTTAAATCACAATGCTTCCTAAAGGTAGCTAAAAATCAACAGAGTAAGTTAGTAATTTAAAATGCCTATGGTATTCAAAATGTAAAATCTATCTTTAAAAGAATCACTCAACATTTACAAACCATGAATACTATGTGAATGATAAGCAGGAAAACTACTCTTTAAGGATCTCAATATTTTCTGTTAATTATGGTTTTAGCATATATTTTAATAGGTAGCAATAATCCATCATCTTCTCTTGATTACTTTTAGAATCAGAATAGCATTGCAGAGTGAAAAATATGTTTAAAAGGAGGACAATTCTCCTACCAACTAACATGTATATTCAGTGTGCTATCATTTGTGCACTCGATTTAAACACAATGACGTTTAATCTTTTAAATAGCATCACTTGGATATTGGATATTGCTATATCCTGGACTTTAACTCTCTCTTCTATGCCTCAACTTAAAAAACAGCAACTTTATAATACCTTATAGCTAACAGACACACACACACACACACACACACACACACACAAATCAACAGTAAAGCTTGCTTAATGTACTTTTTTTTGCCATATACAGGGCAGATAATGCCAAATCCGAACTAAAGCATCTAAATTAAATTTCTAATTCCACTTGAGTTCCTACTATCACCTCAAGGCTAAAATACCTTTAATTTTAAAAAGTCTAACAAGAAAATTAAATTGAATTGCCAGAAATTTGTCTGTTTTTGTAGTTTTTATTCCAGCACTTCTGTAAAACCTGTCTTCTCATATGTTCCCTGCTTTGAATACTTCAAAAATTGTTTAACCTGCTAATGTGAACCTTTTTCTACTTTATAAAATATACTAAACATATTTACAATGTAATGACTTCAAGCATAAAATTTAATGAAAGTAGTAATAGATGTAACACATTGTATATGCCTAAACACATCATTACCCTTTCTTGCTCCTTAAAAGTAGCCTTCCCAACTAAAACACTAATTCAAACATCCTACTGGAGTCTGTTCAATTGCATCTATTCTTCGATCTGTGGACCTGAAGCTTAGGACTGTCTAAGTAAAACAAAGTTCGGGCGATGCTTCTCCCGGGGACTCGGTCCCTGGCATCCAGTCTCCCGTTGCTCCTTTTAAAAACTGACATACAAACAAGGCGAAAAGGAGCGGGAGAGGGCGGTCGGCGCTCCAGAGCCCCCTCCCTGCCTGCAGCCAGGGCCGGCCGCCTGGGGACAGCGACCCAGCCCGGTCCGCATCTACACTTCCTTTTATACCAGGAGCGGAATTGAGAAATCGACTCCAGATTTATTGCAGTTTTTTCTCAAGACCAGGAGGTGGGAAGGAGAGAATGATCAAAGATGGCGGTGCCCAAAAGCAGCAGCTCTCAACTGGAGAGTGGAAGGAGTAGCTCTGACCCCACCTCAGGGGTCTCCAGGCCCACTACGGGGCGCAGCCTCTTACCTGTTTTCTCTTTGATCTCACACAGGACGCTGAAGAGCGCGGGTTTCATTCTGTGACAGTTCAGGGCATGTTTCCTAAAAAACAAATAGCAAAACACAAAGGTATTAGCATCACCTATGGAATAATATGGCGCCTTCCTTTAAGTTAGACCCAAGATTTAATTCCGGCCCTCTATTTTGGAAGGCTCCTTGGAACCATGGCAAGTCAACAGAAACTCAAGTTGACTACTTAGCGACAGCCCGCAAGCTCCGGCGGCCAAAGATCCAGCCCGAACCAGGCGCGACCCATCTGCCCGGCAGGCAGCTGCCTCGGCGACCGCAGGGCGCGAACCCGCGCGGGGAGCCTAGATAGCGGGGCAGACGACGGCGACCCGGGGGCGGGGACGGCGCGGAGGGACTCCCGCGTCCGCCCTCCGCAGGGGGAGCGGGCGCGGCGCCGGCGACCCGCCGACTACGGCCAGCGGGCGGTGACAGCTCGGCAAAGTTTGCGAGGCGGCCCTCCCTTCCCCGAGAACTTGGCCGCCCGCACCCGGACCCGCCAGGGAACCGCCCATCACCCCGCGCCCGCCCGGCTGGGGTGGCCGCCCGCACTGCGAGGTCGTCCCGCGGCCAAGTGGAGCCCGGCGCCGCGACTCCGGGACGGAGGAGAAAGTTGCACTTCCCGCAAGTGCGGCCCGGGGCCCTCTCGGGGCGGCGTGCACAGGGTCCAGGCGGGAGGTTTGAATCCGTGGGAGGGGGCCGGGCTGCGAGAGGGCCGGACGGGGGAGGGCAAGAAAACCACAAAATCCTAGTGGCACCAAGTCAGTCCCGTGCCCCGAGAGCAACTTTGCCGACTCCCGCCCGCGTCGAGGGGTGCGGGCAAGTCCCCCCGAGGCCCTGGCAGGCGGCGGGTTTGCGGAGAAAGTTCCCTGCCCAGAGATGAGGCCCCTGCCCCGGGCGCCACCCCGGGCCCCGACTCGGCCGCGGGCCCGGCTCCCGCACACACACAAAAGATGCTTAATGAGACGACACCAACTTTGCTTGCGCCTCGTCCAAGCTCTGGTCGGTGATGGTCATGATCTGGTGGAGGATGTCGCCGATGTCCTGCTTCCTGCCGTCGCCGTCCGCCCCTTCGTGGCCGTGCGGGGGAGGCGGCAGGGCCATGCCCCCCTGCACCGAGTGGCCGGCCAGGTTCACCCCGGCCAGAGTCTGCAGCATCCTGGATTGATCGTCCATCCCGCCGCGCGCGGGCGGGAGCGGGCGGCGGCGGCGGCGGCTGAGGCGAAGGCTGAGGCGGCGGCGGCGGCGGCGGCGGCGGCGGCGGCGGCGGCGGCGGAGGCGACGAGGGAGGAGGAGAAAGAGGGGGAGGGGGAGGGGGAGGGGGAGGCGGCCGCGCGCTCCCCGCCCGCGCGGGGAGGGGGCGGCCCGGCCGGCGGGCCCGCGGCTGAGGCGGTGCAGACGGGAGCCCGGCTCCGGCTTCCGCCGCCGCCGAGGCTCAGGAGAAGCGCCGGGCGGAAGCGCCGGGCTCCGCGGCGGTGGCGGAGGCGGAGACGGAGGCAGCGGCGCCCGCTGCCCTCACGCGGCCGCCGCGCCGCCGCGCGCCCCGCCGGGCGGCCCCGCGCAACTTGCTCCTCAGCGCCCGCCGAGTTGCCGGGACGCTCCCCGCCCCCCCGCGCCAGCCTGCGCACTCGTCTTCCTCGGCCGCCGCCGCCGCCGCCGCCGCCTCGGCCGGGCGGGATCCGAGCCCCGGC
>NC_058415.1:84052077-84142282 GCF_002201575.2 Neomonachus schauinslandi | reverse complement strand
CCGCCCCCCGCGCCAGCCTGCGCACTCGTCTTCCTCGGCCGCCGCCGCCGCCGCCGCCGCCTCGGCCGGGCGGGATCCGAGCCCCGGCGGCCCCGGGGGAGGGAGCGGCGGCGGCAGGCGGCGGCGGCGGAGGAGGCCGGCGGGCGGGCCGAGGGGAGCGAAGGGTACGGAGGAGGAAAGTTTGGGAGCGGGCGGGCCGGCGCAGCGGGGCGCGGAGCCCGATGGAGGGCCCCGGCGGGATGCGCGCCGGGCGGACAGCAGATTGATGGGGCGGGAGAAGTCGCCGCCGCCACTGCCGGAGCCGCGCACCCTGCCAGCAGCCGCCGCGGACCGGGCTCGAAGGCCGCTCGGCTGAGGGATTGACAAGCTGCCAGTGCCACTCACTCACTGCGGCCCCAGCGCCCGGGGGGAGGGGCGGGGGCGAGAGGGAGGGCGGGGAGCGCTCCGCACGCTCCGCCCCCGAGGGCGGCGCGCGCGCTCATTGGGCTTTGCACCTCCCGCCGCCGCCACTGGCACCGCCCCCGAGTTGCGGCCGGCCCTCTCTGGCCTCTGATCCCCAGCGCTCGAGAGCGCGCCACCGGATCCTCACGCCTGGTCGCGTCCTCGGCCCGCGGGACAGGCCGCCCCGACCCGCAAACGCTGTGCCCGCACCGTGGCTCCTGATCTCTAGTGTTAACAGTCATGGGTGCGAGGAGTTGTGTATGGGACACGGAGCAACTCGTTCCAAAGTCACCCATGTGCTTCCCCGCAGCGCCGCGAGCTTCACGCCTAGGACAGCGCCTGGTACATTTTCCCGCTCTTCCCGTCAGGAGGTGGTACCCTCAGGGTTCCGGCTGCACGTCCCAGGCCAATCGTATTGCGCTAGGAGCCGAACGGGGCGGGACAGAGGCAAGAAAGCGTTGTCCCAATTGGAGCGTTCGAAATGTCCTGGGCAGAGGCGGGGAAGCGGTGGATGGTGGCCCCGCCCCTCCCGGGATCACCATAGTAACCGAGAGGGCGCTGCTTGGAGTTGGCGCCAGCGCTCGGGCCTTGCGCTGTCCCTCAAGAGGTGACCAGGTAAGGTGGGAGCCTGTTGTCCCGCATGCTTCATGTCTGCTCTGAGCGGATCTGAGTACTGTACACTTTCTCTTGGGAGCATAAGAAAATGTGTCACAGGGAAGTGGCTCCGGGAGGAGGGAAAGGGCCTGACATCCAGGACCAATTCAAGCCTTACAACACTTCACACACTCTGCAATTCTTGGTAATCCAGGGATTACTCCTTTGGCAGGGTTTGCTTTTAGCTGCCTCCAGATGGACCAAAGCTGCAAAAAACGAGCTCTTTATCACAAAGATAATGTTTACTTAAGGATAGACTGGATTTCACTTATCAACTTACCCCATCACCATGAGTCATTTAATGTTGGGGACCCTAGTCACAGATTTTCATACTTTTCTTCCATTGTTCTCTGTCTACAAATGACTAAATGCTCACATTATTTAGGGATCTAGACTTCTGGCCCTTGTGGACGCTTGAGCTTTCTCTTAACCTGATTTCCCAAACAGCTTCAACATGTTTTCTCCATTTGAGATTCACAGAGCTCATTCTAGTTGGGTCCTTTGGTTAGGTGGTTCTGAAAAGTCTTATTCCTTCCCCAAACACAGTAAGCTGTCTTATTTGAAACCAAAAATAGGGGTATGAGATATGAAAAATGGCTCTTACTCTGCAGGGTTTAATGTAGGACAAGCAGTTCTTTACATGCCAGATGGATTCTTGGAATGAAGCAGGCTACTCGGTTCCAGGTTCTTTCCTTCATATGTTGTGTGTACTTTTAAATACTCCCCACTGCAAAGCTAATAGCTAACCTTACAGTTAGGCAAGCTAAAATCTTTACAAACTGCACAGCTGCTGGAGAGGGAGTTCCAAACAATCCACTCTACTTACTTCCAAAGAAGCCCCCTCATGTTCATTAATATTCCCTGCTCTTCTATAGCCCATTCATATGTCAAGTTTCTGATTCTTCTTTCAAGCCCCTATTATGGGTTACTCATAGTCATCATTGATTGGCCTTTCTCTTTATTCTTAACTTGTTTTTCAAAGCTGTCACTAAATCCTTCTACATTTTTGCATAAAGGAGCAAGAGCAAACAGCCAGTCTTTCTCGCAATTCTTTAAGGCTGAAGATGTAAAACCACAGAACTCTATCTGAAAGATGCCTTAAGCTCTAAATTCCTTCCAGCTCTAAAATTCATTGATCCTGTGACTCACTATCAGGCCAACTTCCTGCCCTTCTAGGCTTATAATCTTGACTAATCAGTCATGAGGATGAAGCTAATTAGCAATGGGGATTTATGGTTATTTCTAGCCCGCTCCAAAACAATGAGTTATGTAAGCAAAGCAACATATATAAAAATGTAAATAAAATTAAAGAAACCACTTAAGCAAATAAAGGCAATTGGGAACTATGGGCTATGTAAGCAAACTGGAACATAAAAACATAAATTAGAATTAAGAAAACAGTTAAGCAAATGCCAGCAATTAGGAATAAAACAACTTGTTAAATGTCTAACACCCGCAGCTATTTTATGGCACACACCTCTAAACCCATGGTCATTCAGTGATGTGGAAATTTGGTATCATAATTCTGCATTAAGTGATTGGATTAGATTGACCTTCTGCTTGGAAGGTTTCTCTTTTTCTTATTATCAATATGAGTTGCAGTAAAAGCCAGAGGGTCCTAGCGAGGATTCCCTCATAGGCTCATTGACAGTCACCATTGATTTAAAGTGTAAATTCTTGTAGATTAGTTTCCAAGCCCCAATAAACAGTGTCAATTAATTGCACATGTTCCAAGATCTCTTGTGCCTTTGCCAGTTTCTCGTGTAGGATATTGCCTTGTCTCCGCTCAGCAATCTGAGTCACGTGGTTTGGTGCCTTCACAGATAATAGAATAGAACCTCCCTAAGTACCTGAATCCATCTTTGCTCTTTCTAAGGCACTGATTATTAAAAAGTCAAGGGAAATGTAATTTACTCTTGGTGAGTGTACATTCATGTAAAGTTAACCGTGACAAAATGGTGAAAACCAAGTAGGGGCTCTCTCATATCCATCCCTTTCCATAGGTTTATATTAACATCACCATTGCCTCTGTCATCAATGTGGTGATCGTCACGGCAGATGCCATTTTTGAGCTCTCTCAGGGTGGGACATTGTGCTCTGTGCTCCCCTTATTTCATCTTATTTCAGTCTTACAACAGCCCTGTCCTGTCTAGGTCAGGTTATTATTAAACAAGGAAACAGAATGAGAGAGGGTAAGGAAGTGACACAAGACCACAAAGCCAGTAAGTGCTGGCCTTGGATTCAAATCTTGATCTGTGTGGCTGCAAAGCCTGCCCTATAAAACACTGTGAAAAAAAAACGTCATTTAGGGGTGCCTGGGTGGCTCAGTTGGTTAAGCATCTGCCTTTGGCTCAGGACATGATCCCAGGCTCCTGGGATCGAGTTCTGTGTTGGGCTCCTTGCTCAACGGGGAGCCTGCTTATCCCTCTCCCTCTGCTGCCCCTGCTTGTTCTCTCTCTCTCTCTCCCTTTCTGTGAAATAAATAAATAAAAATCTTTAAAAAAAAATTTTATGTCATTTAATCAAGGTTACTAAGTAAAAACCACCAGGCCTTAACAGGTGAACTGTAAATTAATGAAAATAAGTAATTAGTACTTAATAAAAGGAAGATAAGCAACTCTTTTAGAGGAATCTGGGTCTCATGGCAATGGAGGAGGGAAATGCAGACAAAGCCCAGCCAGGCCATCCTCCATGGCCTCCTAGGACTTTGCCTCGCTGCCCACCTTTCCTGCCAGGCCTATCTTTGCTGATCTTCATCTGCTCTAAACTCTCAGAACATATTGCCTGAAATGTGTAACTTACTACCATACTAAATAGTCCTGTGTTGTTTGCTCTCCAATTCACCTGTTAGTTTTCTCATCTAGTTCATAAGCATGTTAAGGGCAAGGAATTTTGAGGTGTGACTACAACATGGTTGATTTGACTTAAAAAAAAAAAACAACGACATCAACAACAACAAAACTTGGACAGCTAAGAAAGATGTCACTTTGGAGAAACTGACTAGATACTTACTCACAAACATATCATTGCTCCGTCACTATAGAAATGACTCTTTAGAAGTGGTCTTTACAGTTGCTAGCACATGTGACATGTGACAAATCTTCATCTTCTGAGGCTTTCTTTGAGCAACCAAAGAATCAGTGGGCTAACAGTGCACCCTTCTACGATGTGGTCCTTAAAAGAGAATATTTATTGAAATACATAATTTCTGGGAAGTTTGATAGAAAGCCCCATCTCTCTGTTCTTTCATCCCTCATAGCACCTAATACAATGCAGTGGCATACACAGTAGGCACTTGGACCCGACACTGTCAGTTGCTTGCCCACTTCCTTCCATGCTGATAGAACTGTGATTTTATTCCTATGGCAATGTGTTCAGTCTCCGTTAAGGACTAAGTCAACTATGAACATCCTATCCCCTGCCTTCTGAGCTTTCAAGGCACAGGGATGATGGGATGACTTTCCTATTAAAAATAAGAGACAGACATGGCTCTTTTCTCCTTCCTTCTACCTCTTTCCCCCTTTGAATGTGATTCTGATTCTGGAGCAGCAGTGGCAGCCATGTTGTGATAATGAGGTGACAATATGAGGATAAAAATCAACAGTTTGGTGGTTTATCTCTGTGGTCTCCCTCCTCCAAACCCATAATTCCAGTCTAATCATGAGAAAAACATTAAACAAATTTCAATTGAGGGATATTCTGTAAAATCCCTGACTAGTACTCCTCAAAACTGTCAAGGTCACCAAAAACAAAGAATATCTGATAAACCATCATAACCAAGAAGAGTCTAAGGAGATATGACGACTAAAAATGGTATCCTGGATTAGATTCTGGAACAGAAAAAGGGTATTAGGTAGCAACTAAGGACATATGAGTAAGCTATAGACTTTAGTTAATAATAATGTATCGTGGGATGCCTGGGTGGCTCAGTCATTAAGTGTCTGCCTTCAGCTCAGGTCATGATCCCAGGGTCCTGGGATCAAGCCCCGCATCAGGCTCCCTGCTCAGCGGGAAGCCTGCTTCTTCCTCTCCCACTCCCCCTGCTTGTGTTCCCTCTCTCACTGTGTCTCTCTCTGTCAAAGAAATAAAGTCTTTAAAAAGAAAAGTAATAATAATGTATAGCTATTGGTTCATTAATTGTAACAAATGCACCATATTAACATAAGATGTTAATAATAGGGAAACAGGGTGGAAGGTATTAGAGAACTCTGTACTACTCTTTTATTCCAAAATAAAACATTTATTAAAAACAAAAATAAACATGGTAAGTGGGGAAGAAAGACAGGAAAAGCCTAGGTGCCTGCAGATATTGTTGACTATCTGAACACAAGTAATTGCTTACTCCCAGGTTCCTAGTTATGTGAGAAAATTTAATTCCTATTTTTAAATTCCTATTGGTTTGGGTTTTCTGCTACTTACAGCAAAGCTGATCTAGCACTATAATTACATAAAGGAATGATAGAGGGAAGAATAGCCTAGCATAGTGCCTGGTACATGGTAGGAGCTCCTACAGGTTGGAAGATGTTATCTAATAAAAAAAAAAAAATTGCATGATCTTTGCCCTGGGTTCCTAGGAGGTAACTTTTAAAACCTTTGCAATTTCCCAAGTGAGAGGAGTATCTCTTTTATTCATGAGCCCCTTGGATCACACCTGAGTTTATGCTAACAAGAAGACTCAGGATAGAGACTGATCACCAGAAAGACCAACCATGTAATTAAAGGGTTGGGGCTTTGAGCCACTTCATTCTCCCAGGATGGCAAGGAAGCTGGAGATTGAGTTCAATCATGTGAGCAATGAACGACCCAGTCATGCTTATGTAATGAAACCCTACTAAAAACTCTGGACACCAAAGCTCAGTGGAGCTTCCTGATTGGGGAACACATTGATGTATCAGAAAAATTATGTGCTCCAACAAGACAGGGAGAGAGCATAGACGCTCTGCATTCGGGACCCACTAAGATCTCGACCTACATGTCTTTTCATTTGACTGGTTCTGATTTATATCCTTTATAATAAAACTATAATCATTTCAGAGCTCTTTTTCAGTTAGTGAATTATTGAACCTGAGGGGGTCACTTGGAATACCCAAGTTTGTAGCCAGTTGAGAAGTACAGCTGGTCTGGGGAACCTTGAACTTTGACTGGCATCTGAGGTGAGGGCAATCTTATTGGGCTCTGCACTAATTATCTATTGCTGCATAATAAATTACCTCAAAACTTTTTGGCTTAAAACAACAAACATTATCTTAGACTAAGTTTCTGTGTGTTAGGAATTTGGATGCAGCTTAGCTGGGTGCCACTGGCTTAGGGTCTCTGATGAGGCTGCAGTCAAAGGTGACAACTGGGGCTGTAGTCACCTCAAGGCTCATCAGGGGGAAGGTCCACTTCCCAGCTCACTCACATGGCTGTTGGCAGGCCTCAGGTGCTCAATGACTATTGGCCAGAGACATCGGTTCCTTGACCCATGGAGTCTCTCTGGGGGACAGCTCACAACATAGCAGCAGGCTCCGAAAAGAGTGAGAAAGCCAGAGAACAAGCAAGATGGAGGTCAGTCTTTTGTGTGTCCCAATCTCCTGACACTTTTTCTGTGTTCTCTCTTAGAAGCAAGGTACTAAATCCAACCCACGCTCCAGGGGAGAAGATTACACAGAACATGAATATCAGGGAGAAGGATCACTGGGAGCTGTTATGGACTGAATACTTGCACCTCCCCCCAGATTCATACATTGAAGCCATACCTTCAATGTGATAGCATTAGGAGGTGTGTCTTTGGGGGTGCTAATTAGGTTTTGATGAGATCATGAAGGGGGAGACCCCATGATGGGATTAGTGCTCTTATAAAGGGAGGAAAAGATACCAGAGCTTCCTCTCTCTGCCACGTGAGAATAGAGTGAGAAGGCAGTCATCGGCAAACCAAGTAGAAGGTGGAGGGCTCATACGGGCAAAGGTAGGCGTCGTCTTTTTTTTTTTTTTTAAAGATTTTATTTATTTTTTGACAGAGAGAGAGACAGCGAGAGAGGGAACACAAGCAGGGGGAGTGGGAGAGGGAGAAGCAGGCCTCCCGCCGAGCAGGGAGCCCGATGCGGGACTCGATCCCAGGACCCTGGGATCATGACCTGAGCCGAAGGCAGACGCTTAACGACTGAGCCACCCAGGCGCCCTAGGTGGGCATCGTCTTAAAGGCAGCCTAACCCGTCCTCCAAATTTAATTCTCAATGACAAATCAAATCATGGTGTGATCCTTGCCCTCTTTCTCTCACTTACATTCCATGGGATCTACCTTTGCAATGTGCTTCTTGGCCACGCCTTCAAGGTCCTCTCTACACTACCCTAGTTCTATCTCTCCAGTCTTATTTCCCACTATTCTTTTTCATACATTCAATGTTCTCATCACTCCTATTGTCCCACACTTTGTGGCCTCCTGCCTTTTGGTCATGCTGTTCCCTTTAATAGGAATGCATGCCCCAATCTTACCCATTTCAAAAATGCTGTTCAACTTCTTTCACATACTGTGTCTTACTGATCCTCAAAATAACTCAAATATTTTAAGACAAGTAATATTAACCTCATTTTATAGATAAGGTTCAGAAAGTAATAGCAGCTTACACTTACTGAGCACTTAGATTGTGGCAGCCCCATGTTAATGGTTTCTCATACTTCATCTAGTTAAACCTTCAAAACACTATGAGTTGGGCATTAACCTCCCCATTCATAGTTGGAGAAACTGAGACCTAAAGATGTCAAATAACTTGACCAAGTTCACAAGGCGGGTAAATGAACTATGATTCAAACAGGTCATCTGGCTCGGCATCCTTGTAAATAACCCCCATGCCACACTACCTTTGGAGGGGTTATGTCACTTGTCCAAAGTCACAGCATTATTAAGTGACAGTGGAATTCGGACTGGAGACTTCTGACCCTTTCCACCATATATGTTCCCTCCCTGCGCTAATGTCACCTCAAGAAAGTCTCTTACAAGCCCCCAAAGGAAGTAAATCCTTCCTTTTTGAGTCCCCAATATATATATTATGGGTTCTTATAAATGTTACCTTCTTTTAGATTGTGCTAAAATATGCATAACTTATCAGTTTAACAGCTTTTAAATGTTCAGTGGTATTAAACACATTCACATTGGTATGTAACCATCTTTCCAAGCTGAAACTCTGTCCCCATTAAATACCAAACCCCCTCCTTCCCCGTCCCTGGAAACCACCATTCTATTTTCTGTCTCTGGGTACCTCATATATGTAGAATCATACAGCATTTGTTCCTTTTTGTCTGGCTTATTTCACTTAGCATAATGTCTTCAAGTTTCATCCATGCTCTAGCATGTGTCAGAATCCCTTTCCTTTTTAAGGCTGAATAATATTTCCTCATATGTATGTACCACATTATGTTTATTCATTCATCCATTGATGGACACTGGGGTGCTTCCACATTTTAGCAATTGTGAATAATGTTGCTATGAACATAGGTGTCCAAGTGTTTGAATTCTTGCTTTCAGTGATTTCAGGTACATACCCAGAAGTGGAATTGCTGCATCATATAGTAATTCTATTTTTATTTTTTTTAGGAACTGCCTTACTGTTTTCCATAGAGGCTATACCATTTTACATTCCAACCAACAGTGCATGAGGGTAAATATGTACTATTTATTTGTTTGTTTGTTTGTTTGTTTAGGAGGGGGCACCCAGATGTGAACCGGGGACCTCTTAATGTGCAGTAATATGTACCTTTTAATATGACTTCTAGAAATGTATCTTGTATACTCTGTTCCTTAAAGAAAAGATCTTTTGACATTCAACACCTGAGCAACCTTATATATAATTGATGCTTGAAAAATATTTTGTTAAATAAATGAATAGAGTATCAAAAAATTACTATCTTGAAACAAGGAATCTGCTTGTATTTGAAACATACTAAAAACTTCAGAGAAGATGCAAATAGCTTCTGAACAGTGTGCCTAGAGAGATTTTTTGAAACTAGTGCATAAATCCAGAGTTTCATTTCTTAAAAACAAGTGGTCCCACAGTATATTTCTTTTTCTCTCACCAGCTTCTTGTCAACACTAGGTTCATCTCCTAGTCCTGTTTCTTTTTTAGGCTTACAATAAAACTGATTTAAAGTAAAAGTTTCTTTAAGAATTATGCTCCAATATGGTGACCTGAAAATAAATTTTCCAAAATTATTTTTCTTTACCCATAAGGGGGCCATCAAAGATTTTCTGGTGATATTATTTTCTAAGAACTTATACACAGGTTATAAACTTGCTTCTGTCAGAAGCAACTAGATATTTTTGATTATCATCCATTTTGAATGTCTATGTCAGATTTTAATGCAGAAACAATTAAAATGGACTCATAACACCTTTTATTTTATTACTATAAGTAATAATTTTGTGTTACAGGGGAAAGTACTGTTCAAATATATATTTAAGATTTTATTTTTTAGAAATGAGTTCATGAATTATTTTTCTTATAACGTTCTTCCTACGATGTTATTGCTCATTAGTACAATAAGGTGGAAAGAAGAGAGGAGGTGAAGTAAGTAAATGATGCTTCACCAAACCATAAGATAGACATACAGGCAGAACAGGTTAGATATTTGCCTAAGATGAAATTTTATAATGCTCAGGAATTTCGGACAACTGTGATTATTCAGGGTAGTAAAAATCATGTCTTAGTTACCTAGCATAAGACCTCTCTTCCTCTTGAACCTCACACCTACCCCCATGAGTCTCCAAACCCACATTTCCTACCCCAGGGCCCAACCCTCCTGGCCTCAACTTATTGGACCAGGGATGAGCACTTGCCCAGAGCTAAACCAATCAGCCTCTCTTCTGGGGACTTGCCCTTGCACCTGGAAGACCCTGATTTGTTTGCTGGCTACTTGAATTGGGGATATAACCTCCAGAACTCTGGGTCAGTTGTGTTAACAGCAGGGGAGAAGTAGAGAAAGCCACTTGTAAAGAGAACATTCAGGAAAGGAGAAAGGGTGTGACCTGGGAAGGGATGGGGATTGGGGAGAGGATGGGCAGGGAGCTGGACATCTCCCAGGGTTCTGAAGGCTTTCCAATTTCTGGTTCTCATGGTGTCTGGGAGTCATTCAAGAGCCCTACAGTCTTGACTGGACAACTATAACCTGGATCCTGGCAGATGGTTTAATTTTGAATCATGTGTACATCTGCATCAGAAGTTAAGGAAGAGGATTAAGCTCCAAGATGGAGCTGGGTGGGGTGTGATCAAGGGGGCCCAGGTAATCTGGCTGGGAAGAACGGGGGAAAGGTAGAGGCAGAGACACTGAGGGGAGCTGGAGGTTTGAGGAGAGGAGGATGAGTTCAGGTGTGCACACGGAGCCTGTGGAGCCTGCAGAAGGACCAGGGGTGAGGTGCAGTGGGCACCCGGGGTTCTAAAGCTGAGGAGAGTGGTGGGACCAGAAGGAGAGGTTTAGGAATTATTAACATCTCAACGGTATTAGCACTTGCGACAGTTAACGAGATCACACAGGGAGATTGTGAGCAATGAGAAAAATGAGGGTCTGTGACGGAGCACCAATCACTTAGGGACAGATGGAGAACAAAGGAGCCCAATAGGAATCTTTGCCATGGGAGAGAGACTAGGAAAGCACAGCAGCACAGACACCGAGAGTGTTTTAAGGAGAGAGAGGTCAAAAGAGCAACTGAGTTAAGGTCTATGAGGTGTTCCCTGGATTTAATGACGCAAGCATTGGCACCCTAGTGAAAACTGTCTTAGTGGAGTTAGGGGCTGTGGCGGAAGCTTGATGGAGTCAGAGGAATGACTGGTGAGAGAAATGCAGACGTGGGTACTTCTGAGCCTGCTTGGGGTGGGCTCATTACATGGTCTGGTGGTGGTGGAGGTTAGTAGACAGCTTTTTGGAGAAATTCAGCTGTCCAGCAGAGGAAAGAAAGGGCAGGAGCTGGCGGGCAATGTGGGGTTGGGGACTCTTAGGGGATCTGAAAGAGATTGAAAGATGTTTAAATGCCTCATAAGTAGGAGCTTGTAGTAGGAGAAATGGAGAGGTGGACCCCAATGAATAAAGCTCTGAGAAAGTAGAGAGGATGGGGTTCGTGCCCAGGGTGATGCTGCCCTTGGTAGCAATTCCTAAGGGAAAGAAAGGAAGAAAGCAGGAGGGAGCACAGGGGGAAGCTGAACTTCAGTGTAGAACTAATGACCGTCTTGGTGGACCCCATGGGAACTGGAATGGCTCTGCAGAGTTGTCCTGAGTTAGGTCAAGAGACCTGGGCCATTATCTTCTGGCACCCACCAGTTATAGGATGCCGGCTTCCCTGCCAGGGAAGGCCATGACCCTGAGTGAGGTGGCTCTCCACAGCTGAGGCCATTCCTAAAGGGACTGGACAGCTGAAGACTGCCTCCAGGTGGCACTCCCTACAACCAGGGCAACAAACCCTTCAGTGAAGAGGGATTGCATGGGGGGGGGGGGGGGGGGCAGGGCAGAACACAGGGTCCCCCCCATTCCTCTCTTTTACCAAAATTACAAAGTTTAAGTTCCTTGGCCCCATGTTCAACTCCCTCCATTGTCTGGCCTCTGCCCTCCACTCCAGGCTTCCCCCCCCACCTTATAGTTCAGCCCTACTCCTCACTCTGATCCTTCTGCGCCTTTCCACCCCTCAGTCTGACATGGTTCTATTTCTCTGGTTCTTCCTTCAGAATCCATCTCAGATGTCGCTTTTCTGGGAAAGCTTCTCTGATTCTCCCAGATAAATCTCTTCCTTCTCTCTCCTGCCTTGTGCATATTTCTCTTTTTTTCGCTTAATTATCCTGCGTTGTCAGTTATCTCTTTCCCTGATTAGGCTATGAGCTCTCTGAGTGCAGGGATGCTGAGTGAATGATCTCAGTCTCCCCGGCCCTATGTGCTGGGCATAGAGGAGGCACTGAGTTACCATTAGTTATATGAATATGTGAATTAATTTATGAATAGATGAATGAATTAATGAGTTGGCAGAACTTGGGCTCAGTGGGCTGACTAATCTGGAGACTAGTGCCAAGGAGGGTCAGCAGCCATCTGAACAATAATGTCCAATGGGCATGGTGAGCCCTGATCCAACCCATTTTTGGGGGGGAGGGAGAGACCGTGAGCGGGGGTGGGGGTGGGAATGGGGAGAGGGGAAAGGGAGAGAGAGAATCCCAAGCAGGCTCCACACCCACGCAGGGCTTGATCCCACGACCCTGAGATCATGACCTGAGCTGAAATCGAGTCGGATGCTTAACTGGCTGAGCCACCCAGCCCTCCTCCCCAGGTCCAACCCATCTTGAGTTGACAGCCAAGAGGTCTTCTCTGATAGGTGAGGGCAATCAGATTTCTGGGAAGCAGCATTTTCATTCTGAGAAGGAAGGGGAAGAGGGTTGGAAGGGATGGGGAGATATTCTATCTCAATGGAAATAAGACTTCAGCTATTGGCTATGAGTACAAAGATAGGTTATGGCCATATAAAACCCTGGAGTAGTGTAGGCTGGCAGGGCTGGCAGTGTGGGACCCAGGTCAGAGTCTTGGACTAAGGGTGTAATCTGGTACCAGTGGGTTTGGGAAAGGGAGATGACAACAGGAGGACAAGGAGGTGCAGGGTTCCCCCAGGCCCTCTGTATGCTGGCTCAAATCCTAGATGCATCAGATCCTGTTGGGTCTGGGGCTGGGTACTCCTGAGCCTGCTTGGGGTGGGCTCATTACAAGGTCTGGCAGGTTCTTCCTTCTCTACTTCCTACCACAAATACTTGTTTTCTTCAAGTATTTTCTTATTTAATCCTCACACTACACTTTAACAGTGATATGTGTTTTTTATTTAAACACTGAAACTGACCATGTGCCAGGCACTGTTCTTAGCACTTTACAAATAGTAATGGATTTGATGTTCATAACAGCACTGTGAGGTCGATAGGTACTTTTATCCTGTTTTACAGTTGAGGAAATAGAAACACAGGGATTGAGGTTACATTGCTAGCAGGTAAATGATAGTTTGTATTTTACACAACATAGGAGTTTATTCATTCATTCATCAAGTAGTTACTGATAGCTTCCCTTGGACGAGGCCCTGTGCTAGGCTGTAGGGTACAGTGCGAAAGAAAGCAGGGGAAGCCCCAGCTTTCAAGATGCTTCCAGTTTGGGTCCTGCATTCCATTCCGCTAAGTCTTAGTGATTGCATGTGTTCTTCACGGATGCTTCTGCTTATTTGTCTAGAAATTCTTCATCTTGAAGCCACCTTAAGGATAGAGATATCCTCAAGCCCTCTCATCTGCTTCTCTGGCAAATACTTGGCTTGTCTCTACCCAACTGGCTCTAGTAGGAAGAAAGCAGAACCCATCCCTAAGAGTGAGTGGAATGCTTGGTTTCCAGCCCAATTTCTTGCCTTCATCCATACGGTCTCCTTCACCTGGAATGTGGTCTCCAACAATTCATCCTTGCCAACAACTTTGACAATAACAGCTCCGAAGACACCTTCTTTGACTGTCTCCAGCCCTACTATGACAAGATATTTCATGAATGCTGACTGAAGACATTGTCTCACTTAATTCTCACAATTCTATGAGAAAAATGTTATCATCTCCATATTAGAGATTAAAAAAACAAGGCTCAACAAAATGAAAGAACTTGCCCAAGGTCACGCAGCTAATAAGTCGCAGAGCTGGGATTTGAACCCGTATCTGTCAGACTCTGAAGACCAAGCCGGGTTTTTTCTTTTTTCTGTTCTCTTTATTTTATTGCATTAGAAATTTATTTCCTTCACATATACAGAATATAAAACCTATCTTCACAATGAATTATGCCTCTCTGCTCTCATTTTTTCACACAAAAATTAATGACCACTTCCTGAAAAAAAACTGAAATAAATCCAGAAGCCCAAACCCTTAACCGGGGCACTATACCGCTGCTACTTAAGCTTTTGTTTCTGGAATCCTGGGATATTCAACATATATTCCACAATTATGCAGTTGCTTACAGTCTTCAGTTGTTTCATGTGTGAATTTCTTGTTTGCTCAGCTTGACTTTTATCCCCTGTGATGCACACAGTAAATGCATAATAAATGTTTGTTGAATGAATGGATTTTACATGTATCTTGCTGAAATATACACAGCTCTGTTTGATTCACTAGACTGGCATACCCGAACAAGAAATAATTTTTCTTAATGTGTCCCTTATAAATTGAACCCGACCATATTTGATTAATTTCACATCATGCATTTTTATTGCACCAATCACTCTGGTATCAGGTCATATTTATTTTAAAAACAGATTCACAAAGGGTGCTGGGCTGGAGTGACAGTGTAAATATGTTAATAATAAAAATAATACTAAAGATATTTTACTGGAAACTCTTGCATGCTAATGATGAGTAAGTGCATTCTACAGAAATACGTTTGATTTACAATGCAATTAATTTAAAAAAGATTCAGATCCTATACCATATCTTCTAAGATAAGGAAAACTAAAAATGAATATTCAGGCCATAAAATCAGAGGAACAAAAATCACCCCTAAAGACCTTTAACATTTTATTTAGAACAATAGCCCAATCACTGAAAATGGTGCCATTGTCGGATCAAACGTGTCCAGATTAGGAAGATCCTCCTGGGTAGCCGCAGTGATTCTGCCCTGCACAGACCACGCGTGCACCCTGTACAACCCTCGTGATGCAAAACACCACATATTATCCGGTGACCGAAGAGCCCTGGCACCTTCAGTCTTGCAAGGAAAGGCTTAGGGGGTTTCTTGTTCAGGAGGAAGCGAAGTCTTTCATGTCAACTTTCATTGTGGGATGTGTGAGCATTTCCATAGTTAGGTATTTGGCCCGTCCTAGAATCCTGCTAAAAAGGAAAGGCATTCTTATACCCTATTCAAACTGCAAGAAATAAAAAATGTGCTTCATTTGGTATTTCATCACTTATCTCGGATGTTCTAAGAAAGCATGCATTCTTATGCACACTTTGAGGAAAGATGCCCATTTTTGTAATAGGATTTATAAAGTTGACTCTGCCCGCTGTATATCCAAGAGGGGAAGAAGCAGATGCTGCCGAGCCATCATGCACCACAGGGATCTTCCCGTCAGTGCAAAATGGTTGCGATTTTCCCTCATTTATTGAGGACAGATCTGCTGTGATGTAGCAGACACCAGACTTGGAGCTGGAACTATTGGCTTATTAAACAAATCTTGTGCATCACTTTGGTAAAAAATAAAATTTTAATTTCCAAAAAAGAGACACATGCCAGGTTGAGATAGTGCATTTTCATATTTCTCCGCCAGCGATTATTCACCTGAATACTGTATTCAGTGAATTCTCACAATTTTCACTGAAAATACACACAACAACCCAAAACAAATAGAAAGGGACTAAAGTGGGCCTTTAAAAAATCTCACAACTTAGTAGCCAAATCATATCCCCTGAGGACCAGAATCATGGAGAAGAAAGTAACAGAAAACACAACATGAGAGCTTTTTGTTATAAGCTTTTCAGTATTATTTTGCCTTTCATCTCTGTGCACAATTACTTTGAGAAAAATAAAATTTTAATTTAAAAATGAAAGAATAAGGTAATCTACATCCAATGAGAAAAATTGAAACAAAATGAAATATAGCATAGGAAAACTTGTTAATGATGCTTAAATGTTTTGTGGTTTACCATCAGGCCCTTCCCGTTAGAAACCATTTTACTCTCCGGGTATTCTTTTAAGGACCTGAAAAGGGGGGAGGGCGGAGATGACTATTTACACCCAGGAAAGTCTGTGTTTCCAAGGGATGTTTAATATAAAGAGATTAGTACAACTTCTTGCCCTTTCACCATCTCTCCCACCTGGTCTTCACGAGGTCTTCATGTGGGACAGACAGGTATGCTGTGGTTGAGGGTTGGAGCTTTGTACACACCTGAGTTTAAATCCCTTCTCTGCAGGTGATCCTGAACAATTTACTTCTCTAAGCCTCAGCGCCTCATCTCTGAAGTGGGTACAATTATAGTAGCTACTGCTTAGGGCTAGTGTCAGCATTAAAGGAGATGGTGCATGCAAAAAAAAAAAAAAAGATTTAAGTATTCCATAAATGTGAGGGGGAAATTCTAATCCGAGTTTTAAACTCCTCTTCCATTTTTATGACATGCTGTAGGCAGCACAGGCAAACCTCACCATTTTCTTTGTGATAATGAAGTTCTGATCTTTATTCCACTCCTCCCTTCCACTGTTCTCTATAGGCATTGTTTCCTTTTGTCCTCTGAGCAGCATGCCTCTTCCATCTGCTTTCTGCCTCCTGAAAGGTCATTCGAAATGGCCAGCGTGACCAGTGTTATACCCAGAACCGATAACATAGAAAAATTAACACCAAACGTGTTCATGCTTTTTTAGTTTTTAATGACCTTGCCAGTTAAGACAACCAACTTGCCTTTAAACAAGGATTAAAACATTAAACTGAATTGTCCCTAGGTCGTCACAGCTGAGTTGCCAGATTCCCCCACTCCCATCCCCACCGGGAAGGAGGAGCAGGCCAGGCTCCGGTGAGTCCCATGGGACTGCGGTGAGGTCTGGCTAGAGCTGGGTTTTTTATGTGTGAGGTTGGAGGGCAGAGAGAGACTAGAAGAGCCAGTCTAAAAGGGGCTGCCATTTGAAGAGGCTTGTCGGAAGGCAAGAGGAAAAAAGCAGCAGAGAAAGGGCAAACCAGAAAGATGGGTCTGCCTTGGGGTTCCTGACCCTGGGCATACTTGCCCACCTGGGCTTGAGAAGCACCAGCTGGAGGGCAGGAAGCGTTCATTTAATGGTTTGGAAGAGTGGGGAGATGGGCTCTAAATCATTGCCACATCATAGAAAAGCAGCTCACCTCTTACAGCACAGAGTGGTGGTGAAGGGCCCGGGCTCCGAGGGTTCAAACCCAGCTCTGCCCTTACTAGCTGTGCTTTGGTGCACATTACCCCTCCGCTCCAAAACTCAGCTTCCTCGTCACTGCCGTGATGTAAGATGGGAGTCATTAGAACACTTAATTTAGGTTCCCATCTGTAAAATGGGAATCATTAGAATATTTAATTCATAGGGCAATTATGAGGATTCAAAGACATCATACTTAAAAAGTACTTCACTAAGGATGTATCATTCTCCAGAAAGCTACGTTTCTGCTGAAACGTTACCAATCAGTGAGCCACTTCTGACCAATTTACTTCAAATTGTAACTCATCCCAGGACTTCCTGTTTTATCTTTCTCCATAGCTCATACCACTTACTTATTTTAGATATTACTTACATTTTCAATATCGTCATTCTCCCTCCGTTAGAACGTCAGTTCCATGAGGGGAGGGTTTTTGTCTCTTTTGGTCACTGATTCTAACCCTAGCACCTAGACAGTGCCTCGCCAGGTGCTAATAAATTTAGTTGCTGAATAAATAAGTGTTGGCCAACATTATTATTACCATTTCAGGGTCAGAAACTCATGACTACCCCTTGAACCAGGAAAATAGGGGAAGAGAAATATAAAAAACTCTAGGTAGGTAATCACTTGTAAAATTTTCACCGGGTTCTTGGTGGAGTTTTCATATCTGATCCTTCACATCAATCACACAAAACGTCCTGCAATCTTTAAGGCAAAGGTTAACGAGGAAGGACAGAAGCCGTGACCGGCTGAGATCCGAGGTAGGGAACCTGCCTATTGTGTTGATCCTGGGAGGGAGACTGAGGCATCAAGTCTGGGATCCATCTTGGGGGTCAGGAACTGTTTCTATGCCTGAGGAGGGCAGCAGATTTTCATTTTAAAAGTTTATGTTCTTCATCTATTTTATGATATGCAAGTAACATCGGGCTTTGAAATATTATCCAAAAAAATACAGATACGTCTATAGCACCAATCCTTCCCTAGGGATAGTCACTGCAGTTGTTTGTGAATGTCTATCGGACTCTACCAAAGCATTTGTAGAGATGTAGAAATGTATGTATATCTATATGTATAGATGTATGTGTATGTGCACGTATTTTTCAAAATATAAATGCTATCACACTCTATATGCTGCTTTTCAAATACCTTTTATCATCCTGTCATATGTGTTTTATATCCCTTTGTTTAACTTCCTAAAGCTCTACCTCAGTTTTTAATGGCAGCAGGAGTTTTTAAGTTAATGATGAGCAATTTTAAAAATAATTTTTAATAGCATTTTTTTAAAGATTTTATTTATTTATTTGACACAGAGAGACACAGCGAGAGAGGGAACACAAGCAGGGGGAGTGGGAGAGGGAGAAGCAGGCTTCCCGCCGAGCAGGGAGCCCGATGCAGGACTCGATCCCAGGATCTTGGGATCATGACCTGAGCCGAAGGCAGATGCTTAACGACTGAGCCACCCAGGAGCCCCAATAGCATTTATTTTTTATTTTATTTTATTTTATTTTATTTTTTAAAGATTTTATTTATTTATTTGAGAGGGAGAGAATGAGAGACAGAGAGCACGAGAGGGAAGAGGGCAGAGGGAGAAGCAGACCCCCCGCCGAGCAGGGAGCCCGACGTGGGACTCGATCCCGGGACTCCAGGATCATGACCTGAGCCGAAGGCAGTCGCTCAACCAACTGAGCCACCCAGGCGCCCCTAGCATTTATTTTTTAGAATACTTTTTAGATTTGCAGAAAAAGTGAGAAGATAAAAGAGTTCCCATAAGCCCTGTACCCAGTATCCCCTATTATAACATCTTCCATTGCTATAGTACATTTGCAAAAATTAAGGAACCAACTAAAATTGAGTTTAGTTGAGTTTAGCTTATTAGTAAACAGTTTAGTTTATTACTGAAGTCCATAGTTCATTCAAATTTCCTTTGGTTAATATCTTGTTCTGTTCCAGGATCCCACCTAGGATAGCCCATTACATTCAATAGTAGGTCTCCCTAGGCTCCTCTTGACCAGAACTTTCTCTGGTTCATTATGACTTTAACTGTTTGAGGAGTGCTGGTCAGTTCTATTTTAGGATGTCCCTCATTTGGGATTTATCTTTTCTTTTCCTCATGATTGGACTATAGCTGTGGGCTTTAGGGAGGAAGACCACAGAGGCAAAGGGCCATTTCATCATATCATATCAACAGTACATACTTGCAACATTACTTATTACTGTTGATATTATCCTTGATCACTTGGTTGAGGTAATGGATATTTATTTTACACTTTGAGTTATAATCCAATAATACTTTATTTATTTTCTTGTTCAAATTTTTCAGCTTTGATCACTGGCTTTCAGTTGGCTCCTGTTTCCCCTTGAATTACCTCCATCAATGGAGTTGGGTTTTTTTTTTTTTCCAACCACTTTCTTACTTTCTGGCACTACATGATGCTTCAGGTTCATCTTGTACATTTCCTGCCCCAACCCTAGAATTTGCCATTTCTCCAAGGAGCCCTGGTTCCTTTCACTGAAAAATGGTATAGGAAACCAACATCTTGGCACTAGGTGCATTCTTATGGCGAGCAAATTTATTTTTCTAGGAAGAATAAAGATGTCTCTGGACTTTCTCTTTTATTCAAAATGAAAATTGTTAATTCAAAATTGCTATCATTGAGCCCAAAGGACAAACACATATTTCAAAAACTTATTATTTACTTTACTGGGAAAAGTATTCAGCTTTTGCAGCCTACATACGTAGGACATTTTAGAATTCATGAAATGGCATCACATGACCCTGTGGGTAGATGTGATCAATTCCACTTCCTGAATGGGAAAACCAAGGCAGAGATAAGTGATGTGACTCTTTCTACCAGGGTCACACAGCTGAGCTGAAGCTTGAATTAGTTTATTCCATTCAAAACAACACTTTGTGCTGAGATTTTGGCAAAAAAACAGGAAAACAAAATGAATGATTTACACACACACACACACACACACACACACACACACACACCGTTTCCTAAAACCTTTCTCCAGCATCATCTCCAGATTTTGCTGGAAATTGTACACACTCAGACAGAATAGGTTCTCCCAGATGAAGCATGTTCTGAGACTTGCCCCTTAACTATTCCCCCTCATAATTGATACTTCTGTTATATAAAAGCAGAAATCAGTTCTTAGGCTATTTCCTAAAGCCAAACCAGGCACTCAGCCTCAAGTACCATAGGGCCAGGCAGGTTTTGCAAACAATGCAGCAAGCTACAGCACAAATGTCTTGATGAATGGTGGTTGCTACCTGGCTTTCACCACACTCAGTACCCAGCAGGAAGGCAGGCACGACTCACCTGATTGTTGACAAGTGGGCTGTGGACCCAGAGTTGCCACACCTTTCCAATTTTCCAGGAGAAGCAGAAAAGCCCTCAGCTGGCCAAGACTGTGTGGGCTGGTTTCAGCTTTTAAGCTATCTGGGGGTTTTGTTGTTTGTTTATTTGCTTGTTTTATTTGTTTGCTTTTCTATTTTGTTTTTGTTTTTACTTCTGAGCGAAACTTTGTTCATCATTGTTGTTGTAGGCACTGTTTTTGCTCAAAGTCATTTGGATAACAATATTCACACATTCTTTCAACAACCACTTACCTCATTTATTTTTCATTCAGGAAATATTTTTTTTAAGATTTGTTTATCTAGGGGTGCCTGGCTGGCTCAGTCGGTTAAGTGCCTGACTTCAGCTGGGGTCATGATCTCAGGGTCCTGTGTGGGGCTCTGTGCTCAGCAGGGAGTCTGCTTGAGGATTCTCTTTCTCCCTCTCCCTCTGCCTCTACCCCTGCACGTGTGCGCGCACTCTCTCTGTCTCTCATGCACGCGTGGAGGGGCAAAGGGAGAGGGAGAAGCAGACTCCCCACTGAGCGAGAAGCCTCACGCAAGGCTAGATCCCAGGACCCCAAGATCATGACCTGAGCAGAAATCCAGAGCCAGATGCTTAACCGATTGAGCCAGCCAGGTGCCCCTCAGGAAATATTATTGAGTACATAATATAGTCGTCGTGGATCATTGAGGCAGAGAGAAGTATTCTAGGTAGGGTCACTCAACACATATGGAGGAGTGTGTTAGCCTAGGACAGATCATTGAGTGATAATCCTCATTCACTGCCATATAAATATTTACTGAGCATCTATGATTTTGTTCCTCCTGTGTCAGTCACGAGGGATGCTATGATGACTGAAATATGTCTCTGCTCAGGTTCCTTCTAGTTTAGTAGATTGTCCCTCAGTGAGTCCTGTGAGCTGAGCAAATGATAGAATCACAGGAAGGATTTAAAATAACACTATTTGGAGACCCAGACATCTTAGTTCAAGGGCAACTTTAGCTTTTCTGGATTGTATAAAGTCCAGCACAGATCACATGCACATGTAGGTGCTTAATAAATGCTCACTGAAGGTGATGATAATGAATTGAGATAAGGAAAATCTGAAACCACTCTCTAGGGATGTGGTTCAGGAGGTGCAATGCTTTAGAAAGAGTCCATGTGAGAGAAGACTAAAGGAATTGAGGTTACTTATACTGTATCACGGAGAAAAGAAAGGTATGGACAAAATAGCCATCCTCAAATATCTAAAGAGATATTGCTCGTGTGTTTTAAACATCAGTTCTTGTCTACTCAGGACAGGACATGAGGAAATTATCTTAAATGAGAACAGGAGGGACTTATTATCTATCAATGGGAGAGAACATAGCTGAAAGGATTGTGAGATCGTGGAAGGCAACATGATTTTGAGAACGGACGTGGTTATTTTAGGAACAGGGCCTGCTGATTATTACTGGGGAAGTGTACAGCTTGGGGCCTCCAAGTCAGCCAATTACTACTTGTATGATCTTGAGGAAGTGATTTCACCATTCTGAGGGTCAGTTATGTGATTTGTTAAATGGGGATAATAACAGTATTTATTTATTGGATTGTTGTGAGGATTAAATTAGATTAGAGATGTAAAGGCATTAGGAATATCTGTGCCAGGCACAGAATAAGGTGCAACCAATGATGAATTATTCATTGCTATTAATCAGTGCTGGTCCTACCTGCAGGGAAAAAACCACCACCACCACTCTACACAGAAACATAAGCTCTTTTCAGAGACATCAAAGAAATACTGCTGTGTGTTGTGAGACTTAGTCTCATCAAAAACGCATGTTGTGAACACTCAGAAAGTGAAATAAAATAAGATTAAAATAATAGAGTCAGTAGGGTGAAGTGGTTAAGAGCATGGAGTCAATAAAATATGTGAGCACTCAGAACAGTGCCTGCCACCCAGGAATTGTTTGCCCTTGACAAAACAAAACCACAGTGCAAGCCAAGGTCAATTTTTAAGTGAAAGCTTCCAAAAAGACCTATATGAGTTCTCTGGCGGGAGAAATTGCTCCAGATTAGTGTTTACCAAATAAGCAGGTGGATAAGGTTTGAATGCACTGATCAGAAGGATCTTAGCTGTCTCAAGCAATGAGCAGTTATTCACTATTTGGATGTCCTAAATACTCTACTTGTCAGCTTCGAAGAAAGACATTTGTTTCTGATATTTTGAATACACCCAAGAAACAGTCCTCTACATTGTGATTGTAGTCTATAAACCTGACTTCATAGAAATGATAACTCTGCAGCACATTTAACCTACTAATATTTATTGAAATATTTTTAGCTGCAAAAACATTTTATGTTCACTATTATTTATTAATGCCCTGTTTTAAAATATTACACATAAAATTTATTCCAGTGCACATTAGTAAATAAATTATGCTTGTAATTTCTAATGCATTTTTAATTATAAATTTATCCATGTCTACCTTTATTTATGATAGTGGTGTCTCACTGTTGAACATACTGTATATTAATGGAGACACTGTTAATTATGCATTCTTAGAAGTTGCATTCGACAAAACATACGAGTCTGTTTTTTTATATCTTAAGTCCTGTTTTTTTTTTTTTTTGAAGATTTTATTTATTTATTTGACACAGAGAGACACAGCGAGAGAGCGAACACAAGCAGGGGGAGTGGGAGAGGGAGAAGCAACCTTCCCACGGAGCAGGGAGCCTGATGCGGGGCTCGATCCCAGGACCCTGGGATCATGACCTGAGCCAAAGGCAGACGCTTAACGACTGAGCCACCCAGGCGCCCCTATCCTAAGTCCTGTTAACATTAATTAATTTAGGAGTTGGCACTCACAGTACTAGCTAACCTTTAGAGCAAGAAAAGATACTATTAGCAACTGGTTACAGGGCCCGGATTTGGGGAAAGGACTGCAATTATATATAAATGTAGCCAGAGAGATGCTATCTAACACCAGCCAGATGTTTCATTTTCACCCCAAGTATCTAAAAAGGGATCCTCACCAGAGATAATATTCAGTACAAAAACACAATAGAACAAAGCTCAGTGAATCTCTGCTGAGCCCCCAGAACTGATCTGTACTTAAAGAATATCTGCAAAGCATTGTTTTAAGATTTTCTGGTTGGTTAATGCTGTGCTTCCCTACCACCCACCAAACTCACCTTATTTTTTTTTTTAAGATTTTATTTATTTATTTGACAGAGAGAGACACAGCGAGAGAAGGAACACAAGCACGGGGAGTGGGAGAGGGAGAAGCAGGCTTCCCACTGAGCAGGGAGCCTGATGCGGGGCTCCATCCCAGGACCCTCGGATCATGACCTGAGCCAAAGGCAGACACTTAACGACTGAGCCACCCAAGTGCCCCTCAAACTCACCTTATTATAAACAATACATTTGCTTTAAAAAATTCTTCACATTCAAATGTTATTTTAATTTGAAAAAAATACTATATTGCTCTGAAATTGTATACTTCTTGGGGACTTCCTTAAAATAGTTTGAATGGATTTTTGACTAATTTACTGTTGTCCCGAAATTGCTGTGTACCATAGGAGTGTAAATGCCTATGTTTTCCCTCTGGGAGGAAAAAATCTATTTCAAAAGGAGAGGAGGGGCGCCTGGGTGGCTCAGTTGGTTAAACGTCTGCCTTTGGCTCAGGTCATGATCCCAGGGTCCTGGGATCGAGCCCCCACATTGGTCTCCCTGCTCGGCGGGAAGCCTGCTTCTCCCTTTCCCACTCCCCCTGTTTGTGTTCCCTCTCTCGCTGTCTCTCTCTATGTCAAATAAATAAAATCTTTAAAAAAAAAAAGGGGAGAGGAAACCAAAATTGGGGAACTAGCAGGGAAACATATTCACATATATAAAATATTAAGAACACACATTTGCAGAGAAACTAGAAGGTGCCTCTATTTTCCCACAGCTCTGTCAGGGTTTGAAAGAGTATTACTTTCATTCTGTTTACTCTCAGCTTGTTGTCATAGGCTTGGCAAAGTGGTATTTTCCATGTGCAAATTCTGCTTCTACAAAATAAGATTTCCAATTGCTTCATTTCATGTGCATGTTTTGAGCATCTTTTCATTTAACACACATTTTAGCAAGTGTTTATAGTGTTTTAAGATTTTAGTCTAAAAGGAAATAACAAACGTTCCTTGCCTTATGGCCAGTCAAGGAGACAGATGTATGTTGAAAGAACAGAAAATGTGATAAACATTGAACACAGAGAATGAGGCTCTTCATGTGGTCTAATAGGGAGAGGTGTTCTGGGAAAGCTTCCTGGAGGAAGCAGTATATGAATTTGGTCTTCAAGAATGAATAGAATATACTTAGAAATGGTTACAATGCTGTGTGTGTGTGTGTGTGTGCGTGTGTGTTTTAAAAGCACATGGGGGTTGGGGCGCCTGGATGGCATAGTCAGTTGGGCAGCCGACTCTTGGTTTTGGCTCAGGTGGTGATCTCCGGGTCATGAGATTGAGCCCTGCGTTGGTCTCTGCACTCAGCGTAGAGTCTGCTCAGGACTCTCTCTCTCTCTGCCCCTCCCCCACTAAAAATAAATACATCTGAAAAAAAGAAAGCACGTTGGGGTTTATCCTTTTATAATATTGCCACATGTTGTATAGAAACCTAAGATAGCCGCTAGAGAGCCACAAGGTGCCCTGGGTGACATCTCTAGCCATCTTAGACCTTCCAACCATTCTGGCTGCCACTGACCGAAAGACAAGACTGGCAGAAGAACTGCCCACCAACCCACAAAATCTTAAGAAATAATAAATGGTTGCTGCTTTAAGCCACAAAGAAGAAGGAAGAGGAGGAGGAGGTGCAAGAAGGGGAGTTTATTGAGTAGAAAGGGATAGGGCAACTGAGGTTTGAGCAGGAATTGTGGAAAGCAAATGCATAAGGGCCCTGATTCTTGCTGCCAATCTTGGTGTGCTAGGCCATAAGAGTTGGCATTTACAGAACACTTCCTGTCTGCCAGACAATGTTCTAAGCAGTCTCCACACGGTACCTCCTTGAATCCTCACAACCACCTAGATGAAAGAAATGAGATATAGAGAAAGCAAATAACTTATTGGAGGCACACAGCCAGTGGGTGTCTTTGAACCTCTGTCCATTGCCCCTGTTCTAGTCCTGGAGACCAAAAGAAAAGGAACCTCCATCCTCTACTATGGTCTCCTCCTTGCAATTGGTGTATCTACTCTCTTCCTCATCTACCTACCTTCCCAACACTGTCCCAGTGGGTTTCCTTTTCACCCTATGTCCATCCATCATCCTGGGAGCTTTTGAGGTCCACATGGCATCTCAGTTCCTTGACTCTTTGTCTCTCTCTCTCTTGTTTTAGATTTTATTTATTTATTTTAGAGAGAGAGAAAGCAAGAGCGGGGAGAGGGGCAGAGGGGATTTTCCCAAGCCAACTCCACACTCAGCATGGAGCCCCACAAGGGGCTCAATCTCACAACCCTGAGATCACGACCCAAGCTGAAATCAAGAATCCGGCGCTTAGGGTGCCTGGGTGGCTCAGTCGTTAAGCGTCTGCCTTCAGCTCAGGTCGTGATCCCAGGGTCCTAGGATCGAGCCCCACATCGGGCTCCCTGCTCAGTGGGAAGCCTGCTTCTCCCTCTCCTACTCCCCCTGCTTGTGTTCCCTCTCTCGCTGTCTCTCTCTGTCAAATAAATAAAAAAAAAAAGAATCCGGCGCTTAACCGACTGAGCCCCCAGGTGCCCCTGTCTCATTTTCAATAACTTTTTCCTCCATTCTACTTCAGCAAGGACCTCACTCTCACATGGCTCTTCATCTAAGGTTATTAAGACATCCATCTCTGAGGATAACCTCCATCTTCCTGCCTTACTTCACTAGTGACCTTCATCTCGTATGTTCTGGGACCTACAGGCCAGTGACATGAGCCTTTCTGGAATTCTCTCATATACGTAGCCACCATCCATTCTGTGGCCCTTTAAAAAGCACTCTAAAAAGCTAAGGTCATAAGCTCCTTGACCCCATCACACCTGTCTGCCAAAACTGCTTCTTCAGGGGCACCTGGGCGACTCAGTCGTTAAGCGTCTGCCTTCAGCTCAGGTCAAGATCCCAGGGTCCTGGGATAGAGCCCTGAATCAGGCTCCCTGCTCAGTGGGAAGCCTGCTTCTCCCTCTTCCACTCCCCCTGCTTGTGTTCCCTCTCTCGCCGTCTCTCTCTCTGTCGAATAAATAAACAAACTGCTTCTTCAGATCAAACCAATTGCTTACTCTTTGTGTGCCTGTATCTTGACTGTTGAAACTAACAGTTTTAGAAAAATCACACAAACCATTATATTAGTATCACCATAAATTCAGAGTCTCCTTCTCAGTGGAGTCTCCAACATTGTCCTTGAAATCTTATCGTATTTCCCTGCACACCAACTTGCCCACTATTTCAAAGTCAGTCAAACTTCACTGTAAGTTTCATGAGGGCAGAGTCCCTGTCTGGTTTTTTCACCATTGAACCTCCAGTGCCTAGGATAAACTTAATACATATGCACTCAATCAGTATCTGTTCACAGTAGTAGTAAGCACATTATGTAAATGTTAGTAAATGTTAGCTATGTACCAGGCTCTATTCTATGTGAGTTATATGTATTAACTCATTTAATCCTCATGACAACCCAATGAGGTTAGTTAGGACTTTTGTCATTCCCATTTTACAGATAAGGAAATTCATAGCGGCTGCTTGTAAAATGAAGTCACTAAACTAGTGAAAGGTACAGTTCCATAGAACCTGTACAAGCTTAGAGGGCCCAGTTGATTTCAGTTTTAGATAGGTTGAGTTTTATGTGTCTGAGAGACAAACAGCTGCTGTGCTTCAGACTGGAGTTCAAGAGGAAAGTGAAAATGAAGATTAATATTTAGGAGGGGACAGCTAACCCGGTGACCTTGGAAAACGGATTTTCAAAACTTGTTCACACACTTTGCTTTAGCAGAGCGCCTCCAACAAGTCCCCAGTGGAACTGTGGTGTTGTGTGTGCAAGAGAGCATTTGGGTATCAAGGTTCTTTTTTTACCCTGTATGAGCTAAGAGATCAATCTCATATTTGAAAACATGGGGGATGATACCTCTTGTATTTGTTGGTGACTTTAATATTGTGTAATGATGTCCCAGGGCTGAAATTCAGCCTTTTTTTTTTTTTTTTTCCTTTTGCTAAGGTGAATTTTTGAGAGGCTTTCTGGGCCATCTCTCAGATAGGAGAGAGATCTTATCACTGCACTACTTGAGTCCTTCTTTCCCCTTCACGGTGTCTTCCCCTGGTTCTGTCCGGAGAGAGACCACCAACAGTAAGTTCCTGTTCTGCGCCAGTCCTCCTATCTCACGGAAACCTCCCTTCAGTTCTTTAAAAAAATTTTTTTTTCATTTGTTTTTTTTTGAAGTATAGTTGACACACAATTCCCCGCAGTTCTTGAGGAAGATAGTTATTTCCATTTTAAGATAACAAGGGTAATAACTAACATTTACCAGGTATTTATGAGTCAGGCACTGTCCTAAGTGCTTTACAAGCATCATCCCATTCCATTCTCACAGGAATACTCTAAAATTGGAACTACTGTATGGATGAGAAAACCGAGAGTCAAGAGAGGAGAAGGATTATTTCTGAGGCTACACAACAAGTTACGGTTGGCATTTGAACCCAAGTCTTTGTGACCCAGACGCAAAGCTATCTTGTCACTCATTTCTGGATGAATTGAGGGCTTTTTTTCCATGGAGAAAGGAGAGGGAGATTTGAAGGAGAACCCTAATGTTGATTTCTATCCGACGCAAATCCACGGGTTGGCGCGTCCCGCCAGATTCCCAGCTAACGATCTGTAACTCAGGCCTTATCCGGACCGCAGAAGTCCAGCGCATGCGTACGGCCTCCTCTTCGGCCCCGCCTCCCGGGAGAGCTTCGCTCTTTGCTCTCTGCTCTGGGGCTTGCGCACTACGTCCCCAGCCAGCGGCTTCTTCCCGGTCGGGGACTTCCGGTGCGCAGGGTGCGGTTCCGGGTCGTGGCGCGGCTCGGGGCAACGGGGCTGCTGCTCGGCCGGCCGGCGGCGGCGAGCGGTGGGGGCATGAGGGCGAGCCGGGAAAACGGCAGTTGAGCCGGCGGGGAGGAGCGCCAGTCCCCGAGGATTCCGAGAGTGCGGAGCTCGGGGCAGGGGCCGGGAGGCGCGGGGAAGCTGGGCCCTTCCCTCAGGAACGTGTCCCGGGGCCGAGTCGGCCCGTAGTGTGGCAGCAGCGTCAGGTAAAGGTTGCCCCAGCCGCTAGCTCCCTCGCTCACTCTCCCGTCAGCCCACCCGAGGAGCCTGGCGGCCCTCCTCACTCCTCCGCTCTGAGTGTTGTCCGGGGTGGGGCGGGGGGGGCGGGGAGGGGGGGTAGCCTGCCTGGCCCTTGATCAGGTCTCCATTGAGCATCCGTTTCCTCGTCCTTTACAGAACTGGAGGCTGCTGTGAGCCTGACAGCTGGGTGTGTGATTGGGGGAGGAGAAGCCCGTGGCCTGGGTAGTGTTGGGTGGGGGGAGGGCTGGCTCCGATAGTTTCTGGCCCTACCACTTGGCAACATCTAGGTGTTCTAATCTTCATAACATGAAAATTGTTTTTAAAGCATTGTCTGTGTGGTTCCTGTTTCCTTAGCTCCCCTTCTCCCCAGATGTCCCAAAGGAGTAAGCAGCCTTGCAGAACTTTTTTTTTTCCTACCTGGAGTGCTGCTGGAACTTGGGTTCAGCTTTTTATGAGAATGGCAAGGAGTCTTCTAAATCTAGTTAAGGCTAAAAAAAAAATATATATATATATATATATATATATATGTAGTTTAAACAAGATTATTAGTTTAACTGAAGACCCAAAAGTTGACTCAGAAATTGGTTAAAATTTTATTTGGAATGAATGCAAGTAATTTTCGAAGCCTGTCACAGTACATGGCACTGCGCAGAGCATCGTGTTATAAACCAAAACCAGCAAAGTTAAAAACTTCCCCAAGTGTAAACAAATGGAGACAGGTCTTAACACACATCAGTTAAAACAAAGTCAACATTCTCGTTCCATTTTTCAAGCAAAAGGGGAGGATTATTAATTTAAAAACCTAATAGAACAGGAAAAGTTGGCACCATGTTTTATTCCTCATTTTGTGAGCCCACACAAGGTGCTTAGTAAATGCTGAAAGAGTTCTTGATGAAGCATTGATTATTGTTTTCATCTTTTTCAGTTTACACACTTGCAAGTTTGCCGGGGTTTGTGAGGCATGCTAGTGGCCCCTTTGTTATTTAGCTTTGTGCTCCTGTCTACTTTCAGTTACTGTGATGCCAGACTACCCACATTATATACCTCTTGATCTGGCTCCAGCTTATGCTTGAAAAAGTCCCCTTCCTTAATTCCCTACCCCAGTCCTTTACTCTAGATAAGTAGGACCTGGAATCACCTTTGTTTTCTCTTTGTCCATTGTTTTTTGGTAGGACATTCTCCCTGCCTAGGTTTCTCCTTTTTTGTTTCCACTTTTGAGATGTTACCCGGGGCCCAGCAGAAATTGGTCTCCGTCAACCAAATTGGGACAACCCCAGTTGGAAAAGATTCCTTGTCTGGAATCCTATAAATACTCATTATAATAATTTCAAACATTTACTGAGAATATACCAGGTACCATGCTAGACAAGGTATGGGTAAATAAGACTCAGTCCTTGCCTGCAGGGTGCTCCATTTAGTGAGAGAGAGAAGGAAATGCAAGACAGTGATAAGTACACTGTGTGAAGGTTCTTTCTGTGATACTGTGATAGCACAGAAGGAGGGGTGGGTCATTAACTTTTGAGGAGTGTACTACGGTCAGGTAATGCTTCATAATGTGGGGTTTACTAAGTATTACTATGTGCTGAAACTATAGGTTTCTCTTATTTAATCATTTTAACCTCAGTTTACAGATAGGAAGATTCAGGATAAATTACACATCTGGTACGAGACAGAGGCGGGATTCAAACCCAGGTCTGTCTGATACCTACATCTGTTCTTTTTTTCGTTATGTGCTCTGCCTTCTTTCACACACCACAACACTATATACAAGTGCATATTGAAGAAACTATAAAAGAAAGAATATGAATGTCAAAATAAATGGTACAGATAGTCCTTTAAATGTAGAGAAGGTTATGATCTTCCAAGGTCAGAAGGTGGTAGGCGGGTCAGTTCAACTTTGAATGTGAACATGGAAGACCTATAGAGAGTAACATGGACTCTGGATTCAGTTCCTTGTCCCTCCTCTTACTCCTTGACCTTTGGCAAGTTTCTTAATTCCAATCATTACTTTCCTCAAGTATGGGTTGGGATAGGGGGATAATACTGATCTCATGGAGTGTTGTGAATATTGAATGAGCTAATGTGGATAAAGGGCCTGATACATGGTTAATGTCCCCTGAAATGATAGTTGTAAGATGCAAAGATGCAATGTCTATGATGGTTTTAGAGTGGTGAGTAGACCAGACTGAATAAAGCAAGCCATTGCTTCTTTTAGTGGGGATACTGTGAAGTAAATTGGAGGGTCTGTAGGAGTCAGAGTCAATGAGGGCTTCAGTGTCAGTCAAGAGAGGTAAAGTCCAGTTTCTGCTCATAATTTTCTAGTTAATAAATGCTTTGACACTCTCTGATTTATTCAGCAATGCCAGGGAAAATGTTAAGAACCTGGGATGCAAAAAGGAATAAAACCAGTGCCCACCCTGAGGTGGTTGACCTTCCAGTGGGGGAGATGTAAGTATGTGCAGATAAACTGTAGTAACGTACTATAGGTACTGCGAAAGCAGTCCCCACAGAGTACCGTAGAGCACAAAGGAGGGAACCCTGATAATGGTAGCTAATGAGCACTTAACTGTGTGCCAGCATTGTGTTAAATGCATTGTCTCATTCCTGTACCGAAAGGTGTTGTTAGCATTCTGTTTCTACAGATGAGGAAACTAGAGTGCAGAGGAGTTAAATAAGTTCCTTGAGTTTGTGCAGCTGTTGGAGCTGTGAGTAGAAGAGATTGTCTGCTAGACTTTGGGACCCTCTGATGAGACTTCAGAGAGATGCTAGCCCTTGAGCCATAGCTTCAGAGTAGCTTCGGTGTGCTAGACACTATGCTAGACAACAGGGATAATGAGTGAGTGTGGCCACTGCTGAAGCTCATGGCCTCATCTGTCATGGTAAAAATAATATATATATTTTGGTGGAGTGGAGGAGTGCTTTTGTTTGTTGACTCATAACTGAAGACTTCAGAAATTTGCAGTTCAGTGGATTTGTATATATTTCAGGGGAAGAGGATTTGCTGGAAATCTGTTATTCTGATGTATAGGCCTTATTGTTAAAGACAAAGCAATAGATGCCAAATTATATGACTAGGAATTCTGTCACATTGTATTTTTTCCCCAGAGGAGGTGCCCTGACCTTGTGTTTTCTGTGAGTTTGAGGTTTTAGAGAAGTTTTGACTCAAAAGTTAGCACATTTCAGCTTGTGCTAAATTTAAAACAATTGAGCACATATATTTTAGTCATTGTTAAATGTTTTTGTATATCTTGCTTCCTTCAGTCTTTGTGGTTCTGTGAGATAGGTGGTATTACCTCCATTGAACAGATGAGCAACCTGAGACTTGGTGGTTAAATATATTGCCCAACTCACATAGCTAGTGAGTGAATACACCAGAAAAAATAGGCCAAAAAAGAGTAAACAAATATTGATTAGTTCTCTTTTGAATATGTACATCAGGGTTCCCTAGCTCAAGTGCCAGTGATGAGGAGTAGGCCAGACCTTGGTGGATTGGATGGCATATGACTAGTCTGAAGGTAGCAGTTGCTGCTCAGCTCCACTTGCTTATTGCTGGGTGACGAAGGGGTCTGGTGTCCCTGGATCTTCTGAGGGAGGATATTCTTTTTGTTTTTTATTAAAAAATTATTTTAATCCCGATGAGGGATAATATTCTTTTTTGGGGGGGGAATAATATTCTTTTTTTTTTTTTAATTATTATTTATTTTTTTTATTCTTATGTTAATCCCCATACATTACATCATTAGTTTTAGATGAAGTGTTCCGTGATTCATTGTTTGTGCATAACACCCAGTGCTCCATGCAGAATGTGCCCTCCTCACTACCCACCACCAGGCTAACCCATCCTCCCACCGCCCTCCCCTCTAGAACCCTCAGTTTGTTTTTCAGAGTCCATCGTCTCTCATGGTTCGTCTACCCCTCCGATTTCCCCCGCTTCATTCTTCCGGGGGGGGGGAATAATATTCTTGAGGGAGCATTCAAGAGATGCTGAAAATCTGGATTTTAATTACTTAATTTTAAAATTTGCCATTTAAAAAATTGTTGTATAGACCAAAACACGTCTGTGGGCTATGTACAGTCCAGGCTGCCTGATTATGAACTCTGATCTACCTGATGGCTGAAATTTTGGTGCCCACTGTTCAGAGCAGGAGGTACCATACATGTAATGGTTATTGATCAGAAGTCTACTGGTAAATTGCCAGAGTAGGGGTGTATTGTAATTAACTCATACTGATTATATTTGGGGAAGTGGCAGGGTGAATACTTTTATTATATAATCAGGCTAATTTTCAGGGAGGATGGGGTTTAGATGAGATGACCTTGTAATACTTTTGTGTTCTTAGCACTTTAAATGCTACGTTCTTGTCTTTTGGTCCTCTTTACAGTACATGAGGTGAACAAGGAGGATAATCATAACCTCTTGAGATGAAGAAACTGGTGCCCATGAATGACAGTTTAGTAGAAAGTGCACCAGGTTGAGAGGGACTTGAATTCTGAATATAGTAAGCCTTTTGATTTTGGTCAAGTCATTTACAAATCCTTGTATCTTTTTTCCCATCGGGATGATAATGAGGAGCTCGACTCAAGTCCTGCTAAGGTCTTTCCAGGATGCCAAGCTTCCTGATTCTAATTGACACTCTTAAAGTCACACAAGTGATTACTGGCAGACCCCAGTGGAGAATGGTTCAAATCTAAAATGCTGCTCCTTCTCTCATGATGGCAGGTAGGGAGCCACTGCTCAGCTTTTCCCTCTGTTCTTTGTTCATCACTAATTCTGGGAAAGGACCTTGATAGGCCAGGTGCTTCCCAAATGCATACAGTGGTTTGTTGACTTTATATACACAAGATTGAAAGGGGCCATAGAGACACCCAGCATAGTCAGAGAAATATGGTTAGGGAGTTCCCAGCCCAAGGGTTTAATTTATTTTTATTTTATTTTATTTTATTTTATTTTTGAAAGATTTTTTGACAGAGAGAGAGACAGCAAGAGAGGGAACACAAGCAGGGGGAGTGGGAGAGGGAGAAGCAGGCCTCCCGCAGAGTGGGGAGCCTAATGCGGGCTGATCCCAGGACTCTGGGATCATGACCTGAGCCGATGAAGGCAGATGCTTAACGACTGAGCCACCCAGGTGCCCCTATTTTTATTTTAATACCCAGCTTCCACAAGGTGAGAACTGAAGAAATATTCTTCTAGATATTTGTTTTCATTCATACTCTATTGTATAAGGAAATAGCATAGAATATAAAAATGAAGAAAATAAATCCTGACCAGTCACTCAAAATTTATTATCTCTAGTTGGCAGCAGTCTAGATATACAGAGGAAGTAGATTTAATATAGGAAACAAAATTTGGACCCAAAGAAGAAAACAGTTTTAAGTAATTGAAAGTGTGAAAAATAGGAGAAACCACTTAAACAACAAAACTTAAATTCTGGAAACAGCAAGAAGGTACTAGAGTAACTATTGGAATTAGATTATAGTAATTGCTTGTGAAATAAATTGAGTATTATGTCACATTTACCCCTAAATATATGCAGTGTTAGATTCCTATCTTATACTTGAGTATATTTTTATATATTTGGATATATTTTTATTCTGTGCTTTTATTGATGCAGACAAAATGGACTGAATGTGTAAAACCTCAAAAAAAACACATTTTTTAGTTCCCTGTGGACTTATCTTAAGGTACTGTATTATAAATAAGTACTCTTTCAATAGAGAAAATGGTAGAAAATTGTTGGAAGGAATAGTTTTCTTTGTAAAGCAATTAAAAAAAAAATAAAACAGTAAATTTTTAATCTGAACTTTCGTTGCTGATGTAAAGGATACTAACAAGACCCGAGATTGAATCTTGAAGCAATGTGAGGTGGGGCTTTAGAGTCCCAGCCACCTGGATTGGAATGCTGGCTCTGTCAGTTATTAACTGTGTGAGCTGGACAGTCTGCAAACTGAGGCCAACACTGCCAGTCTTATCTGGTGCTTGGGAGGATGAAATGAAACCACTTATGTGAGTACCTGGTACTATTATGCTTCTGGAGAGATGCAGGTATCAGCGTGCAGGGGTATAACACATTCAGATACGGTATAATGTGATGAGAAATGACTCTGTGGAGTGGTTGTGAGGAAGTGAGACTCATTTTCATGTCTGGCTAATGGGATGAGTCTCGTTTGTTTCTAGTTGTGCTTTGTGATGTAGTGCACCTACCAAGCGTGCACTGTTGAGGAGGTGTCTCGGTATGCTTTTTTTAGGTGTAGGGTTGAATGAAGTCATCTGTTTAGGTTAGATGAATTGATCTGTTAAAGACCAATAAAGACGTCCAATTGCTTATATTACCTTTTTTTGGTGTGCCCATGACTGCCCTTTGAAGTTGTTAAAACAAGAGATATTATGCTCTCCTTATCTCCATCTTAACAAATGCTGAAACTGAAGCTTAAGAAGTAAAGTGATTGAAGGCAGAGAGCTGATAATGACAAAGCTTGGATTCAAACCTTTGGTGTTTTTTTTTTTTTTGCTTTTTTTTTTAAAGATTTTATTTATTTATTTATTTGACAGAGAGAGACACAGCAAGAGAGGGAACACAAGCAGGGGGAGCGGGAGAGGGAGAAGCAGGCTTCCCGCGGAGCAGGGAGCCCGATGCGGGACTCGATCCCAGGACCCCGGGATCATGACCCGAGCCGAAGGCAGACACTTAACCGACTGAGCCACCCAGGCGCCCCTTCAAACCTTTGGTTTTATTGTTGTTTTTTACTCTGAACACAGTGCTTTTGCCACTCTTCCGTGCTGTTTTAGATTTGGTTGCTGGCCCTTGTTTTAGGATGGTCATCAACTATGGCCCTTCTTACTCCTTTAAACTTAATGCCTGCAGAAAGTTGTTATTGATTATATTGTGTAAGCGTTTGGTTACAGGTATAATCTTACAATATGAAGTTTAAAATTTTAATAAAACTCTAATCATAATACTTATTGCTAGCAGAGATTGGTTACAAATATATTGCTAGTGGGAATATGAATTGGTGAAAGTTTTCTGGAGAGCACCTTGGCATTATTTATCCAAGCCTTAAAAAATAAGTCATGCAAGCCTTTTAAGCTTGTAATTCCATTTTTAGAATTTTTTTTCAAATTTTTATTTAAATTCTGGTTAGTTAGCATACAGTGTAATGTTAGTTTCAGGTGTAGAATTTAATGATTCATCACTTACATATGACACCCAGGGCTCACCAAGTACCCTCCTTAATCCCCTTCACCCATTTAGCCCTTCCCCCTGCCCACCTCCCTTCCAGCAACCCTCTGTTCTCTGTAGTTAAGAGTCTGTTTTATGGTTCGCCTCTCTCTTTTTCCTGCCTGTGTTTATATGTTTTGTAGAAATTTTTGGTAAAGAAATAATCAGATATGTGGAAAAATAATTATGTTGCAAGATGTTCACTGCAGCAGTACTTACATCAGCAAAAATTAGAAACAACTTCAGTAGTTAACAAAGAGAAATTATGGAAAGGCCATTGAATGGAAGTATTGTGCAGTCATCTTAGATTTTTGGAAGAATTTTAGTGACATTAATATGTTCATCATGTAATATACAGTGAAAAAAGGATATAAAACTATATAAAGTACAATCTTAATTATATCAAACATATATGCAAAGGAAAAGAAGAAATAGTGAGATTATGTATTTATACTTTTCTCTGTTTTCCAAAGTATTAACTGATAAATATAAATTATTTTTTAATAAAATTTTTTTTTTAAAGATTTATTTATTTATTTTGAGAGAGTGAGAATGAGAGAGAGTACATGAGAGGGGGCAGGGTCAGAGGGAGAAGCAGGCTCCTCGCTGAGCAGGGAGCCCGATGCGGGACTCGATCCCGGGACTCCAGGATCATGACCTGAGCCGAAGGCAGTCGCTTAACCAACTGAGCCACCCAGGCTCCCTAGTAAAATCATTTTAGTTTAAGCTTAGTATTAAGAAATATGAGTAGAGCTGGTGAAAATCATTTCAATCAAAAACTTTTCACTAATGCAAATGATCTGAAGTAATAAATGGGTTATTTTCAAGTTTTTTTTTTTTTAAAGATTTTATTTATCTATTTGAAAGAGAGAGAGAGTATGAGCCAGGGAAGAGGCAGAGGGAGAGGGAGAGGGACAAGCAGACTCCCGGCTAAGCAGGGAGCCCGACATGGGGCTCGATCCCAGGACCCTGGGATCATGACTGAGTCAAAGGCAGCCACTCAACCAACTGAGCCTCCCAGGTGTCCCTCAAAGTTTTAACCTCAATTGGTTTACGTTTAGCATATGGTTTCAGGACACCTGGGTGGCTCAGTCGGGTTAAGCATCTGCCTTTGGCTCAGGTCACGATCCCAGGGTCCTGGGATCAAGGCCCACATCACGGCTTCCTGCTCAGCAGGGACTCTGCTTCTCTCTCTGCCACTCCCCCCCTACTCATTCTCTCTCTTTCTCTCTCTCTCTCAAATAAATAAATAAAATCTTAAAAAAAAGAATATGGTTTCATGTGTGTTGACATAAATGATGTTGAGGTTCCCAGGCTAGCCTTTCTCTCCTCCCCCAAAATCCTATTTAAGCCAGTATCATGGAAGAAGAGTTGTATTTGTGTTGGTGGTACCAGTGTCCTCTTCAGTGGCCGATGGGACTGTTGGTAGCCTTGTGACAGCTATCTTTCAGAGTACACTCCTATCTCTGTGAGGTTGGACATTGTTATATGGCGCTTTTATGTGAATTGAATGCTTATATACTGGGAAGTGCTTTTTTGGTATGGGAAATGATAAGTGTGACTTTCTCACTTTTTCTAAGAAAAAGGTCAAAGTTTGGGTTTTAATTTTTATGGCAACAGTATTAACAGTGCTTTTCTTATTGTCATGTATTTCATAATTGAAATTGCAGTAGTTTCAGCATGTACATACCAGCAAGATGGCCAGTTAGGGTTGTTGTTGTAAATGGTAATTCTCTTATATACAATATAAAAAACATGCAAAAATTTTAACGATGTATTTGAGCATATTTAAATTGGGAAAATACCAGGCAAGATGTTTCTTTTTGTAAACTGCTTCTGTCCAAAGCATTCTGTATATTATCAGAATGAAAAATGACAGCACTTTGTCATCTGTTCAAATTGATATTGCACTCTATGCAATGACAGCTGAAAAAGCCCACAGGTGCCATATAAAGAGGTGACCATGTTGTCATATTTCATTTCGGCATCCCTCTGCAAAGCCATAATTACCTAATTAGGTTGTTAATTAGGAGATTAGCATTTCACTATATTGACAGAATGCTCTTTACCGGTGTGGGGCTAGATACAGATTTGTCTGCCCTAATTTATAATCTCTGCCTTTTTTGTACTTATTTATTTGCTTAAGTTCCTGATGTGGGGCAATTCGGTTTACCTGAGAAACAGTTTGTCTATAAGGTAATGATGCTTTGATCACTGGATTAAAAGTTGCTGAGTTAAAATGTGAACAGAATTAAAAGGGTGGTCCATTCCCAAAACGATAATAAAAATTCTGAGTTGGTAAAATCTGTATGCTCATTAGCATAGGCAACAAATACATAATAAGAAATAAAATTGTTGGTATAAAAAAAATCCAAAATACAAAACTAAGTCTGAAATGTGATAGAGATTTATTTACCCTAAACTAGGCGAAGGCAATTATTTAGTTATCTTGAATAACAAATGTCTATCATTTACACTGGAGACCTATAAAATATGTTAAGTATTTTGAACATGTTTCAGAAACTGAAGCTTGGTTAATGACTTTGGAACAAATATATTCAGTCTTCAGTTTAGACTTCCTTAGATAGTCATCATGCATCAGGGTTTATTTCATTTGTTTCTTCTGTCCATTAGTCTGTGCTTGGAATGTTCTCTTCTCACGGCCTTTGCAGTCCTGAGTGCTTCTGGAATTTGAAGTATTTCACAGTAACCTTCACTTAGTGAACTATGTGGAGTAAGCGGCATATCTATCAAGTGTGTCTAACCTTTTTTTGTGGGAGCTGGGTAGGGGCCAGCAAAATAATGATTTTCATGTATTTTCACTCCAGTGCATGTTTTGACTATACTGCTTGTAATTTGCGTTATATATACCTTTTCTGATCTTTCCAGTTACGGAGATTCAGAGTTTTAGGAGCACAGTGTTAGGAGCGCCATTCCCACTGTGGTAGTAGTTTAGTTCCTTTTGATATAATCACAATGAGAGCTGTTGTTGTAGAAAGTGCATGTGTACTTAAGGCCTTTTTCCGTGCAGTTGTTAGGAAGAATTGCGTTTGTTTATATCTGTAATATTCTTTACAATGAAAAAATATTTTAAAATATTTGTATATGAAGAAAATAACATGTGAAGTCTTTTAGTCAAGTTAAGATTTTGCTTAAATGTAATCATTCATGTATTGGTCAATATCTGCTGACTATACGTGAGGCACTAGGCATATGTCTGGGAATTGAGCAATGAAGATTCCGTACACCGACACTGCTATCATGGGACTTGCAGTCTGGTACAGACTAGTTTGAGAAATGTTTAGTAATGGGAGTGAAGGTGAGCATGGAGGAGTACCTGCTCTGGACTTGATAAGGTCAGACCTTCTTGGGGCAGGTGAAGTCTGAATTGGGGTCTGAAGGGTGAAGGAGCAAACTGAGCCAGTGGAAGGACTGAGAAAACTGTTCTAGACAGAAGGAGTACACGTTCAAAAGCTTGAAAAAAACTGAAATGTGCGTTTGGCCAGAGTTAAAAGAAGTAGAGGGGTAAGTAGAAGATGGAGCTGCAGATGTAGGCAAGGTTCAGTTTTATTAAAGAGTTTGGGAAGGCACCATAGGATTTTAAGACAAGTTAGGAACAAGTTAGATGAGAGATGGTGGCTTGGATAGGTTATGGAGATAAAGAAAAGTGAATGAAATCTAAAGCAAGAAGAGGATGCATAGGATTAACTAAATGGCTCTAGGTTTCACAGAAAGAAGGGAGTCAAGGATTCTAATTTGGACATTGTAATTGTTTTATAATTTTGAGTGTGAGAATGTACTTTAGTACATCAGAAAGAAGTCATGAGCCTTCTTTTCCAATATGACCAAAACATGTGCAGTACGACCAACTAGTTTTCTTTCGGGTGAGTTGGGAAGAGTATTCATATTTGAGTCACTTTTGATTCCTGCATTGTGACAGCAGCCTTGTGGGTATGCAATAATGTCTTACTGAAGTCCAGAGAAACTGAGATTTTTCCCGGTTTTCTGTTGCTGGGTTACTGGGTGGTGGAATTGGGAGCACACTGTAGCTCTCCAGAGCCTTGTGTTTTCTGCCATGCCATGTTGCCTTTCTGGTGTTCTCCCCTTCTGTTTATTCCAAAGCGAAGAGAAGTACTCCTCAAGGACCAGTTGACAGAGGTATTGTGTTGTTAACTCTGTGGCTTCTTCTGCCCAGCTCTAGTGTGGGTTAAAGTGTCTGATGCTTTGGTAGGAGAAGGTGCTCCAGCACCTGAGTGTTTCAGCAAAGTCCCAAGATTCTGTTGGGATTTCTGGTACTAGGATTTAATCTTCCTCAACTAGAAATGTTGACTAGCTACCTCCACACAAGTTCACTAACATATATGAAAGTTCTCCTTTTCCTGAGGAAAAGACTTGGAAGCTCCCATTTTTGCATGAGGCATTTCATCTCTCTTTGATATAATCAACATATATTGCAAAGTGTTTAAAAAATTTCATGGTTACCAAAAAAAATTTCATGGTTACAGTTGCCACCACTGTTCAGTTAAGTGATTTGCTGGCATCATTATGTTAGAATAGCCTGAAGTAGAAGAAATCTAGGATGCAGCATGGATTCTAGCCTTCCTGTGTTTCTACCCCCCAACCCCCATTTTAAAAATTGGGATATAATTCTTAATGCCATAAAATTCTCCCCTTTAAAGTATACAGTTTGATTTTCACAAAATTGTATAACCATCATCACTATATAATTCAAGAACATTTTTATCACCCAAAAGGAAACCCCATACCCATAAGTAGTCACTCCTCATTCCTCCTTCCCACAGCCCCTGGCAACCATTAATCTACTTTCAGTGAACCTTTCATATAAATGGAGTCATACATTATGTGGCCTTTTGCGTTTGGCTTCTTTTACTTAGCATAATATTTTCAAGTTCAGATATGTTGTAGCATGTGTCAGTACTTCATTCCTTTTTATTGCTGAATAATATTCCATTGTATGGAGAGACCACATTTTGCTTATCCATTCATGAGTTGAGGGAGATATGTTTTTTTCCCCACTCTTTGGCTATTGTGAATAATATTGCTGTGAACATTCCTGTGCAAGTTTTTGTGTGAACATATGTTTTCTGTTCTTTTGGAATGGATTACAGGGTCATATGGTAACTCTGCTTAACATTTTGAAGAACTGCCAACCATTTTACATTCTCAGCAGCAGAGTATAAGGTCTGCCCCCTTTTTGTTTCTGCTCTCTTCAGACTCTGTTGCTCTGGTCTGGGGTGGAAGCAACCTTAGGTTCGAAGAGGTCCATGAGCCCCTTGTCTTGATAAATGGGAAATATTCCATTTTTCTTGTTCCACCAGGTTTATTCTTCAAGCATGTATGTACCAGGCCTTATATTGGATATTAGTGACAGGAAGCCAAATAAGGCTTTTAGTCTTTTCCTCTGAAGGACTTCCCAGTCCAATGTTTGGAACTTCTTACTAGGTAATGGGGGAGAGGGAAAAGCCAGTAAAGAAAGTAACTGCCTAGGAATTTGTGAATTTCCACAGCATGGATTCTAACTTCAGAATCTAGGCAAAGATTGACTTGTTTTTCACAGCTTCTAGGATTTCTTCTTCTTGCCCCATCCTTTAACTCTTGCTATTCCTTGGATTTTGTTCCTAAGTTACTGCTCTTCTTTCCTTACATATTTTCCCTGGATAAGTTCATTCACATCTATGGCTTCATCTGTCATTTATATGTTGATGTCGTCCAAATTTGCTTTTTCCTAGGCTTCAGATTTGCATATTCTTTGTGTGTCACTTATATGTTGTAGTCTCCCAAATTCACTCAGACCTCATTCCTGGGCTGTCAGGTTTACATCATGATGAATCTCTATTTGGGTACTCCATAGATATCTCAAGTTCACTGTGTTTGAAACGTAATTCCTCATTTTCCCTCCACCTGTTAAGCTGTTCCTACTTTTGAGTTTACAGTCTCATTTGTTGGCACTATCATGCAGGCCAGAGAGTCTCCTCTTCTCCTTAACTCTCTATATCCAGTCACCCAGTTCTAGCAATTTTATTTTCTGTATATTTCTTATCTATTAAATTTTTAGACCTATCTTTCACTGCCTTACTCAGATTTCATCATCTTTCCCTGAGCTGTAGTCACAGCCTCATAACTAATCTTATGTCTTGTCCGTCAGATTAATCTGTGCACCTGCCAGAACAGTCTCTCTGAAATGCTCATCTAATCAGCAACTTGAACTCTATGTAGTTTTAGTTACTAAATACACATGCTGCTGTTTCTTGTTTTAATGCCTTATCTCATGTTGTCTCTTCTACTTGGAAGAGATGAGTTTGTCTCTTTGATCCTTCTTCCAGCCATCCAACTTCTTATCTTTGAAGATTCATTGCAGAACAAGGAATAACTGCAATAATAATAGTAGACGTTTGTATAATGTTTACCATGGGCCAGACACTGTTATATGCACATAACATATGTGAATTCATTAAATCCTCACAACAGTCCTATGAGATGGGCACCAAAATTATTCCTGTTTACAGGTGTGGGGACAGAGGCACTGAAATTGTTACTTTGCCTAGGTCCCATAGTGAGTGAGTAGCTGAGTTCAGATTTGAACCCAGGCAATCTGATGCTTGATTGCTTCTCTTTGTCTCTCCTACCTACCTTTTGTCAGCCTACCCGATTCTCTGTGCTTCCCCCACCTCAGAAGTTAGTTATCTCTTCCTGCTTCTGTAATAACCCATGCATGGCCTGATGTTAATCTGTAGTCCATAGGATAGATCTGGAGCAAATTTTATTTTAAACATTTTTGATCAAGGAGGCAGCATTATAGATTATTTAATTGCCAGCCCCCTCCCCATTATTCTTGAGGTGACTAAGTTGGAAGTGATCATTCTCCATTATCTTGATCTTAGTCATTCATCTCTTGAAGCCTTGTCTGAATATCTAGTTTTATTTAGATATTTTTCCTGTGTGTTTCCATAATACTTTGTTATAGAATCCTCTAGCATCGTTCTCAATCTTTATTTTAAAAATTTTTTTTATTTAAATTCAATTTAATTAACATATACTGTATTATTAGTTTCAGAGGTAGAATTCAGTGATTCATCAGTTGCCTTACAACACTCAGTGATCATTATATCAAAGTGCCTTCCTTAATGTCCATCACCCAGTTACCCCATCCCCTCATCACCTCCCCTCCAGCAATCCTCAGTTTGTTCCCTATAGTTAATAGTCTCTTACGACTTGCCTCCCTCTCTGTTTTTGTCTTATTTTATTTTTCCTTCCCTTCCTCTATGTTCATCTCTTTTGTTTCTTAAATTCCACATATGAGTGAACTCTTTATTGTGACCGTTTATGTACTTATCTCCTTTTCTTGACTCCCTTGCTTACCTCTTGGGGATAGGGAATAAGACTTACTACTTTATACTCCTGACTGCCAGCCTGGAGGAGGTATTCCTGTTTGCTGAATGAACAGGGAAGTCTGCTTATACCCATATCTAGATTAGTGAGAGAAGAGAATTAAGAGGAGTGTGATGAAATGGACTTACATTGGAAATTTAAGGCAGCATGTAGTAATTGTGTGGAGCAGGAATTCTGGAGCCAGATTGCATAGTTTATCCTGGCTCCACCTTTTACTAATTTTGTGACCTTGGGTAAGTCTGTGCCTCAGTTTCCTGATTTGTAAAACATAAATAATAATAGAATCTACCTCACAATTTTGTAAGTGATGTTGTGAGTGCTTGCTAAATGAATAAGCAACCTTCTGGAATCCAGAGAATTGATTATTCTTAAGTCGTGTTTTGTGAAACACTTCTACCCTGACTGTATAACATTATAGGCAGAATGAAGCCAACCCTGCTGCCCTATCCTCATTTTGATCCATGTGGTGATGCTTTATAAAGGAAAAAAAAAAAAAGACTAGAAGGTTGTAAACAAAATAACTGGCAGTTAGTGTAGTTTTGTTAATAACAATAATAACAATTATCATTTATTGAGGTTATGAAAGCTCCATTCAAATGAAAGTATAAAGCACCTTTCAGAATCACAGAAAAATAGTTTGGGGATTATCTGCTAGTTTAGATGATCTCATTGCTGTCCTTCATTCATTAGAAGTTGAATGAGCTTATAAATATTCTTTTTCTAAGTATCCCTATGAAGTGGAGAGGACATAGATTATGGATATTTCCCTGCTGAGGAAACAGAGTCAGGGACACCTGACTCACTTGAAGTCATCCCATTGTTAGTCCTGAGGCAGGCTAGAGACAATAACCTGGAATTCCAGATATGTTTACTCTTAGAGTTCTAAAAACCATTTTTTATACATAATAGCATTTAAAAAAAAAAAACCAGGTGGCAATAATGCCCATTCAACTCAAGTCAAGACCATTCAACCCACTCAGTTTTGTAGTGGGTTCGCTGCCAAAATGTTGATACTATTAAAATCTTTGTCAAAAAAGGAATTCCTTGTACTTCTATTCTTAGAGTCTGAACCATGGCACAGTGATACAAGTAAAACTTAAAATGGAATTCATTTTTCCTTTGAAGCGAAAACACAAAACCTTTTAGTTGGACTCTCAGGTACATTCCTAACCATACCTCCTCGTTCTCACATGTGCTTGGGATAGAGTGAGAGCTGAAAGGTACCTCTTATAGTTCAAACTCCCCATGTAGCAGATGCAGAAATGGACCGATGTGTAAAACAGGTTTAAAGGGGCTTAAAGAAGTGACTTGTCCAAGGCCATGTAATTAGATCCCTGGTAATTAAGGAATTGGAATTCAGGTTTCCTGAGTGGTGCTTGGAGTGAACTGTGTTGCTTCTGTTAATTGATGATGTGGTTAGCCTGAGAGCCAGGTAAGTGGAAACAACTCTCTTCAATTCTTCTATTTAAGCAAACTGCAAACATCAAGGAGACAATAAAAGGAAAATAAATCTTAGACTGTAGTGGGATACTTATCTACTGAACCGGCACCATGGATAAGGGGCCTTTTTTGGGGAAAATCATGGCACAACCCTTTGGGAACAAGAAAGATCCATTTGTTCATCTGTTCATTCCACGCTGAGCTCTTATTGGATGCCAGCCACATTCTACTAGAATCTGGCAGCACAGTGATGAATAAGACAGTGTCCTTAAGGAGCTTAGAGTTTAGAAAGAAAACCAAAATATGAATAAATAATTATTTTTTAAATAAATCGGTGTGATTAGTTTGTTCATTCATTCATTTATTCATTCCTTCAAACTTTAACATAGCAGCCAGAGAGATCCTTTTTAAATGTTACATCATATCACAATCCTCTGGTGGTTCTCCACTTTAATCGGAGTAAAAGAAGAGTCCTTAGAATGGCCTGTAAGGCTGCACATGTTTGCTGCACTCTTCCAGACCTCATCCTCTACTACTTGCTTCCTTGCTGGACTCCTTGCTACTTCTTCCACAGTGCTGGACGTACTACCCTCACTTGGCAATGAATGCACTTCCCTTCAGAAGTTTACATGGCTTGTTCTCTTACCTCCTTCAAATGTTAACACAAATGTCAGGTTCTCAGTGAAGCATTCCTTGACTACTTTATTTGCAGTTGCAGCCATGACCCACCACCTGGCATGCCCACCTCTCTTCCCTGTCCTGTCTTTTTCCATAGCACTTCTAGTTTACTGTTATAATTTACTTCTCTGTTTTGTCTGTCTCCCCCATTAGAATGTGAATTCCATGAGGGCAGGACTGTCTGCTTTGTTTTCTGCTGTACTCTTTGCATCTATAACAGTGCCTGGCACATGGTAGGCTTCAATAAATACTTGTTCAATGAATAAATTCAACAAACACATAGTACCTACTACTAACAGACAATGAGCTGGATTAATTATTTGGTGGAAGTAGTGACAAAGTGCAGTGCAATGGGACCACAAAGAAGGGAGCAGCTAACCTGGTCTGTGGGATTCATTGGGGAGGTTTCCTAGAAGAATTGACCATTTTGAGCTGGATTTTGAAGAAAGAGTAGGAGGTAGCCAGATGAAGCAGGATGGATAGGCTTCAGATTAAGCTTGATGGGGCACGACTTGTATTTGTTGTAGTAATTTGGGCTTTGATTTTCCTTAGGGTATGTTAAAATTCCAGTAAACAGATACTGGGAGTTGAACTTGTTTAGTACTGAGAAGATTTGAGCATAGATTGTATAGTTTAGGCTCAGTATCAATGAAACTGTTCCAAGGGGGTTGGAAATTACCACAAATTTAGTGGCTCCACATAGCATATCACAGCAGGGTTTCTCAACCTTGGCGTCATTGATATTGACCTTTTTTGGGGGTATAATTCTTTGTCATGGGTGCTGTTGTGTGCATTGTAAGATGTTTAGCAGCATCCCTGGCATTTATCCACTAGATGCTAACAGTGTGACAGCCAAAAATATCTCCAGACATTGCCAAATGTCCCCTGGGGAGCAAAATTGCCTTCTAGTTGAGAACCACCACGTTAGAACCACTGCATTATTGTTGGGGTCTAGAGATTCCTGCCTTTAGCAACTTTATAAATGATGGGGAGAGAGAGAGAGCAGTAACTACATTTCTGATTCTAGAATTGGATCAAAAAGTTTGAAATTGGCAGTTCCTTATACATGATACTCATATAACTAACTGTATTGAAGGTAGAAATAAAGTGCTTTTAAAACAGTTTTGGACCCTGCAGATTGGAGAAGAGTTCACAGAGGATGAGATTGTTGAGTTACGCTTCGACAAATAAGGTTTGTAATGGAGAGGGGCACATTCGAGGGGATTATCATTACCGATGGCTGACGAATTGTGTTCAGAGAGTTCTGGGAGTTGCCTGCTGGGGAGAAGGGGCAGGTGAGTAAAATTGGGTTGTAGAGAGCCTTAAATGTATATGAAGGCAAAGGGGTCTAGGCTGTTTTCCTGCACTATTTTCATTTCTCTTGCTGCATAACAAATAACCACAAACTTAATGGTTTAGAACAATACAAATTTATTCTCTTAATGGGTTGGGCATCATGGCTTCATCTTGGGTTTTCTACTGAGGGTCTCAAAGAAATGATATTAAGCTGTCAGATAGCTCCAGCCTCATCTGGAGGCTCAACTAGGGAAAGATTTCTTTCCAAGCTCCTTCAGATTGTTGGTGGAATTCATTTCCTTGTGGCTATATGACTAAGGTCCTCATTTTCTTGCTACCTGTTGACTGGGGCTACTCTCAACTCCTACAGGCTATTCTCAGGTCTTTGCCATATATTGTTCCATAACTTGGCTGTTTGCTTCTTTGAGGTCAGCAGGAAATTCTCTCTGAAATTTTCAGTTATCTAGGATGGAGTCTTATATAACAGAAAGTAATCAAGGGTATAACTTCCCCCACACCTCCCCCCAACACTTTTGCTATATACTCTTTCAGCTAGGTTTTATCCACGGTCAAGGGGTGGGCATGACATAATTGCGTGGATATCAAGAGACAAAAATTTCTGGAGCCATCTTAGAATTCTGACTACCATACACAACTTTTAGCTCCTTGAAGGCAATGACCAAGTCTTTTTTCATTTTTTGTTCAGCCTTAAATCTCTGGTGCTTGGCACATAGTAAGTGCTTTATAAATATTTGTCAAATGAATAAAATCAGTGAATGAGTATTTGGTAGACAGTTGAGTGCTGTTTATGGTTTCAGCTCCTATATTGGTAATTTCACATTGGGAAGCAGCCTAGTTTCTCTGGCATTATTCATTTCTTCACTCTAAATAAAACTGTAAACATTTTTACCTGAAGTATTAAAGTAAAACCTAAAATTATTTGTTTATTTTTACAAGTGTCAATCAAATCTATTATGTCAGTGAGACAACACCCACTGGAAAAATAATTTAGGGCTACATTGCAACAAACTAGCAGATTTCTTTTAAGATTTTATTTATTTATTTGAGAGAGAGGGAGAAAGAGCACAGAGGGAGAGAAGAGGCAGACTCCCCGCTGAGCTGGAAGCCTGACATGGGGCTCCATCCCAGGACCCCGAGATCATGACCTGAGCTGAAGGCAGACGCTTAACCAGCTGAGCCACCCAGGCGCCCCAAACTAGCAGATTTCTTGTAACAGCCAAAAATGTTGGCGTATTTGGAGTTTTGAGGGGGGTGGGTGGGTAGGTTGTCTGAGGTTTCACATCTATTGTTAGCTATTAAACATTTCAAAACACTTTGAAAATACTGATTGTTTTATAATAGCTGCATAAGAACAGGGATTTTATTCTAACTTGTGCTTACAACTTTTTTTTTTTTTTAAAGATTTTTATTTATTTTTTAGAGAGTGAGCGAGAGAGAAACAGCATGAGAGGGGAGAGGGCCAGAGGGAGAAGCAGGCTCCCCGCTGAGCCGGGACCCCGATGTGGGACTCGATCCCAGGACCCTGGGATCATGACCTGAGCCGAAGGCAGACGCTTAACAATCTGAGCCACCCAGGCGCCGCTTACAACTTTATATATAGTTTAGTGTTATTAGTAATTATAGTTGTTCTTTTTTTTTTTTAAGATTTCATTTTTAAGTAATCTCTACACTCAACGTGGGGCTCAAACTTCCAAGCCCGAGATCAGGAGTCACATGCTGTACTGACTGAACCAGCCAGGAGCCCCTACAGTTGTTCTTCATACTAGTCATAGGGAACATTTGTTGAGCAAAATTTAGATCTTGAGTTGTCCATTGATAAAATGCCATTTTATCTTCACAAAATCAGATATTTCTGATATCCAGTGTTTCTCCACTAGACCTTGCTGTTTAGACTGGGTTTATGAGAATCCCAGTATGTGCCAGGGAGTACTAAAAGCCAAAAATAAACATGGCACATATTCCTAGACTATCAATTTTAGTGATATATTCAAAGGTAAAACTTTTTTCCTGTTAAAACAAATACAGGTGCAGTATATTATAGGATAGAATGGAAACTATGAATGAATTCTAAAAATAAATTTCTTATAGCATGTTGCTTTAGATGGCTCCTCCTAGCTTCTCTCATACCTTGATTCCTGGTCACTCTCCTCTGCCCTTCAGGTGTGTTCATGGACAAGTTTGAGAGGCACTATACTGTACCAGGCTCCCTTTAACTGGATCTTGGCAGATGGTAAGATTCAGAGACATTTCAGGTGGAGGTTAGTGGTACAAGAAAAATCAAGGGTCAGGGTCCAAAGGAGACATTTTACAGGAGGGAAAACCTGGTCTCCTGGTAGGTTGGTGGGGGTCTGGCTTGTCCCAGATGGCCTCAGTCACTCATTAGGAGACCTTAGCAGGATAGCTGGAATGACGGACAACTGAGCCTCTCTAAGTGGTCTGTTATCCCAACGTCCTTTTTTTTTTTAATTTATTTTTTCCCCAAGCTTCTTTCAATGATTCACATGTGTTCCAAAGAAAGTGACAGCAGAAATTTGCAAGGTCTCTTGAGGCTGAGCTTCAGAAGTTACTTCCATTACATTCTGTTGATCAGAGTAAATCACAATGTGAGGCCAGATTCAAGGGGTGGGGAAATAGACTCCTCCTCTTGACAGGAGGAGCTGTAAAGACTGGCCTTTAAAAAACCCACCATGTGATCTTGGACAAGTTACTTAGTTTCTTTAAGCCTTAATTTTTTTAATCTATAAAATGGGGATGATATTAATACCTACCTCTTGGGTTGGTTGTAAGGATGAAATATGTTGTTACCTGAAAGTACAGCTGATAATAAGAGTTCAGTAACATCATCTGTTACTGTTCTTGTGTGTCTGCCTAATGAAAGCCTGGTCATCCCTGGGACCTTCTTCCTTCCTAAAGCCTCTGTAACTTTCTTGTCTCTTGGAAAACAGACTTAGTGTCTCATTTGATGGTTAGTATGTATTGCTTTATGTTACGTTTATATATGTATACAGCATAGCTCATCTGCTGAAGTTTGTAAGCCTCTGGAAGGTGCAGGCCAATGTTCATATAATTTTTTGTAGGATTCCCAGTGCCTAGCTCTCAATGATGTTTAGTGAATGAATATATTATTTAAAAGAAGATCCAAGCATTTCTTTTCTGTTGTTTTGAGTCTAGCAAGTACTTTTCTGAAAGGAAAAACTCCCCAGCTATAGAAGCTCACTATTTACTGTCTAATAAAATTAGGCATATTCACATTGAGATTTTAATTCTCGAAAGGAACAAAAAATTTAATTTTTGCTGGTCTAAAAAATAAATGAAGATTTAATTTAAAGTTATATTAGAGTTAGAAAAAGATTTAAAAACAATAAAGTATGTTTTATTTTACTGGTCATTTCAGTGATTTTCAAATTCCAGGAGGTATGAGTTCTGAACTTTACTAGATAAAAAGATGCTCAAATCTTAGTAAAGGGGTCTCTTGGTTTTTATACATGAAAGACTTTGTATATAGTAAAAAGGCTTTTGTTTTTCTAGGTTATGGTCATTCCTTGCTGTGCAAAATAAATGTGAGTGCTTCTGTAACACTCTTAAGGAATCCTGTATAGGAATCAGGTTTGACTTGAAGTTAATGCTAATAGCATGAAGTAGGGGTACAGTGAGGAAAGGTAAAAAAAAAAATCTCGCATCTGCTGTTACATGTTGTTAACTCCCTCAGCAGACGTTAAATCATTTCAAGTACAATAATAGTGTGGGAGGTAAATTAACTAACCATTAACAATCTTATAAATACACAATTAACATGCCAGCATTTATATGACACATTGATGGGGCAGCAGTAATTTTTGATTGGGAGTTTGCAGACCTTGGAGAAGCCTCAGGCTGTTGCTTATTCAGACAAGTTTTCACAGATTGCAGGTAAGGGGGCTTGAAGTCTGTCTGGCAGAAGGAAGTAGGTGTATAGAGTGCTTTGAAAATCTAGGAAGGGGAATTTCCTTTTAATCACTGGCTGAATGCGAGCATTTTAAGTCATGTTTAAGACCTATCTCAGGTCCTTAGGGAGTGAGGAAGTATAGGGAGGGCTCATTTGCTCATGCTTGGGTTATTTAAAGAAACAGAATATTTCAGTTATGGACTTTGTTTGCAACTGAAGTTGCATGAATCTCTAAGGGTTTTAAAAAGATAAAAGATGCTTACACCTAACTTGGAATTTAAAGTAAACCTTTCCTCTGTGGTTTCAGGTCAACAAGTAGGTGATCTCTGAAGTTTCTTTCTTGTGTAAAATTTTGTGACTTTTATTTTTGAACAACCATTATATGCATTGCTTATTTCTTGCTATTGTATAAATCACAGTTGCATGAGTTGAGGGGAGGCTAAGGGTCTGGTCTACTGCATAACACATTTACTGTATTACATCTTCCACAAAGATCCTTGACAGAAATTTCTCTCAGGACCCAGAACCCAAAGAACTCAACCACATGATCTTTCAAAATCTCATTTATTATGACTGTTGCAATTCTTTGTTCCTTTTTGTTTTGGGAGGCTGTATAATGCATTCCTCAGACTTACTCGCTGTCTAGCTTTGGCAGGTTTTTTATTTGCTTCAGTTTTTTCATCTGTAAAATGGGGACAAAAATACTATCTCATAGAGTTATTTTGAAAATTATATGAATTAATCCATCTAAAAAAGAAAGAGCAAGTCTAGCTTTTGTAATAAATAAAGTTAGTTATTATAATTGCTTTTAGCTTCTGAGATTCTGCAGTCTTCCTTTGGCAAATGTACAAGATCTTACAACATTCATCCAGAGTTACTTACCCTTTGCCACTTTTCTAATTTACTTTTTTACTATGTTGTATCTTATGTTCTTCTATAAGCCATTGCAAACAAAGTTTGGAGAGTGTATGTGTATGAAGCTATTATTAAAAATATACTTGTATTAAGACTTGATACCATTAAAAATTTACTCCCCTGTGTAGGGCATATTCCAAGTTAACACAGGCAAGTTACATGGTTATTAATGCACACAAATTGTTATGTAAAGTGGTAATAGCATCTAAATTGCACCTGGAACAACACTTAGCACATAGTAGGAACTTAATAAATATTTGTTGAACAAATGAATGAAGTATAAAAGGAGACCCACCTAGTACATTAAAAATGACTGTGTGTCACTTTGGGATATCTCATGTCCTCCCACTCTGTGTGGATGTCCTTTTTGCTTTCATTTTTGTAAAACAAATCTCTATGCTTTGAAAGGAACCTGTAGTTGAAAAGTAGGAGAATCTGTGGAAAGTAGGGCATCTTGGGGAACAGACCTCCTGGAGGCTGAAATTGTTTATCCAGGTAACCTAAAGGTATATAAAAAGGACCAGTTATCTCCAAGTCAAGAATTGGTAACATCCAGGGTCGCCTGGATGGCTCAGTTATTAAGCGTCTGCCTTTGGCTCAGGTCATGATCCCAGCGTCCTGGGATCAAGCCCCGCATCGGGCTCCCTGCTCCATGGGAAGCCTGCTTCTCCCTCTCCCACTCCCTCTGCTTGTGTTTCTTCTCTCCCTGTGTCTTTCTCTGTCAAATAAATAAAATCTTAAAAAAAAAAAAAGAATTGGTAACATCCAGGGAAGTCTTGTTCAAGGCCCAAAGAAACAGTATTTGTAAAAATGTAAAGTAGCATTTCTAAACCATGTTCTGTGAATCTCTTTTTTTAAGATTTTATTTGGGAGAGACAGAGATAGTGAGAGAGAGCACAAGCGGGAAGGAAAGGGAGAAGCAGGCTCTCTGCTCAGCAGGGCCTCGACTTGGGGGCTTGATCCCAGGACAACTGGAATCATGACCTGATCCTAAGGCAGACGCTTAACTAACTAACTGAGCCACCCAGGCACCCCCTGTGAATCTCTTATACATTGATATGTGTTAGTGTTCCTGGAGGAAAAAATGATTAAGGATCAGATAAGTTTGGGATTTGGGATATATTGCATTGTGAGATTCCCCACTCTTGGAGATTCACAATATACATTAGTAGTTTGTTTTTTTTTAAGATTTTATTTATTTATTTGACAGAGAGAGAGAGACAGTGAGAGAGGGAACACAAGCAGAGGGAGTGGGAGAGGGAGAAACAGGCCTCCCGCCTAGCAGGGAGCCTGATGCGGGGCTCGATCCCAGGACCCTGGGATCATGACCTGAGCTGAAGGCAGACGCTTAATGACTGAGCCACCCAGGTGCCCCACATTAGTAGTTTAAAAGCATTGAGAAGTCTGTAATTAAACAGCAAGAAGAAAACTTAATTTTGTTTAATGTGGCATTTCCTAGACATTTTTTAAAAATTTAATTTAAAAAAATTGTATTAATACATAACAAAATTTACCATTTTAACCATTTTTAAGAGTATAGTTCAGTGACATTAAGTATGTTCACATTGTGCAACCATTGCCACCATCAGTCTCCAGAACTTTTTCATCTTTCCAAACTTAAACATACTTATTATAAATACTCCCCATTCCCCTCTCCCTCTAGCCCCTGGCATCCACCATTCTACTTTCTGTCTCTATGAATTTGACTACTCTAGGTGCCTCATATAAGTGGAATCATACAATATTTGTCTTTTTGTGACTTACTTCATTGAGCATAATCTCCTCAGGGTTCATCCATGTTGTGGCATGTGTCGGAATTTTCTTCCTTTTTAAGGCTATTGTATGTATATACCACATTTTGTTTATCCATTCTCTACCAGGTATTGTTAATGACTGTGTAGTATTCTGTTACATGTGTGTGTCATGATACACTCCTCACTGATGGATGTATATGTTACTTTTAGATTTTCAGTATAATAAACAATCCTGAGATAAATATTTTTGCATAGTTATCTCCTAAAGGCAAATCCTACAAGTAGGGTTTCCCAAAAGGTACTCATTATACTTTGATAGATGATACCACATTACCCTCTAAAAAGTCTCAATTTTCATTCCTTTTTACAATGCATGAGAGGGCTCCTTTCTCTGAACCCTGCCAACATTATGTTTTAAAAATCTTTGATCTTTACACAACTGATTAGAGAGAATAACTTGTTTTCATCTGTGTTTGGAATATCTTTGTCCTAGAAATCGAATCTACCTTCAAATGATAATTTGCTGCTCTTAAAGTGATTTAAGACATCCTTTTGGTTTTGAAAAGTAGTGTTGGGATAAATTGATAGTGTTCCAAGGTGACAGGTTTGTTTTTTTTTTAAGGATTTTATTTATTTATTAGAGAGAGAGGCTTGATCCCAGGACCCTGGGATCATGACCTGTGCTGAAGGCAGACACTTAACCCACTGAGCCACCCAGGGTCCATCCCAGGTGACAGTTTTGAAAGGCATATTGAAGAGAAGCTCTTGTATCTGTATTAATGGAAAAAAGGCAATCCTTTCTTTATAATCACACTACACATGACATGCTCATAGATGACTTATCTCTACAACAAAATTATATAGTCTTTGGAAGTCAGACAGCAACTCTTACTGAATTTCTGCCATGCGTAAGATGCTTTGTTGCCAGAAGGGATGTGGTGGTGTGTCTCCTGTCCCTGTGGAACTTACAGCCTAAATCCTCAAGTACATGTCATGGGAGGTGGAAGGCACATTTCCCAGGGCTCACTTCTTGGAATTCCCTATCAGAATTGGTATTGAATAATATTTGTTGAGTGAATCATTCAGATTCCTCATTGCATGAAGTCGTAGTATACCAATAGAGAAATTGTCTGCTCCTGTTGGGGATTTGGGGGCCTCTGTTCTACAAGGATAAAGTTAGGGACTTGGTGTGTGCCTTCAGAAGTATTTGTCCATAACTCTTTTCTTCATAGAGGTGATGGAGCAGATCTATTTTCCTAAAAAAAAAAAAGTATATATATATAAATACATACATACATACATATATATCTATGTGTATATACACACACACGCATATGTATATTCTGTTGAGGGTACTTAAGTATACTTTTGTTTCTTTGCCCTTCGCCATTTGACTTGTTGGTGCCAGAACACCCATTAAATGTGTTGGTTCTCACTGAAGCCCTTGTTTTTTGCAAGGGAGAGTTATTCAGTATGAAATTGAAAGCACCTGTCCCCTCTGCTGGCGCCTAGTTGCCTTACTGTCCTGGGGGAGACCCAGTGATTGCGATGAGGGTGTTGGCGGTTTTGACCATCTGTGATGCTATGATTTTGTTACAAAACAAATATTCTCATTTATAAGTAATTCCATGATTGTATACATCTCTGTGGTTTTATAAGTAATTCTTATTTTTACAAGTGAAATTTAAATGCTCCCCTTTAATTCTGTAATGTTTTCTGATTAATACACTTAAAATGGTAGGCTGACATTAAAATTTCTGAGACTTCGAGGAATCTCATTATATTAGGAAATACACTAGGACTGTATTAGGTTATAAACTATTTTAAAAAAAAGATTTATTTATTTATTTGTCAGAGAGAGCAAGCACAAGCAGGGGGAGCAGCAGGCAGAGGAAGAAGCAGACTCCCCGCTGAGCAAGGAGCCTGATGTGGGGCTCGATCCCAGGACCCTGGGATCATGGCCTGAGCCGAAGGCAGATGTTTAACCAGCTGAGCCACCCAGGCTTCCCTAGGTTATAAACTTTTTGATTCAGGGGTGCCTTACCTTGGCATTTCCCATTAGCCTCAGTGTAAAATAACTACTCAGTAAATATATTTGAATGAAAAAATGAAGATTAGTGTAATTCATTTGATTAGAGATGTTCCTCAGTTAAACTTTCTCTTAATCTCAGTATCTTTAAGAGTACCAAGTGATGTCAGTAGAATGTTACTAGACAAAAATTTTTAAAAGCTCTGTTGGTTGGGCACCTGGGTGGCTCAGTTGGTTAAGCGACTGCCTTCAGCTCGGGTCATGATCCTGGAGTCCCGGGATCGAGTCCCGCATCGGGCTCCCTGCTCAGCAGGGAGTCTGCTTCTCCCTCTGACCCTCCCCCCTCTCATGCTCTCTCTATCTCATTGTCTCTCCCAAATAAATAAATAAAATCTTTAAAAGAAAATAAATAAATAAATAAAAGCTCTGTTGGTTATAATGATTTATTAAGTAGATTTACCCCTATGTTCCATTTCTAGAAGAAACAAATGACAAGAAAGTCTGGTGTTGTAGGCCTTTCTAAAAATAAATACCTTCTAGGGACTGCCCAGCTTTCATGTTCCTTGCATCTCATAATGATTTTAAAGGAGGAAGGTGACTCAGGTGACCTGTAGAGTCCTCTCTCAGAAAGGAAGCACACATTTATTTTACATGCTGTGCACTTACTAAAGAAGGATGAATGTTGATATATTTTAGGATTACATTAAACAAGAATTGAAGGCTGAAGTTAGCAGTGATTATTTTCACCATCATCATTGTTATTCTTTTTTTTTTACTGAGACTTTCTTTTTTTTTTTATTCTTATGTTAATCCCCATACATTACATCATTAGTTTTAGATGTAGTGTTCCATGATTCATTGTTTGTGCATAACACCCAGTGCTCCATGCAGAATGTGCCCTCCTCAGTACCCACCACCAGGCTAACCCATCCTCCCACCCCCCTCCCCTCTAGAACCCTCAGTTTGTTTTTCAGAGTCCATCGTCTCTCACATCATTATTATTCTTAATACAGCTAATATTTAATTATGTGGCAGGTGCTCTTTTGAGCACTTTCCCTACATTATCTTCTATATCCTCTCATTCCTGGAGTCCCGTTTTATTAATGAAGAAAGAAAACAGGCTCAAAGAGGTTAAGATTATTTTGACCAAAATCACATAGCCAGCAAGTGGTAGGGTCAGGATTTGAACCCATTTCTACCTATCGGTCCTTATCCTGACCAGTGTACTCTAATACAGTAGTCCCCCTTCATCTGCAGAGGGTGAGTTCCAAGACCCATAGTGGATGCCTGAAAAACCATGGATGGTACCAAACCCCATGTGTACTATTGTTTCTCCTACACATACATAGCTATGATAAAATTTAATTTTTGAATTAGACGCAGTAAGATAAACAACAACAAAAATAAAACAGAACAATTATAACAATATACTGGAATAAAAGTTACATGAATGTGGTCTCTCAGAATATCTTATTGTACCGTAATCGACCTTCTTGTGATGATGTGAGATGATAAAATGCCTACGTGATGAGACAAAAGTGAGGTGAATGACATCGGTATTGTGACATAGCATTAGGCTACTAATATTTTTTTTTTTTTTTAGATTTTGTTTATTTGACAGAGAGAAAGCCCAAGCGGGGTGGGGGGTGGCAGAGGGAAAGGGAGAAGCAGGCTCCCCACTGACCAGGGAGCCTGATTCAGGACTTGATCCCAGGACCCTAGGATCATGACCTGAGCCAAAGCAGACGCTTAACCAACTGAGCCACCCAGGTACCCCTGGTTACTATTATTGACCTTCTGACGATACATCAGAAGGAGGATCATCTGCTATTGGACCTGTGTTGATCACGAGTAACTGAAACTGCAGAAATTGAAACCACAGATGAGGGGAGACTACCATGTTTTCTTTTTTGAATAGTCCCATTTAACTGAGGAGATACCATCTTGTTCCCAGAATAAACATCATTTTAGTTTCAACAGGATTCAGGAAGCAGTTCTTACAATGAGGTTTCTAAAATAAGAAATTAATTTGGTAGCAGGGAAGCTTGATTAATAAAGTTTACTTTAAAAGCACAATACTGGGGCGCCTGGGTGGCTCAGTCGGTTAAGCATCCTACTCTTGATTTCAGCTCAGGTCACTGTCTCAGGGTCCTGAGATCGAGCCTGTGCTGGGCTCTGCACTGGGTGTGGATCCTGCTTGGGATTCTCTCTCTCCCTCTGCCCCACCCTGCCCCCCTAAAATTAAATGAAATAAAATAAAAGCACAATACTGTCTTAAACCAGAAGAAAGGAAAATGTATTTATTGAACAAAATTACTTTGGTGGTTCATTTTTTTTTTTAATCCCTAGCAACTCAAAGTATTGTCTGTGTTCTTTTAGTTACCTCACAGCCATATGATAAAGAGGGGGAAATGTAAACGAAAGAAATGCAGTTTCATACTTTAGCACATAATTTGAGGAAAATACAACTTGTCCCCCCATGACCTTATAAAGTATTGAAGAGACTGCATGGGAATGAAGGGAGAAAGAAAGGAAAATTTATTGTTTTAAAAGTAATTATGTGCTTTGAGTGGCCTAAGGAGTCACTATTATTTGTATTGCAAGAGAGGAAGCCATCCTCTCTGATACCATGGAGAGCTCATTGACTAGAGCTGTAGCCCCTAGTGCTTATAAGGATTTCCTTTCAGCCTAGACTTAATCCTTGTAAGCTCCTAGGTACAAGGATAAATGTTGATTTTCAAGGTAGCATTTTACTAATTTGAATTTGTTTGAAAAATGATTCAGTCATTTTCTTCCTTATTCTTAAATATTGCTGTGTACATCATGTTTCTAGGGAGGTGAGCACGTGAAACAATATGAAGAGGAGAAAATAGCCTTTTAAGGAAATTGGCCCACAGAAAGGATGGCCTTCTTGGACAATCCAACTATCATTCTAGCTCATATTCGACAGTCACATGTGACCAGTGATGACACAGGAATGTGTGAGATGGTTCTCATTGATCATGATGTTGACCTAGAGAAGATTCATCCTCCTTCAATGCCTGGAGACAGTGGGTCAGAAATTCAGGGAAGCAATGGCGAGACTCAGGGCTATGTATATGCCCAGTCAGTCGATATTACCTCAAGTTGGGACTTTGGTATTAGAAGACGCTCAAATACAGGTAAACATTGCCTTTTAGTCATGTCTTCTGAACTGTAAATCAGTCAGTAATCTTACAGAATAATGCATAATGTTGGAATAGGTTTAATGGGGAAAGTTTCTGTGTATTAACAGGAACATGCATGTATTACAGTAAGAGCGAGTCTAAACAACATCTCCCTCTCCATGACTGAATGGAGAGCGCCTCTGGAATGATGCTATCAGAAGGAAGTAGAAGACGAATAGATGAAAAAGGTGGCTATGAGAGGCATGTTGGATGTTCTGTTTCTAAAAAGTCCTCATGTAGAAAGGGAAGTAGACTTATTTTGAGTATCTTCACAGAGCAACATTAGTCCCAGTGGGTCTACTACCTGGGTAGCAGGTTTCAGGTTGACATAATAAAGAACCTTTAATACAGAGAGCTGACCAGCCAAGGAGTGCTGCTGCTGGAGCCATTTCTTGGCCCTGGAGGGCTTATGGGGGGCTAGGAGGGATTGGAGGTAAATAGCTGAATATTTGTTAGGGCTGCTTTTAATAGAAATTCCTACATTGGGTGTGAGACTAGAAAAGATGCCCCTGTTTTTGATATATTATCTTTATTTTCTTAAGTTGATCTCTACCCTTTGATCTTTGTGGCTTGAAAAAGCTAAACTTTGGTACGTACATATTCAGTCATTAGCTTTTGAAAGCTTATCATTGCCCATTTTCCAGCTTACGTGTTTTGGAAACCTTTCAAGGGGAATGGGATGAACCAAGGCCTTTACTTAGATAAATTATTTAGAATATGTAATGTAGTTCTAATATGACAGGGTGTGCTAGGAGGTGTTTGTTTTTTTTTTTTTTTTAGGTAATCGAAAATATCTCTACTAATCTAGTAGCAGTAACCTGCTAACTCCCAGGAAAAGTAACGATAGGAGATGTGGTAGAACATTGAAAATATTTGCATGTTTATTTTTGTGGTCCAAAGGTAAAATGCACATAAAGGAGTACTGCAGGATACAATGTATAGTGCAAGGCATGTTAAGGTTTTGGTTCAGAATTCAGCATTCTGAGACCTCTCCAAAGAATAATTTGCTCTTATGATGAACATAATTAATAGCATTTCCCAGTATCTCAAGGAACTTTTATCAGAATAGGATTTGAGTGCAGGTTTGAATATAATTTAGAACCATTGGTTCTCAGTTCTCTAGTTGAAACTGACTTCCTTGCAAGTTATTGAGATGATATCTTATATGACAGGTTGAATGGATTTCAGTAGGAGAATGCTGCTAAATTGAGAGCTTTATGATTATGTTACTTTGGCTGTACTCTTCACATTTATTAATTGCAATTGAATGTATTTTCCTTCAATGGAGTTTGGTTAGATACAGTGACATTGTCAGAATGCTTTTGCCGGCACAGTTTACATTTATGGCAAGATCAGTTTCAGTGTTTCCCTACCACAGTGCTAAGGCAAGCATGTATGATTTCCTACCTTGCAAGAGGTTGAAAGAGAAATTTACTTATTTATTTTTTGTTAGCATTGTGCCAGGAAAGGAAGTTGAAGATTAGCCAGAGGAAACTAATCTCAAGAAATGGCATCAATTAGGACTTTCTTTTCCATTGTGGTTTCCATATGCAGTAGTTGTTAATGTATGCTGAACAATATTTCTTTAAAAGATCAGTTCATTGATTTTTGAAGGTTGATCAGCCAGTGGTAATATAATCTCACAAATGCATGATTTTAGGTGATGCTTTTGTTATTGTTGTTGGAATTTCTTAAGATAGCACTTAGATGCTAATAATTACAGTTGTGGGGTGTCCTAGCGACCAAAGAATTTACTTTTTAATTCTTGCAGCATATCTTAAAATTTTGTATAAGAAAAATTATTCTTTTTAAGATTTGACTAATGTTACAAAGATACAAATCATTTATTTTACTACCTATAAACTGTTTCAGCCCACTGAAGAAAAGCTATGCTAATTTATATAGCTTTGACATTTTATAATTTTCATGATTTTTAGATAAAGGATTTTATATTTAAAACTTTAATAGTCTAGTCTGAGTTCATTTATCTTTAATTTTTGAAACGGGTAGAGTAATTCATAACCGTAATTTTATTCCTGTAATGTAATATTCACTTCAGTTCATTTGTGCATTAAAATTCCTTTAAGACCGTTATTAATGATTTATATAATGAAATGTCGTATTAATCACAGAAGTTTTCACATTTTATTATTCTCTTCCATGTTAATACTATCTTTATGATCTCTATTAATGTTTTATATCCTCTAATTTCAATTATAAATCAAGAATATTTTCATGTTTTTGTTGGTATTTGCTTTTCAGGGGTGCCACCTTTAAAATTTTATGACTTTTTCCCTACATACGCAATATAAAACATCTTTATTCATATAAAGGTAGTTAATTATGTCTTTGTTTATAGTAAACTTTCATTGACAAACTTATAGTTATAATATTTCTTTTCAAGCTCAAAGATTAGAACGACTCCGAAAAGAGAGACAAAACCAGATCAAATGCAAAAATATTCAGTGGAAAGAAAGAAATTCTAAGCAATCAGGTAAATGGAAATAATTTTAATTGTTAATTTGAGATTTACATATTTAGTTTATATTATTAAATAAGAGCTTTTATTATTTAATTCATCTTTTTAAATCCTCTGAGCAGATACCGCTTGTGTTTTGAGCTTTGAATGCTTTCACTTGGGTGCCCTGGGCCCCCTGAAGCTGTGTGTTCTTTAGGTCTTATGTTTTTGGTCACTCTTCATTCTGGGTCACAGGAATTGGTGTGTGCAGAGCACACTTTTTACAAACTCTCATGCCAGTACCTTGTTCTTAGGGTTAAGGAATACCTATGGTTTGGATGGGCCTCTGGGTTATAGATTCCTCCTGGCAGTTCCAACCTAGACTTTCCCTTGCCTATTAGTGGCCGCATTAACAATCTATTTTGCATATACGCTAATTCTTTTCCTTTAGCTTAACAAGCGTTATGTTGCTGGTATTATTAGCATTTGTAGTTTGTGTTCATATGGTATGTGTAGTAAAAAGCTGACCATATTACATTTTTTCAAATCTTCAATCTCAGCAGGAAGAGAAAACTTTAAAAAATATCAAAATAAAATGCTATTGAAGTATTTTCTAATGTTTATCTCATGTGTCCTAGATTTTCTCTTTTTTCCTCCTTTCAAAGAAATGTCTGAACTCTGTCCTCTATGTCTTCCAGCACCTACTACCACCCTGGCACATAATAGATGTCCAATTAATTTTTGTTGACTGACTCCATTGCCACATAATACTTATAAAACTAACAATATTAATGATTATTATATTAACATCAGCACCTATCTAGTGCTGTTCTAAGCACTTTATACACATTACCTCCAATGCAGTGATCTTATAAGGTATAGCTATTGCTGTTGTTAACAGATGAGACAGAGACTCGGAGAGCTTTAACTTGCTAAAGTGATAAGCCCAGAAAGTGATAGTGCAGGAGAGCCATATTTTGTATCTAGCTCTGTCTGCAAGTAAAGGCCAATCTCTCTCTGCTAAAGAAACTATATAAAATGGTTATTGCTTTCTCCTGCTGTGGTTGTAAACCCAGGTGTGCTCAGTGGGTATGATTTTCTTAATGATTGCTTCTAAATGACAACTGTGTAGAACCAGAAACCTCATTCACTTCTTACATCTTATTTCTAGGTCTTCCTATAGTTCTCCTTGAATATCTATTTAGTTTTGCTCTTGATACTTTAAAAATTTCTCTAGGCTGGCCTTTTCTGTTGATCTAGTTAATACTTCTCTTTTGTATTTATCACAAACTGAAAATCTTTATATTGTTTATCTTGTCCACTTTCTTCAAATTTTTCATGTATCTAATGCCTTTTCTATTAATCTTTTCTTAATGAATATAGAGCCGTTTATCTAACCTCATCTCTCCAGTTACCCTTTGTTTTGCCTTCTTCACTTCCTTTTTTTTTTTTTTTAAAGATTTTATTTATTTATTTGAGAGAGAGAATGATAGAGAGAAAGCATGAGAGGGGGGAGGGTCAGAGGGAGAAGCAGACTCCCCGCTGAGCAGGGAGCCTGATGCGGGACTCGATCCCAGGACTCCAGGATCATGACCTGAGCCGAAGGCAGTCGCTTAACCAACTGAGCCACCCAGGCACCCTTCACTTCCTTATCTTAAAACAATTACAAATAAATAGGATGAATAGAGCACCTCACATATAACTGCATTAATCCCCTTTACAATGTGAGTTCTTCAACTTAAATTTTGATACATTTCCCACTTACTCCTTAAAGTCTAATCCACTTTAACTTCTAGTGTTTCACAGAATGTGCTAGAGAAATAAATAGCCTCCTTTTTTGCTTTCATTTGGAGCCATACTGTTCATTATTTGTGTATACTTCTCTCTCCCTCAGTTTCCATCCCTCTTATTTCCGTCTGTCACAGATTTCAGTAATTGATCCTGTGATCCTACTGCTGGAAAAGCTCCTTCTTAATATACTTGTCCACTCTTCGAGATGTTGACCTTGAGCCAGGCCAGTGAACCTCATCAATGCACAGAGGAATAGTTTTGAATTCTCTGTTCAGCTGGGTTCCATCATTACCACAGGTTGGCACTCTGGGTGTCCTGAAATGTGTTAGAAAAGTGGAGTCAGCAGTCCAGTAAACATCTACCTGGCAAACTGAGCAGCCACTCTGTTTGCATACATCTCTTAAGCACATACTCTCTTTTGGCAAGAAATGCCACAGTCAGATCCTTTTGATCTTCATTGGGAATTTTGGTTAGGTTATCATTTATTCATTCTCTCATTCTTTTTCTGCTGTTTACATTTTGCTAAAAATGCTTTCATCTGTTTTTCTTATTTTTTATTTTATTCCCTACTAGAAAAGTCATTATTATGAATGTGATGACCTCCCCTGGAATGTTTTTCTACATCCCATCCATCTTTTAAGATACAACAGAAATGCAGTCTTTTCATAGAAAAGTTGGAAGGGATCTGAGAAGCTGTCTGGTCTATATCCTGAAGTTCTCTATGAACTTACTGAGCCTTATGCCCTGAGATCACATGACAAAGAGAATACCTTAGAGTAAGATCCTTGTAGTATTTTTGTAGCTAGAGCTGCATAGGTAAATGTGAAGGTGGTCATTGGAAGACAGCTTGTCAGGAACAATGTCAAATCAAGCCCTGGTGCGTACACACACACACATACACACGCATATAAATAAAATCTTAGAATGTATTTTAAGTTTATTTTTTATTTATTTATTTTTAAGTAATCTCTACATCCAACATGGGGCTCGAACTCATGACCCCAAGATAAAGAGTTGCATGCTCTTCTGACAAGCCAGCCCTATGCCCCAAGCCTCGGTATTTTTAATTTTATTGTTTTGAAATGGTGTTGGTATATTTTTTACAAAATTTATTACTACTCTTATTCACTGAGTCATTCAAGAAGAGTTTCTTCCATACCTTCTGTGTGCATAGTAATTCTATGCTAGGTGCTTGGGGAATACGTGATCCCTGCCCTCAAGAAGTTTGAAGTCTAGTGAGAAGGAAAAGCTATTTACACATGAAGTTAAATAGTAACTCACAAACAATGTAGTGTGTATATCAGTTATTTATGAATATTCCTGAAGTTTTCTTTATGTAACTTCTAGTATTGGTTAAAACAGCAGTTCCCAGATACAGTGACTGTGTAAAAATCAGAAATGCATCCAAAAGTGCATGTTATAATGGCTTCCATATAAATCTGTAGCCCTACCTGTGGAATTCCTAATTCAAAAGATAGAGATCAGGGTCCGTAAATCTATATTTTTCAGAAGCTCCCTGGGTGATTCTTATGACTAACCAGTGCTGGGGATCACGGGCATATAAGTATGCCAGCCCCTAAGTTTACTTCCTCTTCATGCAAATAACTTAGCTGTTAATATTTCTATATTATATGTGAGAAAACTGGAACCCAGAGGCTAAGTAACTTTTTCAAGTTACTTACTTAAACAAATAATAAGTGGCAAAGCCAGAATTCTTCTCCTGGCCAGTCCTACCCCAAAGACTGTAGTCTTTCTACTCTCTCCCATTCTCCCATACTGTTGGCAGAGAGGAGCTGCTTCTGGAGCTTTGGGTATTGAGGAGGCTTTGTGTTCCCTTGTTCCTTTCCTCCTCTGTGTCAGCGATGGCCAGGGTTCAGGAAGGTTGCCAAGACCTCTATATTAAAAGAAAATTTCTTTACAGGAAATCTGAAAGAAAATATAAAAATGAAGATAAGCTACCAATATTCTCACTTTCAGAGGAACTGCTGTTGTTAACATTTTGATGTATTTTTCTAGATTCTATTTATATAGGTATATATATTTTAAATATTCTAAACATACCTCTTACGATGCTTTTTGTATGTACAAATAGTACATAAATGCAGTGTTTTGTCTTGTCTCCATATTGTTCCTGCACTTTTATTTCCAGATGTTTTGTATTTTGTGCTATCCTTGTAATTAGCATCTTCTTCCGCATAACTTTCTTACTGCTCTTGTGAGGAAATCTATTGTCTTTATATATCTGTTTTGTATCCAGTCACTCACTGAATCCTTATTAGTTCTAATATGCATTCCCATCTTCCTAATGCTATCGTATGTGCTTTCTCATAAGCCTGATGATAATTAAATTTCTAGGCTATTGTTCTTTAAGTTCTCTGTTTGTTGGGGATTTCCAACTGTTTATATTGGTTAGAACTTTTCAGCTGCAAATGACGTAGAGCAAGTGAAGTTGAAGAGCAGCTTGAAGTTGAGCAACTCAAGAGGTTCAGCTGTGCCTTATTAATGGCTTGGAACCAGGAGAAAAGGCTCTCATTACCAGCCCCCGTCTCATTTCTGCTTCTTTGTGCCCGTTTCCTCTCTCCTTCCTCCCTCTCTTCTGCCTCCCTATCCCCGCAGCTATTTTTTCTACTTCTCTTCCATAGTTAATCATTTAACAAGGTTTTATTTAGCTCCGAAAATATGCAAGGACAGCTAGGCCCTTGTAGGCCTAGCAGATACAGCAGTGAACAAGACAAAAGTCCCTACCCTCATGGATCTTGTGGGGGAGAGAGAGAGCAAACAAACCCAGTATTGTCACAATGGGATAAGTGGCAAAGCAAAAAATATATTCAGGTAAGGGGGATAAGGAATGCGAGGTAGGGAATTTTGCTATTTTTTATATGGTGATCAGGGAAGGCCTTCATTGGGAAGGTGATGCTTGAGCAGAGTTCTGAAGGAATGAGCCAGGGAGATACTGGAAAATGGGTGTCCTAAGATGAAGGAGAGCGAAGGTTCTGTGATGCAAGTGTGCCTGATGTATCCAAAGAATAGCAAGGAAGGGGCGCCTGGGTGGCTCAGTTGGTTAAGCGACTGCCTTCAGCTCAGGTCATGATCCTGGAGTCCCTGGATGGAGCCCCGCATCGGGCTCCCTGCTCGGCAGGGAGTCTGCTTCTCCCTCTGACCCTCCCCCCTCTCATGTGCTTTCTCTCTCATTCTCTCTCTCTCAAATAAATAAATAAAATCTTTAAAAAAAAAGAATAGCAAGGAAGGATGTTTATTGACTAGAGTAGAAAAAGAGAAGAGTGGGCTCGGAGAGGTGGTGAGAGAGCTGATCATGGAGGATCTTGTAAGGAACTTAATTTTTACTGGGTAAGGTGATTTGATCGGAGTAGGGATATGATTGATAAGTTACTTACTCCCCCCGCAGGTTAAATTTAAATGTTTTTTTTTTTTAAAGATTTTATTTATTCATTTGAGACAGAGAGAGAGAGCATGAGCAGGGAGAGAGGCAGAGGGAGAAGCAGGCTCCCCGTTGAGCCAGGAGCCCGATGTGGGGCTCAATCCCAGGACCCTGGGATCATGACCTGAGCCGTAGGCAGATGCTCAACCATCTGAGCCACCCAGGCGCCCCCCCCCAGGTTAAATTTAAACAACTTCTTATTATGGAAAATTTCAAACATATACAAAAATAAAGAATGATATAATGAACTCCTGTATACTCATCACCCAGCTTCAGCAATTATCAACATATGGCCAGCCTTGTGTCTTTTCTCCATTTACCTCCCCTCCCCTCCCCGATTTTTTTTTAAGATTTTGTTTATTTATTTAGTGAGCACTCAAGCTGGGTGGAGGGGCAGAGGAAGAGGGAGAGAGACAATCTCAAGCCAACTCCACGCTGAGCTCGGAGTCCAACTTGGGGCTCTATCCCATGACTCCAAGATCACAACCTGAGCTGAAATCAAGAGTCTGATGCTTAACCGACTGAGCCACTCAGGCACGCCCCCGCACCCCACCAGATTAATTTTAAGCAAATCCCAGCTGTAGTATAATTTCATACCTAAATACTTGTGTATTTTTTAATGCATAAGAAAACTGCAATAGTACTACTCTCCAGAAACTTAGCAGGAATTCTTTGATATTAACAAACATTTCCCTGATTTTCTCAAACGTTTCTTTCTTTTTCTTTTGCCAGTTCGTTCAGGTCTAGATCTAAGGTCCACACATTTGGTTGACGTGTTCCATTTCCTTTTTAATCTATAGATTCTCCTTTACTTTTTTTCCTTGTAATTTATTTAAGGAACTGGGTCATTTGTCTTATTGAATTTCCTACATTCTAGATTTTGCTAATTGTATCTCTGTGGTCTCATTTAATATGTTCCTCTGCCCTCTTTATTTCCTGTAAACAGGGAATTGGATCTAAAACTTGCTAAGATTGAAGTTTGATTTTATGATAAGAATATTTTGTATGTGCTGATCTGTACTTCATATTGCATCATATCAGGAAATATGGAATGACTTCTTGTCTTTTTTATGATGTTCAGATTGATGGTAGAATTAGGTGTTGTTCACCCATTATTAAGTTACTCCCATCAGCTTTTCTTCTAATGGTTTTAGTGGTCATTGATAGGCTTTACCTAGATGAATTATTTCATTAGGAGTTGCAAAATAGTGATTCTAATTTTATTGGTCTTCATATAAAGAACAACTTTTCCTAATCTATTATTTGGTTATTCTCAGATATAGTCCCTACAAGAAAGACAGGATAAATGCTTGATTCTTACATATTACCTTCTCCAGATCTGGCCAGAATTAGCCATTTGTTTAGAGAGTCTTGATTCTTTTTTAGTGGTAAATGGCATTGGAAGACCAAAACTTGAACTCTAGAGGTGCTCACTGGATTGGTTTTGTTCCTTGTAGGCCTTTCAGTGGATAGAGCTCAGAAAAAGATAAATTTAAGAGGAAATACATTATGAGTTAATGCTGAAAATTCCTATTTGAATTTAGGATTATAGAGTGTTTACTTTGATTTTATGTTTATGTATCTTTTCTCTTATGCTGAAAATCTTGGTTCCAGAATAGAAATATCACCATCATTACTAACACTGTGATTACTTAAAACAGTTTAAGATTTTTTTTTTTTTTGCCCTTTTGATATGTTCCATTAGGGAATGTACAGTCAAATTGCTTTGTGATAAAGTTACTTAAAATAATTTCTCTCTTTGTAGTTAAATGCCAACTCAATATTACACTTAGGTTTGTTCATTTCATTTTGCTTTTATTTTTAGAGATTGCACTTCTGATTTTCTTTAATAACTATATAAAACATTTATGTGTCCAAAGTTGAATACATAAAACAAGGTAAAATCAGAGAAATCTAGTTTCAATTCCTGTCTCTTCTACTCTTCTTATAGTCTATTTATTTTATTATATATATATGTGTGTGTATATATATAAATATATTTTTTTTTTGAGAGAGAGAGAGAAAGAAGGGGTGGGGGGCATTACTCTAATAATGTACAGAGTGTTATTTCCCCATAGCCATAAACTTTTAAATTTTTGCCAATCTCATAGATATGTAATGGTATCTCAGCATAGTTTTAATTTGCATATCCCTTATTATAAATGTGGTTGAGCATCTTTCCATTTGTTAAGAGCCATTTGAATATCTTTTTCTGTGGACATTTCATATTTCTTTTCCATTTTTCCATAGAGTTTTTGTTCAGTGTCTTCTCTACTTTCAGAATCTTTATATAGTAGGAATATTAACCTTTCTTCTTTCCTAGTTTATCATTTTTCTTTTTTTACATGGCTAATTTTTTCCTACACAAAAATGTTTTAATTTTATGTGGCCAAATTGATCAGTTTTCTTCTTATTGTGATGTTTATAACCTAACATTTTATTTTATTTATTTATTTTTTAAAGTATTTATTTATTTGACAGAGACACAGCAAGAGAGGGAACACAGCAGGGGGAGTGGGAGAGGGAGAAGCAGGCCTCCCGCCGGGAGCCTGATGCAGGGCTTGATCCCAGGACCCCGGGATCATGACCTGAGCCGAAGGCAGTCGCTTAATGACTGAGCCACGCAGGCGCCCTATAACCTAACATTTTAAAAGACTCCTGTTGGCTGCTATGTTGGGAGGAGACTGGCAGGAGTAGGCCAAGGGGGCAAGGGCCAAAACAAGAAGATCAGTTTGAAGGTGGTGGTAATAATCCAGCGTTGGTAGCTGTGAAAGTGGTTCTGGTTCTATTCTGAAATTTTTATTGATGGACAGGATGTTGGATATGAGAAAAAGAGAAGAGGGGAGATGACTCCTAAGTTTTTGGCCTAACATGATTTAGTTGCCATTAATTAAGAAGGAGAGGCCTGTGGGAGGGGCAGATTTGGGGGAAGATAGAGTTTGGTTATGGACATGTAAACTTTGAGATACCTATTGGACATCCAAGTGGAGGCATCAAATAGAAAGTTGAATGTGTGAGTCTGTAATTTCAGGGAGTGTTTAGGTCTACGAATAATTATTTGGGAGCTATCAGCATGTAGAGGATATTTATTTAGGTTTTCCCTTTTTATTTATTTTTATTGAGGTATGCTTTCTATATTCTGAAATGTACAGATATTAAGTTCAGTGACTTGTGACAAACATATACACCTGTGTAATCCCAATCAAGTATAGAGCATTTGTGTACCCCAGAAAGTTCCCTTGTGCCTCTTTCTAGTCAGGCTACTGCCCAGAGGCAGCTGTTGTTCTGATTTATATTACCACAACTTAGTTTCTCCTCAAGTTGATAATATTTAGGACAGAAGGCTGGATGAAATCACCAAGGGTGTGAATGTAGATAGAGAAAAGAAAGGTCCAAATACTATGACTTGGGGAATGCCAAAGATTTGAGGGGAAAATGAGGAATTGGCAAAGAAACTAAGAAAGAGTAACCTGAAAGATAGCGTGAACACCAGATGGAATGGAGTCCTGGAAACCAAGTGAAAAAGCTATTTCAAAAAGGAGTGAGGGCGCCTAGGTGGCTCAGTCCTTAAGCGTCTGCCTTCGGCTCAGGTCATGATCCCAGGGTCCTGGGATCAAGTCCTGCATCAGGCTCCCCGCTCAGCGGGGAGTCTGCTTCTCCCTCTCCCTCTGCCTGCCGCTCTGCCTACTTGTGCTCTATCTCTGTCAAATAAGTAAAATCTTAAAAAAAAAAAAAAAAAGGAGTGAGTTGATGAACTGTTTCAAATGCTGTCACAAGCTCTTGAAAGATGAGGATTCAAAATTTACCAATAGATTTAGCAACAAGAGGATCATTGGTGACCTCAAAAACTGCTTTCGTGGAGTGGTGGGGCCTGAGGGCCTCACTGGAGTGGGTTTGAGGGAATGGGAGGAGAGGAACTGGACAGCAAGAACATAGACAGTCATTTTGAGGAGCAGAAAAATGGTGTAGTAACTAGAAGGGAGTATAAGATCGAAAGAGGGTTTTTATTTATTTAGAAAAATTTATTTATTTGAGAGAGAGTGCCTACACGCAAGCAGGGGAGGGGCAAAGGGAGAGGGAGAGAATCCTCAAACAGACCCCCGCCAGCACAGAGCCCAACATGGGGCTCGATCCCAGGACCCTGAGATCATGACCTGAGCCCAAACTGAGTCAGATGCTCAACCGACTGAGCCACCCAGGCGCCCCCCTCCCGTTTTTTTGTTTTTGTTTTTTTTAAATGAGCAGTATTTCAGTATCTTTGTGTGCTCATGCAACTAATCCAGTAAGAGGGAAAGCTGAAAATGGGAGAGAATTGCTTGAGTGATGCCCTTGAGTCAGCAAGAAGTCAGCCCCTGGGGGCGCCTGGGTGGCTCAGTCGTTAAGCGTCTGCCTTCCGCTCAGGTCATGATCCCAGCATCCTGGGATCGAGCCCCACATTGGGCTCCCCGCTCAGCGGGAAGCCAGCTTCTCCCTCTCCCACTTCCCCTGCTTGTGTTACTGTTCTCGCTATCTCTCTCTCTGTCAAATAAATAAATAAAATCTTAAAAAAAAAAAAGTCAGCCCCTGAATGCACAAAGGAGGTGCTGGTCTGAGGTAGGGGCCTAGGCAGTTCAGCCATGGTAGTAGGAAGGAAGGCAGGTAGAGGTGTAGGTGAGAACATGCAAAAGGTCTCCTTTGGTTGTTTCTACTTTTCTGTGACACAGGAGGAAGGAAGAAAGGGAGGGAGGAGAAGGGAGGGAAATGGAGGGGAGGGGACAGAGGAAAGAAATGTCAGAGGTTGAGGAAAGAGGTCTAAGTTTGAATTAGTGTGAGAATGGAATTGTTAATATATCATCACTTCGGGGGCGGAGCAAGATGGCGGAGGAGTAGGAGACCTGGATTTCGTCTGGTCTCAGGAATTCAGCTGGATAGGGATCAAACCATTCTGAACACCTACAAACCCAACAGGAGATCGAAGAAAAGAATAGCAACAACTCTCTGAACAGAAAAGCGACCACTTTCTGGAAGGTAGGACGTGCGGAGAAGTGAATCCGAGGCGATATTCGGGAGGATAGACGGCGGGAGAGGGGCCTCCGTCGGCCACTTCTGGCAAGTGATAGAGCCGCGGAGCACAAAATTGGAACTTTTAAAAGTCTGCTCCGCTGAGGGACGTCACTCCGGTGGCTAAGCGGGGGATGGAACCCTCGCGGGACAGTGTGGTCTCAGGACCCTCGGGGTCACAGAAAGACCGGGGGTGCCTGAGTGCGGCAGAGCTCCCAGGTATCGGGGCAGGGAAGCTGGCTGCAGAGACGGAGCCAAGGCGCGGGCTCTCAGCTCGGGGTTGCCATAAACCGTGATCCGCGGCACAGTCGGGCCCCTCCTCCTCCAGCAGGGACCCAACAAGCGGCAGATCTGGGGAGACTCACCTTCCTCCCCCGGGAGGAGCCGCGCGGGCGCGCACCGCAGGGATCTGCTGGGTTTGGAGACTCCACACGGGGTCGTGTGCCGAAGATAGAAATGCGTGGTCACAGGCCGGGTGAGCACGGAGTGCGGCTGGAGACCGGGGAGACGGGAGTGACTGACGGCTTTTCTCTGGGAGCTCACTGAGAAGCAGGGCCCCAAGTTCTCAGCTCCTCCGGGGCGGAGATTGGGAGGCCGCCATTTTTACTCTCCGCCTCCAAAGCTGTAGGGAAAGCTCGCAGGGAACAAAAGCTCGGGAGAGCAAACCCAAGCAGATTACTTAGCCGGGAGGGGGCAAGGGCGGGACAATTCTGCCTCCGGCAAAGACATTTGGAAACCATGGCAACAGGCCCCTCCCCAGAAGATCAGCGAGAACAGCCAGCCAAGACCAAGTTTACCAATCAATGAGAACAGCAGAACTCCAGCGCTAGGGGAATACTACACATAGAATTCATGGCTTTTTTACCATGATTCTTTAGTCTTTCAAAGTTAATTTTTTTTTTAACTGTCTTTTTTTTTCTTTTTTCTTTTTTTTTAATTTTTCTTTTTCCCTTTTTCAACCAACATCTTATCAATCCCTTTTTTAAAAAACATTTTTATTTTTCATTTTTAGAGTCATATTCTATCCCTTCATAGTAGTTACCCGTATTTTTGGCATATATATATGTTGTTCTCTCCTTAAAATTTTGAGATAGTTTCTTCTAACAGATCAAAATATACCCTAAATCTCTAGTATATGGTTTTTTCTACTCCCCTGCCTGATCACATTCTCTCCCTTTTTTTTTTCTCTTCTTTCTTTTTTCAAACAACTTCTTATCAATTCCTTTTATAAAATTTTTTATAATTTCCATCTTTACACTCATATTCCATCCCTTCATCATATCAACCCTTATTTTTGTACATATATAAGTTTTTCTTTCTTTAAAATTTTGGGAGGCACTTTCTTCTAACAGACCAAAATACACCCCAAATCTAGTGTGTGGCACTGATCTATATACCAGCCTGATCATATTTGATCACATTCTGGTTTTTTTTGTTGTTGTTGTTTTGTTTTGTTTTTATCTTTATCTTTTTCTTTTTCTTTTTCTTTTTTCTCTCTTTCCCTTTCTTTTCCCACTGCTTCAGGTCTTTTCTGATTTGTTTAGAGTATATTTTCTGGGGACATTGTTACTCTGCTAGCATTTTGTTCTCTCATTAATCTATTCTCCTCTGCACAAAATGACAAGACGGAAAAAATCACCTCAACAAAAAGAACAAGAGGTAGTACCGACTGCCAGGGACCTACTCAATACAGACATTAGTACGATGTCAGATCTAGAGTTCAGAATCATCACTTTAAAGATACTAGCTGGGCTTGAGAAAAGCATGGAAGTTATTAGAGAAACCCTTTCTGGAGAAATAAAAGAACTAAAATCTAACCAAGTTGAAATCAAAAAGGCTATTAATGGGGTGCAATCAAATATGGGGGCACTAACTGCTAGGATAAATGAGGCAGAAGAGAGAATCAGTGATATAGAAGACCAAATGATGGAAAATAAAGAAGCTGAGAAAAAGAGAGATAAACAACTATTGGATCACGAGGGCAGAATTCGAGAGACAAGCGATACCATAAGACGAAACAACATTAGAATAATTGGGATCCCAGAAGAAGAAGAAAGAAAGAGAGGGGCAGAAGGTATAATGGAGCAAATCACAGCAGAGAACTTCCCTAATTTGGGGAAGGAAACAGGCATCAAAATCCAGGAAGCACAGAGAACCCCTCTCAAAATCAATAAAAATAGGTCAACACCCCGACATCTAATAGTAAAACTTACAAGTCTCATAGACAAAGAGAAAATCCTGAAAGCAGCTCGGGAGAAGAGATCTGTAACCTACAATGGTAGAAACATTAGATTGGCAACAGACCTATCCACAGAGACCTGGCAGGCCAGAAAGGACTGGCAGGATATATTCAGAGCACTAAATGAGAAAAATATGCAGCCAAGAATACTCTATCCGGCTAGGCTGTCATTGAAAATTGAAGGAGAGATAAAAAGCTTCCAGGACAAACAAAAACTAAAGGAATTTGCAAACACCAAACCAGCCCTACAAGAAATCTTGAAAGGGGTCCTCTAAGCAAAGAGAGACCCTAAAAGCAACATAGACCAGAAAGGAACACAGACAATATACAGTAACAGTCACCTTATAGGCAATACAATGGCACTAAATTCCTATCTTTCAATAGTTACCCTGAATGTAAATGAGCTAAATGCCCCAATCAAAAGACACAGGCTATCAGACTGGATTAAAAAACAAGACCCATCGATATGCTGTCTGCAAGAGACTCATTTTAGAACCAAAGACACCCCCAGATTGAAAGTGAGGGGGTGGAAAACCATTTACCATGCTAATGGACACCAAAAGAAAGCTGGGGTGGCAATCCTTATATCAGACAAATTAGATTTTAAACCAAAGACTGTAATAAGAGATGAGGAAGGACACTATATCCTACTTAAAGGGTCTATCCACCAAGAAGATCTAACAATTGTAAATATCTATGCCCCTAACATGGGAGCAGCCAATTATATAAGCCAATTAATAACAAAAGCAAAGAAACACATTGACAACAATACAATAATAGTGGGGGACTTTAACACCCCCCTCACTGAAATGGACAGATCGTCTAAGCAAAAGATCAACAAGGAAATAAAGACTTTAAATGACACACTGGACCAAATGGACTTCACAGACATATTCAGAACTGCATCCCAAAGCAACGGAATACACATTCTTCTCTAGTGCCCATGGAACATTCTCCAGAATAGATCACATCCTAGGTCATAAATCAGGTCTCAACCGGTACCAAAAGATTGGGATCATTCCCTGCCTATTTTCAGACCACAGTGCTTTGAAATTAGAACTCAATCACAAGAGGAAAGTCGGAAAGAACTCAAATACATGGAGGCTAAAGAGCATCCTATTAAAGAATGAATGGGTCAACCAGGAAATTAAAGAAGAATTAAAAAAATTCATGGAAACCAATGAAAATGAAAACACAACTATTCAAAATCTTTGGGATGCAGCAAAGGCAGTCCTAAGAGGAAAGTATATAGCAATACAAGCCTTTCTCAAGAAACAAGAAAGGTCTCAAGTACACAACCTAACCCTACACCTAAAGGAGCTGGAGAAAGAACAGCAAATAAAACCTAAACCCAGCAGGAGAAGAGAAATAATAAAGATCAGAGCAGAAATCAATGAGATAGAAACCAAAAGAACAGTAGAACAGATCAGCGAAACTAGGAGCTGGTTCTTTGAAAGAATTAACAAGATTGATAAACCCCTGGCCAGACTTATCAAAAAGAAAAGAGAAATGACCCAAATCAACAAAATCATGAATGAAAGAGGAGAGATCACAACCAACACCAAAGAAATACAAACAATTATAAGAACATATTATGAGCAACTCTATGCCAGCAAATTAGATAACCTGGAAGAAATGGATGCATTCCTAGAGATGTATCAACTACCAAAACTGAACCAGGAAGAAATAGAAAACCTGAACAGACCTATAACCACTAAGGAAATTGAAGCAGTCATCAAAAATCTCCCAACAAACAAAAGCCCAGGGCCAGATGGCTTCCCAGGGGAATTCTACCAAACATTTCAAGAAGAATTAATACCTATTCTTCTGAAACTGTTCCAAAAAATAGAAATGGAAGGAAAACTTCCAAACTCATTTTATGAGGTCAGCATTACCTTGATCCCAAAACCAGACAAAGACCCCATCAAAAAGGAGAATTACAGACCAATATCCCTGATGAACATGGATGCAAAAATTCTCACCAAAATACTAGCCAATAGGATCGAACAGTACATTAAAAGGATTATTCACCACGACCAAGTGGGATTTATCCCTGGGCTGCAAGGTTGGTTCAACATCCGCAAATCAATCAACGTGATACAATACATTAACAAAAGAAAGAACAAGAACCATATGATCCTCTCAATAGATGCAGAAAAAGCATTTGACAAAGTACAGCATCCTTTCTTGATCAAAACTCTTCAGCGTATAGGCATAGAGGGTACATACCTCAATATCATAAAAGCCATCTATGAAAAACCTACAGCAAGTATCAATCTCAATGGGGAAAAACTGAGATCTTTCCCCCTAAGGTCAGGAACGCGGCAGGGATGTCCACTATCACCGCTGCTATTCAACATAGTATTGGAAGTCCTAGCCACAGCAATCAGACAACAAAAAGAAATAAAAGGCATCCAAATCGGCAAAGAAGAAGTCAAACTCCCACTCTTTGCAGATGATATGATACTTTATGTGGAAAACCCCAAAGACTCCACCCCAAAACTGCTAGAACTCATACAGCAATTCAGTAAAGTGGCAGGATATAAAATCAATGCACAGAAGTCAGTGGCATTCCTATACACCAACAACAAAACAGAAGAAAGAGAAATTAAGGAGTCGATCCCATTTACAATTGCACCCAAAACCGTAAGATACCTAGGAATAAATCTAACCAAAGAGGCAAAGGATCTGTACTCAGAAAACTATAAAATACTCATGAAAGAAATGGAGGAAGACACAAAGAAATGGAAAAACGTTCCATGCTCATGGATTGGAAGAACAAATATTGTGAAGATGTCAGTGCTACCTAGAGCAATCTACACATTCAATGCAATCCCCATCAAAATACCATCCACTTTTTTCAAAGAAATGGAACAAATAATCCTAAAATTTGTATGGAACCAGAAAAGACCCCGCATAGCCAGAGGAATGTTGAAAAAGAAAAGCAAAGCTGGCGGCATCACAATTCCGGACTTCCAGCTCTATTACAAAGCTGTCATCATCAAGACAGTATGGTACTGGCACAAAAACAGGCACATAGATCAAGGGAACAGAATAGAGAGCCCAGAAATGGACCCTCAACTCTATGGTCAACTAATCTTTGACAAAGCAGGAAAGAATGTCCAATGGAACAAAGACAGTCTCTTCAACAAATGGTGTTGGGAAAATTGGATAGCCACATGCAGAAGAATGAAACTGGACCATTTCCTTACACCACACACAAAAATAGACTCCAAATGGTTGAAAGACCTCAATGTGAGACAGGAGTCCATCAAAATCCTAAAGGAGAACACAGGCAGCAACCTCTTCGACCTCAGCCGCAGCAACTTCTTCCTAGAAGCATCGCCAAAGGCAAGGGAAGCAAGGGCAAAAATGAACTATTGGGACTTCATCAAGACAAAAAGCTTTTGCAAAGCAAAGGAAACAGTCAACAAAACCAAAAGACAACCGACAGAATGGGAGAAGATATTTGCAAATGACATATCAGATAAAGGACTGGTATCCAAAATCTATAAAGAACTCCTCAAACTCAACACCCAAAGAACAAAGAATCCAATCAAGAAATGGGCAGAAGACATGAACAGACATTTTCCCAAAGAAGACATCCAAATGGCCAACAGACACATGAAAAAGTGCTCAATATCGCTCGGCATCAGGGAAATCCAAATCAAAACCTCAATGAGATACCACCTCACACCAGTCAGAATGGCTAAAATTAACATGTCAGGAAACGACAGATGTTGGCGGGGATGCGGAGAAAGGGGAACCCTCCTACACTGTTGGTGGGAATGCAAGCTGGTGCAGCCACTCTGGAAAACAGTATGGAGGTTTCTCAAAAAGTTGAAAAGAGAGCTACCATACGATCCAGCAATTGCACTACTGGGTATTTACCCCAAAGATACAAAAGTAGGGATCCAAAAGGGTACATGCACCCCGATGTTTATAGCAGCAATGTCCACAATAGCCAAACTGTGGAAAGAGCCAAGATGTCCGTTGACAGATGAATGGATAAAGAAGAGGTGGTATATCTATACAATGGAATATTATGCAGCCATCAAAAGGAATGAGATCTTGCCATTTGCAATGACGTGGATGGAACTGGAGGGTATTATACTGAGCGAAGTAAGTCAAACAAAGACATGTATCATATGACCTCACTGATATGAGGAATTCTTAATCTCAGGAAACCAACTGAGGGTTGCTGGAGTGGGGGGTGGGGTGGGGGGATGGGGTGACTGGGTGATAGACACTAGGGAGGGTATGTGCTCTGGTAAGCACTGTGAATTGTGCAAGACTGTTGAATCTCAGATCTGTACCTCTGAAACAAATAATGCAATATATGTTAAGAAAAAAAAAAAGAAGAAGAAGGTAGCAGGAGGGGAAGAATGAAGGGGGAGAAATCGGAGGGGTAGACGAACCATGAGAGACGATGGACTCTGAAAAACAAACTGAGGGTTCTAGAGGGGAGGGCAGTGGGAGGATGGGTTAGCCTGGTGGTGGGTATTGAGGAGGGCACGTTCTGCATGGAGCACTGGGTGTTATGCACAAACAATGAATCATGGAACACTACATCTAAAACTAATGATGTAATGTATGGGGATAATATAAGAATAAAAAAATTTAAAAATATATATATATATCATCACTTCACCCCCAAGCTTACTGATAACAGTTGTGTAACTTTGATAAGTTACTTATGTTTGCTACACCTCAGTTTGTTCATGGAGTAGTAACCCATCTCTTAAGACCATTGTGAGGACAAGTTGAGGCAACACCTCGCATTGTTCCCGACCCATAGTAGGTATTTAATAAAGGGTTATTCCTTTCCAAAGTGTAGCAATAAAACTGTTAATAGATTATGTGCAGACTAATACTTGTAATCTAAAATACCATGTAATCTAAAACTTTTTCAAATGTGCATTTAACATCTGTTGAACTTACATATTCAGATTCTGGAATTGGATAGTCAGGTGCCACATTTTAAAAGCGAATTAGATCCTTTTCTCCTGGTTTCCCACTTACATTTATAGGGACTCATTGGATAAATTTGTCCCACTAGTTTGTTGAAAAGATGGTTTTAGTTACATTTTTTAAAAGTTCTAAGTCACTATTTCAGAGTTCTGTTTGATCTCTCTAAGTTCAGTTTGGCTGTGCTCAAAAATGGAATGGGGTTGGACCTATTCGTTACAGGTTTTAAGATCTAGGATTGATTGATTTTAAAATTTAAGTATGGAAATTTTCTAATATTTACAAAACTGAAAAGTGTAATAAATCTCCATGTACTTATCTAGCTACCACTTTAAATGATATTCAGATTAATATGGACACTTAAAAGATCTTTGAGAAGATATGGAACTAACTTGTCTTGATTCACTAATGAGTAAGAGTTAAAGATTCTGATTTAATAATAATTTAATTTGAATTCCTTCAATCATTATTTTATTCATTGATTCATGCAACAAAATTTATTGAGGGTCAGCTTTGTTCATTAGTGCCTTATGGCTAAGAGCCTTGCCTGATTGCAAATATCAGCTCTGCTACTTACTAGCTGTGTTGCCTAAGGCTAATCAGAGTATTCTAAGCTTCAGTTTCCACACTGGCAAAATTAAGATAATACTAGTATCTACCTCATAGGCTTGTTAGGAGGAGTAATTGAGATACATCGGCTTGCTCAGTAAATGTTAGCTGCTGTTATTATAAATATCATTTCTCCTTTTCCTCCTCATCTTTGTCTTCCAGAGTTTATGCTAGGTGTCCTTGGAGAGTATGAGAGGATTAAGACATAGACCTTCACCTTGAACTAAAATTCCAAAATCCCACAGTATTAGAGCCAGGGGAGATTTTTAAGATTCTCTAGTTCGGCAAACCCAGAGAGCTTTAGTGAGTTGTCCAGTATCACAGCATCTCTTAGAGGCAGAGCCAGGCCAAAGCTCAGGTCCTTTAGCTGTGAATGCTCTTGTTACAGAACGGCTGCTCTGTTGGTTTGACTCTGCCCCACTCCTTAAACCCCAGTCCTTCTGAACTGGCAGTCCTGACCTGACTGTTTTCCAGGACTCTCTGCCTTTTCAGTGTGCAAAATCAAAGTATATGTGAGGCTTTTTGCACATATCAGATCTGAATATGCCCTGGGCACTCTCTCCATAAGATTCCAAGGAAGACTTGCTAGGGAATGTAGACAGGCGGTGTCTCTGTGTAATTACAAAGATGTTTTTATCTTCCTCTTGTATCACAGCCCAGGAGTTAAAGTCACTGTTTGAAAAAAAGTCCCTCAAAGAGAAACCTCCAAGTTCTGGAAGGCAGTCAATATTATCTGTACGACTAGAGCAGTGCCCTCTGCAGCTGAATAACCCATTTAACGAGTATTCCAAGTTTGATGGCAAGGTAAGTAAAAATAAAACTTTGTCTCTTTTAAATGAAACCTCAGTTGAGTGGAATTGTTTTTGTTAGTGTTGTTATTATTAGATTTAAGGTTTCAGAAACGACTCAAAGTAATTATAGAATGTCATTCAGACTTCTATGACCGAGGATGTAAAAAGGTCTGAATTTGGGCTTAATACTGTTTCCACAGCAGTATGTTTGGGGGATTAAAACAAAAACAGTCTTGAGATATTTGGACATGTATTTTTTTTCCCCTGTTTCATCTTCGAAGTATACTTGAGGATTTGGGTTGGTTGGGTTGTGGTTAATTAAGGCCTGATTGTGTTGGGAAAGCTTTGAAAGTGGTTCCGGGGAGGCAGTTTGCATTGTCTTGGTCTGATTCTTTATTGTAACTGTAGAAATTGTCGAGGTTAGAGCTTCATTTCAGAATTCTAGGCCGTTGTTTTTATGTTAGTATTTCATGGTAGGGAATCTTGTTTGACACTCGTTACGCAGGATGACTTAATTTTTTTGTTTGTTCTAGTAATTTGCAGTTTAAAGATTAAAACGTGTCTATTTTCCTTTTAGAAAAATGGCCACTATTCTAGTGGCCTGCCTTCCTGTGTCTCTGCGCGGAGCTGAGCTGGGCTTCTTTCAGGAGACAGTAGCAGTTGATTTTTATATTTATTGCCATTATATTTGCTGTCTGGCAGTGGCTTGGGGGTGCTCAGTGATAGCTTGTTGCCTGGAGGGATTGTGTACAATTTGTCTTATTTTAACACCACTGCAATTAATAAGCATACAGGCTCTTTGCTTATGTTTGCATTTTTTTATATTCAACTTCTGGTTATGTACTGGTTCTGTCAGTTGTCATCTTTGAGCAAGGAGATGTTTTCTCTTCAAAACACTTATACCTCATAAGGTTCAGCATGTTTCCATATGTTTAAGGAAGCTTATATGGCCATGGGCAACTGAGGTTATTGATGTTGGTGGGAAAGGAAAGCCAAGAACTAGAAACAAAATGTATAAGTTACATAAAGATACTAATTTGCTCAGGAGTTGCCCCCCCAAAAATCTGAAAGGACTTTCAGTAAATGAGAGATTGTATTGTAAAGCTTCTCTTTAGCCTGCCCCTACCAGGACTCCTGTTTCTTCTTGTGGAATGTAGCAAAGAGAAGGAAGGGTCCCCCTAGGGGACAATAATGTCAGTCTCTGGAAAATGGAGAGTTGGACTGTAGGATTTGTTTTTTAAATACTACAGTTGATTCATTTAGATATGTTGGTGAGCGTTATTATTGGAATTAGGTTACACGGCTGGAATTTATTTGCTTCCATTGTCTGATACCATCTCATTGTTTGAGGACATAATTGCTGGAATAATTACTATGTAAAAATACTTCGATGCCAACAAAATAGCACAGATCTTTTAAAATATTATGTCCTAGAATTCTTATTATACCATTAAATTTTATTTTATAAATTGCTTAGCTTTGGATTTGACAGAAGTTATAAAGTGTCCTTGGTATGTATCTAACTTTTGAAGTGCCAAGGAGAAATTAAAAAAAAAAAAATGTGAAGAAGCCATTTCCTCAGTCACAAAGGAATTATTTTTACTAGATGTGGTTATACTTAAGGCTCTCCATGCTTTTGTCATATCAAATCTATTTTTAATCAGCAAAGGATATGTGCATGGAGCAGTCACCATTACACTTGGATTAAGAAAGATTTATATATCGATAAGTCTATCCCATGATGTGATGCTGTTTTATTATTATCCTCCGTATTACAAATGCTAAAATACAATTAAACTCTTGTTCTCATCTATTATTTAATATTGATGCGTTTGGCAGATATGTAATGAAAGTGGCTAATATTTGAAGGATATTGTACTGTACATATTAAATTAGTCTTTCTTTATCTTTGTGAAATGCATCAATATGATATTCAATGACATCTCAATGATTAATAGAGAATTATACTTGAGTCAAGCCTTTTTGTAACCTAGAAATTAAAATGACTATTCAAATAACACCTCAAAATGATCAAATTAGCATTTTGTGATTGCATAATAATGGGATTGTAGTAGTTATAACAGCACCATGGCTGCCTCTAGAGTTAAGATCATGTCAACCCCTTGATAATAAAGTCTTTTCTGTGAGAGTCGACTTTAATAATTTCCAGATTGATTCTTCCCTTAAATTATTTGACGTTCAGCACTAAATTTTTGTTACTGTTGTAACTTAAAATTATTTTATTTTTATTCAGCTCATATTTAAGAAGTGAAATGAGTGACCTATTTTAATGATTCACCATCTTGTCACTGAACTCCATGCTGTTTGCCTCAAGTATAAGGGTTTTTCATGGACTTTGATAGTCCCTTTTTTTTTTCCTGCGAAGGTTTGTTAAAGCCACTAAAATATGTATAGAGTTTTCCCGTACAAATATTCACAATGCTTTTCTTGGGAATAACGCTTGCCTTATTTACATAATTAACTGAGTTGCTTAGGTCTCTTGGGCAAATGATACATAATTGGGGAGAGAAGGGGACAGGGAAGAGTTTGGGGTCTAATTAAATATGCTAAAAAACTACTTAATTATGTATTTCCTCAAGAGACTGACTGCTGTGAAATCCTCAAGATTAAACGTTAGATTTGAAAAAAGGTTTTTGTTTTTGGTATGGCTTTACAATTACATTGTAGGTAAGCCAGCATATCTAGTGTCTTTAATGGTTTGTGCAAACTGGATTGTTGTTGGTTTTAGTGATTCTAAGGGTAAGCATCTTTTAGCTATTGTGCTAAATTAAAGTGAATACTTTCAAATAATTTGTGGTTCCTGTAGCAAGTTAATAATTTCATTTTTAAAAATAATCGTTGATTAATAATTTCTTAGAGGCATACAGTTGAGAGGGAAAGGTTGTGCTTAGGCATGTGCTTTGTTGTAATTGCAACAATTTTTTGGATTTGGTTTATTATTATGTTTATATTATCTCTTTGGTAAATTGGCGATGCTATCTGTGGCCTGTTTTAGATTCAGTAACTCTGTTTACTGATCATTTGAAAAAAGTCAGAAAGAGATTGCAAGTGGTTTTAGGGAATGCTTGGTCACACAAGGCAAAACCAGGCTCAGCCATCTGCCTGCATTTTTTGGGCGTGTTGAAAACAGGACCTCAAATAGCCTAATTAACAAAATCTCTGTTCTAGAGATTGAGATAATCCGAAAACTTCTTGTGACAGTCCTTCTGATTTCACTGTATGTGGGAGTTGGGTGTGACAAGGAGTTGCTTTGAGGTAATGAGGGAGTGGGCTCTACTGCTAAGTGAACACTCATTCAGCACTTAAATTTAAGTATCCCCGAATGTGTGGCTTTCTGCCCAGTCTTTCTACCTGTTTCAAGTGAGGTCATGTTTTTGCAAGTATCTAACCCTTTCCATTCCATGCCTTATCACTTAACTTGAGAAACTTGCTAGTACATCACCACTATTCTGGTTAAACTGAGTTTGCAAATATTATCATCATTAGTAGACCATTCGAATTTTATTTTATTTATTTCAAAAAAGATTTTATTTATTTACTTGAGAGAGAGAGCAGGTGAGAGAGAGAGCACGAGTGTGGGGGCAGAGGGAGAGGGAGAAGCAGACTCCCTGCTGAGCAGGGAGCCCAACTCGGGGCTCAATCCCAGGACCCTGGGATCATGACCTGAGCCAAAGGCAGACACTTAACCGACTGGGACACCCAGGCGCCCCTTATTTTGTTTTTTGAAGTAGGCTCCACGCCCAGCTTGGAGCCTGGTGCAGGGCTTGAACTTACAACCCTGAGATCAAGACCTGTGCTGAGATCAAGAGTCAGCAGCTTAACTGACTGAGCCATCCAGGCACCCCCATTAGAATTTTAAATACCCATTTCCTGTCAGTAGAGTTACTAACAAAGAAATGATATTGATTATCTGTTGTGACATCTTGGTCAGGTTTTCCATCTCTCCAAACCTCAGTTTCTTTACCTATTAAAGAAATGAGAGTTCCTTCCTCACAAGGCTGATGAGACCATCAAATAGGATAATAGTAGGATAGAGCACCTAGCACAATGAGAAACAGTGTAATTTACTTTGTGACCTATTTTGTATTAAGACCTGAGTTTGAATCCTGGCTCTACCCCTTAACAGTGTGACCTCAGGCTAGTTACTTAACCTCATGAAGCTCCAGTCCTCATATGTGGGTTGAGATGATGATAATATATCTTTCTCATGAGGATTAATTGAGATAAGGTCTGTTTACCAAGACATGTAGCACATAATAGGAAGCACTCAACAAATACCCCACTTCTGCCCCTCTCTGTAAAGGATGAGGGCCAGTGATGCCATCCTTTCTATGTACTTCATTAGATTATTGACAGGATTGAGTGAGAGGAAATGTGTTCTTGAAACCACAAGTTTAGAATAGCATCGTTAAACAAGATGTGCAGCAGACTGGGTGAAGGTCTCTCTGAAGTCCAGCGAGTTCAGGAGGTTTTGGCCTTTAACTTTAAATAGGAAGATTGAATCAAGTAATTACTCCCTTTTTTTTTTTTTAAACATCATAGGAGAAGGTAGTTCAGTATTAGTCATTGTTTGGCAGTTTACTAAAATGTTAAATATTTATTTGACTTAGCTAAATTCTACTCTAAATATAAGGAGAATGTTTGCCTTAACAAGTGCTTAAGAAAGCAGAACCTGTTCTTGTTCTGTATGACAACTGTGACTTTGATTGTGTTAACTTATTAGAAAGTAACCATTTCTCTGTTAGAAACTGTTTTAACCGAAGCTGCAGAGAGCATGGGGGAAGGGATAATTCATGAGTGCTAATTGCTTGGCTGTTAATTTTCATAAGTGTTGATAGAAGCAGTTCCTTAAATTAAACTTTGTTTAAAATGTATCAGGGGAAATATTCCACAATGTCGAGCCTGAAGTGAAAATTAATATGAATGCTGTGGCAATTAACACATACTGGTTAATAGCTTTTAGCAGCATTTTGGGATGATAGTCCTTAAATACATTTTTGCATGCTGCTCTTGTTTCAGCATTGTTCCAGTCTATGTCTGGATAATTATGAACAAATGTTTTCTACAATCATTGGCATTAAATAGCTCTCTTCAAAGAAAGTCACTTAAAAAACTTCACAGAAAAACATGAAGCCTCTGAGAAATGTGGCAAACTCAGGAAAGGTCAGCGAATTGAAATTGTGTTTTAAAAAATTGCCTCAAGAGGAAAATGCTCCTCATTTGAACTTGGAATATTTGCTATTATAATGGCATGGTCCCCTCTAATATGTTAAGTGACTTTAGTTCAGGGTCTCTTTCCAAAAAATTATAATCTGGACTTTATTGCTGGTTGTGTTTCTAGACAGCAGCTTTTGCTTAGGGCTGCCTGAGCTGAGGTGTGGTCTTCAGCCTAAGAGCCTTCTGGCTTTTGAGTTTCTTTCTTTTCCACCCCTTAAGTTGACCAGCCCCCACCCTTCGATAAAATTGCTCCAAGGTTCACTTGCTTAGTGCCCATCCAGAGACAATCTAAGAGTGTTTTTGAATTAGGGCATTTTGAATTAGGTTCTATATGTCCTGCTCTTCCATTTGCTTCTTTTTACATACCTTTTTTTTTTTTTTTAAGATTTTATTTATTTATCTGAGAAAGAGAGAGCAAGAGAGCACAAGGGGGAACAGCAGGCTCCCCGCTAGAGGGGAGCCCAACGCGGGGCTTGATCCCAGGACCCTGGGATCTTGACCTGAGCCGAAGGCAGACACTTAACCCACTGAGCTACCCAGGCTCCCCTTTACATACCTTTTTAAAAAAGGAGAGTAAGTCCCAACATCATTTTAGCAGTTATTCCCTCAGCATCTTATCTGTGACTGTATTTTGTTAGTCTTCTTTTTCACATACCAGTTTTTATTAGTCTGTTCTATTTCTTTTTTTAAAAAAGATTTTATTTATTTATTTATTTGAGAGAGAGAGAAAAGGGAGAGTGAGCACGAGCAGGGGGGAGAGGGAGAAGCATACTCCCTGCTGAGCAGAGAGCCTCATGTGGGACTCAATCCCAGGACCCTGGGATCATGACCCCAGCTGAATGCAGATGCTCAACCCACTAAGCACTCCCAGGTGCCCAGTCTGTTCTATTTCTAAAGGAAGATATTAGATATTTGCTACCTTTTTACACATTATAGTATACTAATAGAAGTACCAAATTCATTATTTTACAAGACCAGTGCTCTAACCCCTGAGCTATGGAGCCTAAATTCATTATTTTAAAAACATCTTTTAATGAGATTATTTTCCCCTTACCATTGTATTAGTGCATTTCTCTTCTTGCTGCTTGATATTGTACTGAAAATCCCAAGGAGAGATTTTGGGATTTCTTTCTGGGTGTATTCAAAATGAATTAAACAGGAATCTTACAATGGAAGACAGTGTTTTCAGCATTTGACTCTGCAGTTAAATTCTGAAGACTGAGTTCTGAAAACTAGCTTACTCCATTCTGAGCTCTTTCTGTCCAGACCTTGTTTCTGCCAGTATGTAGGGGCTTCCTCTGATTGTGGAACCATCTTCTAGAAATTCCTGTCAGTGGTAGAATTGACCATTAGTTTTAGAGGCTTTTCAAAGGAAGGCAGAATTTTGCAGTAGGAAGAACACATTTGTCGGGCTTGAATTAGAATATCAACTTGGCCGTTTACTTGCTGGGTGATATCAGGCAAATCACTTTACCTCTTTTTTTTTAAGATTTATTTATTTATGAGAGAGCACAAGCAGGAGAGGCAGAGGGAAAGAGAATCCCAAGCTGACTCCACACTGAGCACGGAGCTCGACACGGGGCTCAATCCAAAGACCCTGAGATCATAACCTGAGCCAAAGCCAAGAGTTGGATGCCCAACTGACTGTGCCACCCAGGCGCCCCTCACTTTACCTCTTTGAGCCTGTTTTCGTATGTATAAAATGAAGTTAATGTTATCTTTAAATGTTGTCACTAGGATTTAATGAAAATGGGAAATGCATACATAACAAAGTGCCTGGTGCATGGTCAGTGCTGAGAGGTTTATTAGTTTCCTTTCATTTTACCACAGTGCCATTCATTTGCTTCGTATTTAGTGAGGGCCTACTATGTACTAGACACTGTTAAGTAGAATCTGGATTCAGTGGTGAGCAAAAACATAACCTGGTTTCTGACCTAATGGAACTTTTTCTCTTGGCTGGAAGATGTTATGTAAACAGTCATCCAACTGAATGCAAAATTGCCATCACAGTATAATCACAACTAATTAATTACTAAGTACCAGGGAGAGATAGTTGGGGCCTTCAGAGTGTTATCATAGGGGCATCTGACCTACTCTAAAGGGTCAGGGATGGTATCCCTGTGAAAGTGACTCTTGATTTGAGAGCTGAAGGATGAGTAAGAGCTAAGTAGGTGAAGGGGGAGGAGAAAGGATGAACAGAGGGCCTGAGGCAAGGGGTAGCTTGGCAGTTTTGAGGAACCAGAAGAAGGGTGTGTCATTGGGGACCCAAGGGTGAGGTACAGTATGGTACAAGGAAAAGCTGCAGGGGCAGGCCATGTAGGTCTGGTGGAATTGTCCTCTTTAAGAATATTGGCAAGCCTTTGACAAGTTTAAATGAGAAGGTAAGGTAATCAGATTTGTGTTTTGAAAAGATCTGAAGGGAATACACCTGAGAAGGGTTTATAAGGCCAGAGAGACCAATCAAGAAACTTTGCAGTGGTCCAGTTGGGAGAGATGGTAACTTGGGCTTACTTACTGGTGATGTAGAAGGAATGGATGAATTCAAGAGGTATTTAGTAAGTAAAAGTGGTAGGACTTGATGATGGATTGCATGTTAAGGAATAGGGAGAAAGGGGTTTCAAGGGCGATATCTGATCTGATTCTGGCTTGTAGAACTGAATGGATGATGATTTCATCCCTGAATTAGGAAGCACAGAGGGGCGCCTCAGTAGTTCAGTTGGTTAAGCGTCCGACTTTTGATCTCAACTCAGGTCTCAATCTCAGTGTCGTGAGTTCCAGCCCTGTGTTGGGCTCCATACTGGGTATGGAGCGTATTTAAAAAAAAAAAAAAAAAAAAAAAAAAAGGCACTGAAAGAGGGCCAAGGATGAGGCAAGATGTTACCTTCGTGAGCTAGTTTGGGCCTGGTGACTGCAGATCACAGCTTCTTAACCATGTCCTTGAAGACACTACACAGTTTTGGTGGGGTGAGGGGTGTGCGGCATACCCTGCTTGTTTGGTTTGTATTTGGGGCATCTGAGGCTGGGGTCTCTGAGGTGAGAGTGGGCTGGGAGCCAGGAGCCTCTTCTTTGTTCCCACTTCACAGATAGCTTTGGAACTCTGGCTAAGGAATTGCCCTGGAAGTTGGTCACCTCTTCTCTGAAATGGGTTGTACTCTCAGATGCCCAACCCAGCTCACCAGGCTTTTAAGAGGAGAAAATGAGAGAGTAATTTTAGATAAGGCAGATGTCAGATGTCATTTAAGAAAATATATTGATTTTAATTCTTGGAGGTTAGAGGACTAAGAGGTAAAACATGGACATATTTTTATTATAACAAGATTACTGTTGTAGTACTCTCTTCTTCCTAATTAATTACCAGATTAGTAGATGAAATCTGGTTGGGATGTATATCAAGCACTGAGGTTCCAGGAAAAGCCTAGGAGACAGTCCTTGTAGGGGTGGCATGTTGCAATGCTAGGCATGGTGGGATTTTATACTGAGTGTCCTCATATGGGGCACCTTGCTCCGTATAATTTTCAGTAAAGAGATTTCCTTGTCCCTCAAAGTACTAGGCCCTGATTTTACTGTCTTGAAGAGAACTATGCAGAGAAATTAAATGACAGCCTAGGATCACTCCGCTGGGCATAGAATCTAAGTGTTCTTTTTTTTTTTTTTTTTTTTTTAATTCTAAGTGTCCTTATTCTCGGAGATTTTTATTTTCATTCTAACGGCATTCATATTTACATAATGGAAACTCGAGTTCTAGAAAACCACATGGTAGAAAGAACACAGGTATGGAATCAAAAGATGTGGGCTTTAGCCCTGGTCATGCCATGGGTCCTGGGACAAGTCACCTCCCATCTCTAAGCCTCAGTTTCTGCCTGTTTAGAATGAGGAACTTAGCTTGGATGACCTCTTGGATTCCTTTTGGCTTTAAGGTTCTGTCATTTTGTGATTGGGGAGGTGATTGTCATCAGTGACATGTAAGTTATACATGGGGAAAACTTGAACTTGTGAAGTTTTGATCTTTTACCTGTATGTTGGTACTTTCCTCTTCTAATTGATTATAACAAAGCTGGGATGTAGTGAGTGTTACCTCCATTTTACAGCTGAGGACACCGAGGCTCAGAAAGAGAAAGTGATGTGCTCATCGATACCCCACTAGTATGTGGCCGAGTGGGAGTTCAGCTCCCTTTTCCTTATTCCAGTACCACAGCTGTTTTTCCCACACTCTTTTACTCTTTTATGGAGGAAACAAAAAACACTGTTAGTAATAGAAAAAATTTTAAATTTAAAAGCAAAAGGATTTCCCCTTTACCAGTGCACTTGAAATCTGACAGATTGTTTTGGATCTTATTGTCAGTTGTGTCTGTTGGGTAAGTTACTGCATCTTGTAAGCCTCAATTTTCTTACATGTAAAAAAAGGAATGAGACACTGGGGCTGGGGAACGATGCAGTGCTTTATATGTGGAATGTAGTGTATGTCCCACAAATGCGCTTCCTGGTGTGCAGAGTGGATTCATTGTCTGTCCAGCCAAGAAATTCTTTACTAAGCATCTATACTGTACTTGTTCGTGTCAAATGTTTATTACATACAGGCTCTGTGCTGTGCACTGATAAAGAAGACAGGAATAACTGCCCTGGAGGATTTGAAGGTAAGGGTGGCCATAGGGCTAACAAGTGGAGGCACCACCCTTCACAGTCAGAGTTGTGCCCTGTGCTGGGGACTGTGACAGTGGTCCATGACATCAGGTGCATGAACGACTAACTGTAGGGTAAATGTGATGGGTAGTGTAGTAGAGACCATGGGAGTGTGGAGGCAGCAATGATATTCATCTAGTTTGTCATCATAGTTGGGTTGTCTGAACTTTGATTATACTAATTCCTAGACAGCAGAGACTTAACTTGCATCACTCTTATTATGAAGCCCAGCATGGCACTCTCCACATGTAAATGTGGAAGTTTTTTTAAATGGCAGTGATGAATTTCAAATGTCATTACTCTTTGAGGCTTGCAACTACATGGCAGTATCATAAGAGCTGTGTTTTATTAATATCTCCACTCCTTTCTGTTAAATTGAAGTTTTAACGCCTAGACAAAGATACATGTAAGAAAGTAAGTTTAGGAAATTTGCAAAATATGCTACTATGCAACCAAAGATTAAATT